>NC_041385.1:738799831-738866473 GCF_002162155.2 Triticum dicoccoides
GGACCAAAGGTCTCTTTTTAGCAGCCCAAAGGGCGGGAAGTAGAGGCCTTTGGTCCCGGTTGGTGGCACCAACCGAGACTAAAGGGGGGGAATTGGTACCGGTTGGTGCCACGAACCGGTACCATTGCACCCCTTTAGTCGCGGTTGGTGCC
Source organism: Triticum dicoccoides (assembly GCF_002162155.2). Classification (NCBI taxonomy): domain Eukaryota; kingdom Viridiplantae; phylum Streptophyta; class Magnoliopsida; order Poales; family Poaceae; genus Triticum; species Triticum dicoccoides. The sequence continues at coordinate 738,799,984 of NC_041385.1, forward strand.
ACCAACCGGGACCAAGGCCCCTGTGCTGCCCGCGTGGCGGCGAAAGTTTAGTCCCACGTCGCTAGCTGAAGAGGGGTGGCACCTGTTTATAAGCGCGACTCTGCCCACCCATTTGAACTCCTCACTATTGCAGGCCTACTGGCCTAAACTTGTGTCTCTGCCTGTGGGCCTACTAGGCCGTCTGCGGGCTTGAATCCTGGCCCAATAGGTGGCAATTTTTTTATTTTTTCCCAGTTTTTTTTTCTTTTTTGCTTTATTTATTTTATTTTATTTTATTTTATTTTATTTTATTTTGTTTTGTTTATAATTACTTATTCATTTTTTGACTTCATTTGTTATTTTGCATGCATTTATATAAGACCATGAAATTGAAAAGCAATTGAAATGAACTCTGAAAACGTTGAAAGTTGGCATGGTATCATCATTTCACCCACATAGCATGTGCAAGAATGTAGAGAGGGTTACGGCAAAAACTGGATGCACTTCATGTACAAAACGGACAATCTCTTTCGAAGTATCAGGGTTTCATACGAAATCTCGTCTGTTATAAAGGGATTTCATTTTTTTGAACTTATTTGAACTCCATAGTTTTTCTGTGTTCAAAATGCATCATTCAAAGCCACATCATCAATTTACAACCCTTTTTGACTTCATTTGTTATTTTTTCATGCACTTACTGATTATTTTGAGCTATAAGACCATGAAATTGAAAAGCGTTTGAAATGAACTCTGAAAAGATTCCAAGTTGGCATGGTATCATCATTTCACCCACATAGCATGTGCGAGAAAGTAGAGAGGGTTACGGCAAAACCTGGATGCATTTCGTGTACAAAACGGACAATCTCTTTTGAAGTATCAGGGTTTCATATGGAAACTCGTCTGTTACAAAGGGATTTCATTTTTTTGAACTTATTTGAACTCCTTAGTTTTTCTGTGTTCAAATTGCACCATTCAAAGCCACATCATCAATTTATAACCCTTTCTGACTTCATTTGTTATTTTTCATGCATTTACTTATTATTTTGAGCTATAAGACCATGAAATTTAAAAGCATTTGAAATGAACTCTGAAAAGGTTCCAAGTTAGCATGGTATCATCATTTCACCCACATAGAATGTGCAAGAAAGTAGAGAGGGTTACGGCAAAAACTGGATGCACTTCGTGTACAAAATGGACAATCTCTTTCGAAGTATCAAGGTTTCATACGGAAACTCGTCTGTTACAAAGGAATTTCATTTTTTGAACTTATTTGAACTCCATTGTTTTTCTGTGTTCAAAATGCACCATTCAAAGCCACATCATCAATTTACAACCCTTTCTAACTTCATTTGTTATTTTTCATGCATTTATTGATTATTTTGAGCTATAAGACCATGAAATTGAAAAGCATTTGAAATGAACTCTGAAAAGGTTACAAGTTGGCATGGTATCATCATTTCACCCACATAGCATGTGCGAGAAAGTATAGAGGGTTACGGCAAAATCTGGATGCACTTCATGTACAAAACGGACAATCTCTTCCGAAGTATCACAGTTTCATAAGGAAACTCGTCTGTTACAAAGGGATTTCATTTTTTTGAACTTATTTGAACTCCATAGTTTTTCTGTGTTCAAAATGCACGATTCAAAGCCACATCATCAATTTACAACCCTTTCTGACTTCATTTGTTATTTTTAATGCATTTACTGATTATTTTGAGCTATAAGACCATGAAATTGAAAAGCATTTGAAATGAACTCTGAAAAGGTTGAAAGTTGGCATGGTATCATGATTTCACCCATATAGCATGTGCAAGAAAGTACAGAGTGTTACGGCAAAAACTGGATGCACTTCGTGTACAAAACAGCCAATCTCTTTCGAAGTATCAGTGTTTCATACGGAAACTCGTCTGTTACAAAGGGATTTCACCCACATAGCATGTGCAACATATAGCTCTCTGGAGCATCTAATTAAACCATACATTGAAATTATGTAAAACATTTAAATGCAAAAACAAATGCGATCATAATCGCAACCAAGGTAACAACTGATCCAACTGCATAATGATACCAAGCCTCGGCATGAATGACTATTTTCTAATCTTTCTAATCTTCAACCGCATTGCATCCATCTTGATCTTGTGATCATCGACAACATCCACAACATGCAACTCCAGTATCATCTTCTCCTCCTTAATTTTTCTTATTTTTTCCTTCAAGTAATTGTTTTCTTCTTCAACTAAATTTAACCTGTCGACAATAGGGTCGGTTGGAATTTCCGGTTCAACCACCTCCTAGATAAATAAAATCTATGTCACGTTGGTCGGCATAATTGTCATAAACAATAAATGAAGCAAATAGTTATCAAAAGATAATATATATCACATTCGAATCATAGACAGGACGAGGGCCGACGGGGGCGGATACCAAAACCATCGCACTATATAATAACAAGAAATAATAAAAGTAAGAAAATTTGACAAGTATCTATCTGAAGTAAGAATTTTTTTTTCTTTCAGAAAGAAGATAAGAACAAGAGGCTCACCACGATGGTGTCGGTGACGAGATCGGCGTGGGCGCTCGACGACGGTGAAGACGGGGATAGGACGTGACGGACTGCTAAACCTAGACAAATCTCGGGGAAAATGGAGCTCGGAGGTCAAGTTCCGAGAGGAGAACGATTAACTAGCATGGCTCGGACATTTCATCGAACACCTCATGTGCATAGGAGGTGCGCTAGAGCACCCAAATGCCCTCCCCTCACCGGCCGGAAAAAACAGAGCACTGTGGAGTGCTCTGCTATGGCGATGGGGTATATATAGGCAACTCATTTGTCTCGGTTCGTGATAGAAACCCGGACAAAAGCTCAGCATTCTGTCCTGGTTCAAGCCACGAACTGGGACCAATGGTTGTGGGCCAGGAGCAAGAAGCATTGGTCCTGGTGCGTGCCAGGAACTGGGACAAATGGGTCCATACGAACCGGGACCAATGCCCACGAGGCCCCAGCCGGCCCCCTGAGCCACTACAAGAATCTTGTTAATCCATGACAGTATCTATCCGTCACAGACCTCTACAGGACCGTCATGAATGTGCATCTATGATGGATTCGAACTCCGTCATGTATATCGCGTCATAATTTGACCGTGGTACATTCCATGACGGATCACCCAACCGTCATGGATGACAGTTGACTGGCATACTCAAACGGCGTTAACTTGTTTGCCACATCATCGTCTCACATGAATCTGATGTGGTAGCCCATGTAGTAATCAGCCCATCTAGAATTTTAGCCCACTAAATTTTAGCTCGGTCCAAGAGTGATGGGCCAGATAGTAATCAACCTAATTAGAAATTAAATCCATTAATTTCAGGTAAAGCCCACTAATTTCAGTCAAGGACATTGACCCATCTCTCATTTTTGTTGGTCCATGGAAATTTTAAGCCAACAATAATTTGACAGAAAATATATGCTCCTGTAATTAAAAAAAGTAAATTACATACACACACCCGAAAATACACAATTGTACAGGAGCAAAAAGAAAAGACGCAGAAAAGCTTAATTTTACAAGCATATCTAGAAGAACACTATGCTCTACTCCACACAACCAGCACCGGCGCCCATAAAGCAAGGCCAAGCGCTTGCCGTACATCAACCATGAGTCATCCTGCCTTTCTAGCGGCATATCTGCCCATCCATGCTAAAGTCATCAGAACGCATGTCGTTGCTATTGAATACTCCCATGCACCAATATCTCCCACATGATGAAAAATATGTCACTTTATATAAGATTATACGGTCAGTAAGTAAACTAGAAGTAGCCACATTATAAGTTCTATATTTTTCACTCCCTACGTGCAAAGTACTGCAAAAAATTGACAGTCACCACCGATGAGGGGGCTAAAACCATAGTTACATGTGCGCCGACGAACCGTAAGACGGGCTTGGAAAATCAGAAGAAGAAGGAAGGGGTAAATCAGAAGCAAAATGGAAGGAGGGGGAACTTCGCCAATTAACTAACGATGAGGATACCTGACGCGTGCCGCGCGCCTGTGAATCGGAGAGAGCATACCTGCACAACGCATCCCCCAGCGGGCTGCTGGGCGTAGCACCCCAGTGACAGACGCGTGCCTGGCAGCGATGAAGGGGCGGCGGTCGCCCAGCACGGCGCAGCCCCTGTCCGTCGTAGCACAAATCCACCAGGCCAGACCGGCTCGATGCGGCTACCTCGCAGCTTAGCACATCTCCACGGGACTGATCGGGATAGGCGAGGTAGGGAGAGGCATCCGTTGGGAGATAGGGAGAGGTGTGCGGCATGGGGGAAAGAAACCTGGCGGCTGGGAGATAGGGTGAGGCATCTTGGAGGGTTCTTGAAGGGAAAGGAGACAAAGAGACAACCGTTGGATCTGTAAGGAATGTACGGTGAGGATGGGCGATCCGCGTGAAGGGAGGATGGGCCAATCAGATTGCAGGGTCGGTAGGCAGCATTATTCTTCTGTTTAGCACAGCGTTGCACATGTCCGGCCCGAATTTTGACCCTTTTTCTATTCATTTCTATTTTGTTTTCTATTTTCTAATTATGTTTCTTTTTTTGCTTTTTGGGTGCGCTTTGTTAAACTCAAATCAAAGTTACATAATCCATGTTCATGTGTATGCCACATCAGAGCCGGGGCGCATATCACTTTGACATGTTCGATTTCCCTATGCTACTTAACTTTTTAATTAAAAAATTCATTTTCATGTTCATGTTTGTACCACGTTAGAGCCAGGGCCCCAAAGCATTTCACAAAAAAGGTCCGGCCACATAGAAGTTTGACATGTAAAGAAAATATCCACTCAGTTTCGGGCCTCGCTGGTCCATGGCGGATCTAGAAACCGTCATGATCCATGACGGATCATAGCCAGCTGGGACCGATGGCACCCTATCTGTGACGGTCTCCGGGAACGTCATGAGAAATTCTTCATGGATTAATAGGTTTCTTGTAGTGGGCTGACGAACCGGGACGAATGCCCCCATGGGTCCCGGTTCTTGACTGAACCGGGACTAATGGGCGGGTCAGGCCCGAACGAAAGCCCTATTTTCTACTAGTGCTACTACACTATATAATTATACATTACATTTGAACGATTATTAAATGCATAAAATAGAGCCTCAATTTAAAGGAGGGCAAATACACACCACATAGTAATACTTTATACTAGATCTGTGCATGGGCAGCCCGGCTCAGAGGCTCGAGCCCGAGAGCCCGGCATCCGGGCTTGGCCCAGGCTCCATTTTCCCGTCCGAAGCCCGGACTGAAAGCCTAAAAAAACACGAAATGGCAACAAATGTATGTCTTATTTGAAATATAGGTATATTATCTTATTTTAATATCTCGATTATTATTATTATTATTGGAAAATGGCATTGTTCATGTGCCTCGGGTCAGGCTTCGGATTTTTGCTTCGGGCTTTACAAAGTCCTTCCCGAAACTTGGCCCAGCCCGACCCAGGGTTTGAACAGGTTTACTTTATACCATGCGGAGCCAAAACGAACCGACTAGCGAAGTTGAGTTTAAATATGCTAGTCTCACTTTATGATGGGTGTCTTAGTATAATAATGAAATTTACGATAACAAGATTTCAATGTTTGAACCAACGCACAATTTTTTATTTGAGAAACGATTAGGAGATCGCATTTGCACCAAATCAAACCAAGTGAATCTAGATGAGCATGTGAGATAATCAAATCATGCGCAAAAGTACAATCCACAACATTTTTTGGTTTTTCGATGATTCTATCGTTGAACCCAACTTCCAAGTCAGATTTGCTATACACTAGAAATTTCTATGAATATGGTACTAGAAATCTCCACTAAAATATTTGTTAGTATGTATAATTCAGAAATATCTTACATGTATTCAATAATATTAATATATATATAAACACAAACATATATATGCAAATATATGTCTATACACTATATAGTTTATACAATATTAGAAAATTATTTCGGATGTCTTTTAACGAGAAAGATAATTTTTGGTAACTCATATATTTAAATTTTGTAGAATCAATTTTTTTGGATGATATACATTACAGTTGTGTAAAAATGAATAATATAACTATTATTTAGAAATATTTTTATTTAACTGAGAAATGGGAAATCATACCAATTTAAATTAAAATATGGTACACGTACTTTAAATAAGTATAAAAGTTTAATATGAAAATTAATTATTTTAAATAAGTATAAACTCAACCATAAGTAAGCTTAAAAGTAAATCGAAATCATATCATCGCGGAATTTCTATCCATCTTCAACCATCAGGTTATACCTTTTGCAAGGGGAAATGCTTCACCACCTGATAACTTCATAGCACCGATCTTGCAACAAAAAACTATGTTAAGACAAGCATACTAATTGTTCTGCACAAATTTCACAATTTTTGAAAGGGTATTGGAAAATGCAAAAAAACTATGTTAAGAGAAGCACATTGGTGGTTTCTCTACTAGGTAGAATTTAAGCATATTATACCCACAGTTTGCAAGTCAATGTCCTTCAAAATTATAATAGATGTCATCCCAAATTGTAGGAAGAATGAGGTCATGGAAGTTATCACAATCCTTGACGAGGCCAACATTCTCAACATCAGGGTAGCGGTTTTATATTGTCAAAGGATAGTAAAAACTGCAAAAAAAACACTTATTTAAATGAAACAATTTATAGTACTCTCTATATCAATATTACACACCATAAAAATAGTATTGAACTATGTGGACAATGTTTTTATTGTGCAGTTACTTTTTTTGTGATAAAGAGCTTGCTTTTGTAATTGTTAATGGACTAAAATAATGATCATGGTTCTTTAAAGTGTAGTTTTGATAATAGTCAGCTTGTAATGGATCTTTGTCAAAAGAAAATCAATATGGATATGCAAGGAATCATAGTTCTTACTAGCAAATTATTGCTTCGTTACTATTTTCCAGTACCAGGTATATTGTTCTGCCAAGCATATTCGCACGATGAACTGTAGTACCCCAAATTATGCCACTATCTATGCATGCAGGATTATTTTCTAGCACACATGACACAACATGCAAGAAAGATGAAAAAGTCATACCGGAACATGTAATGCCTTAATTGCTTTTTTTCTTGCTTTAGATTCATATACTCCTGAAAATTAATATGAACCCCCATCTTATGGAAGTACTCATGAGAAGTTAGTTCGCCGCCCGCATTGGCAACACTTTAGTGGTTGCACTTGCAAAATTCCCTCCGGTCCTTACCTGCAACGGAGAATCGTGCATCAAAATAGAGGGATTATATTTTCTGGTATGGTGGGTAGGAAAATCCCCCTGCTAAGCTCTGGGTTCATGATGAGGTGGCCCTTGTTTGAGCTCTAGCCACTGATTTCCGGATTCTGGACCTTACAAAATTAGAAACTCAAACAAACACGCCAGATTCCATTCTAGCTGGCTAGAATCAATTCTAAAAACTGAACTACGGGGCAAGAGAATCTGGAAGCCGCGATTTGGGTGATTTTGCCGATTCTACTGCTTCCCACACAAGAAAACGATTCGGTTTGAACCCTTGCCCTTATTGTTAGTCGAAATTACAACAAAAACTGCCACCACACCCTCGTCGAGGAACAACCCCAGCCACTCGTCTCTCCCGAGCTCCAACCGCCGCCACTCTCACACCATCTGCCGTTGTTGCTCACCCAGTCCTCCCCTCGTTACTCCTCTCGCCTCTATGTTAGTGCATGAGCATGTGATTTCCATGGACACCAGCCTCCCATAGGGCTTCATCGGCGGTCTCCTCCCGTGGTGCCCATGAGCTCCTGTCGAAGCACCAGATCAGGGAAACGACAGGCCGGCCTGGTGAAGGACGGCCAGTCGAAGGACAGGCCGGTCGCGGCCGACCTGGACTGGAAGCGGGGGCGTGTGGGATGGCAGCGGTTCGACCAGATCGAGCCAGAAGAGGAGGGAATCATCCAGTGGCGTGGCGAATTGGGCGGCACGTTGACTCGGAGAGCGGTGGCCTTGGATCAGGAAGCGGGCGAGCATATGCGTTCTGCATGCATGGCTAGAGAAGAGCAGCTGAGGTGCCTGCGAACGCCTGTCTACGGGCATGACTGAAGAAGATCATGGCGCCTGCGAATGCCTGTCTATGCGATGGAGCCATTAGCGCATTTGGGGTGTTCTAGACATTTGACAACACTTCTGATTTCTCTAAAGCCTGGTAAACAAAGAGCCTGCTTATGATTCTCAGAATCTGCAGCTAGAGGTGATTTTAGGAATCCAAGATGCAGTCGATTCTTAGGAATCTGTAACCCAAACAAAAGATGCCTGAATAACTGAGAAGATGGCGAGCGCCAGAACGTCATGACCCATTCCTTGGACTCCAAGGTCATCTTTGATCTAGGCTGGATGGATGTGTGAATTATGGTTTGATCCGCCTTTGTTAAGGATATCAAAGAGTGACTTAGTGCATGTTCACCAGTGACCCATGTCACTGACTGAAGAAAAAGTCATCTTCGGTGTGCTCCCTATCCCTGGTATAAATGTAACGCCCAGACATTGGCACCGAGGATGAGGAAGAACTCAACATGCCAGTTCGCCAGACACCCTTAGCATATGTGCCAGATTCTAGCAACGTGGCCCATAGAGTTTAGGCAATCGATCTGATATCAAATGGCTCTGGACTAGCGATAACGAGTTTTTCATTGCCCAAATGAAGGCACACCCCGAGCATGAAGAGTTGTCAAAAAGAAGTTTTTCACACCACCTCTAGCTGCTATCTTTTCCACGTATTGTTAAGACATTTAATCTAGCAGGGGCGTCAACATATCAATCTATGCGTGAACTAAGCCTGTTAGATTTCTTGCGGTGGAACCAAGACATGTTTAAATCCTAGACTTAGCACTAGTGCTAATATTTTTCTGAATTTATTTCAAGCTTTCCGGCGGTATTCGTTAAGTGGAACGAGATGACCCCATCAACTATGAGGCTGATGTGGTGACTTAGTCAATCTCAAGATATTGTGCCGGTTTAGTATCTTAAAGGTGCTCCAAGCGATACGATATGCGTGTATACGTTCATAGAGATGAGTGTATGTATAATGTGAGTATCTCAGAGTGTACTGTGTTCAAAAAAGTTATCAATCGATTTGTCAATGCAATAGCTAGCACCAGGAAGTTGCACGTACGCGACTCATATGTAAGGAAACAAGATCATCCAGTTTACTGGAAATGACGATAGAGCTGGACAGCCACTAGCAGCAGTAAGTGTATCTTTGCAACAACATACAGAGTATCAATTATAGTTTAAAACGGTGTGTATGTGGTTGGAGTGGGTTGTCAGAGAGATTTTTATCCAACATGGATGACATCATAATCTCTAGATCGGTCCACAACATGGACACAACATTGGTTCTATATGACTTTACTTTTGCTGATATATTGTTTTTTTTCCTTTTTTGGTCAGACTATTGTTGTTTAGTTGTATACATCTTCGCTATGCAGAGCCTAGGTATTGCTCATCATCCTTATTATCCGCTTGAATAATGCTACAGTATAAGTTAAATAAACCGCCCTTTATCACAAAAAGTAGTAGAAAGTTTATGTTTGCAGTTGATGGTAGTAGCCTTCGGCCCTGTTTATTTGAGCTTCAGGAACCAGATTTAGCTTTGCCAGTGAAGATGAATCTGGAATCTGAAACAAACAACTATTGTGAATTAGCTTAGCCAGTGAAGCCGATTTTGTTAGTGAAGTTGGATCTGGAATCTGAAACAAACAACCATTTCGAATCAGCTTTGCAAGTGAAGTCGAATCTGGATTTAAGTCATTTTTAGTGCAATTTGCTGAAGCACCTCAAAGTGTACTTCGGTGGCGAAGCTGATTCTGTGAATTAGCTTTACCTCTGAAGTGAATCTATAGGTGATTCGAATCCAATCAAAGCTAAAACAAACAGGGTCATCGTCGGTCAAAGATTTGAAATAGATGAGAATCAAAGGAGAAACTTTGTCAAACCATCCTAGCTATTTGACTGCAAGTACTATCTTGGAAGATTATCTTTGGTAAGCACAGGGTTTCTCAGTAGCACCAAAAAGCACATTTAGAACTCCCAGACCATTCTCTTTTCGGAAGATTATCTGTGGTATGCACATTATTTCTCATCAGCAACCACAAAAAGTCTTTAATATTTTTTGAGGCAACTTTATCTTCCAAATAAATAAGGAAAATTTATATCATTCACTATTAGCTGATTATAGAAAGATTTAATAGAAAATCTTTATAACAGATAAGAAAATATTTGCATATATGTTCCTGATTTCATTCCATTGTATCAAAGTATCCCCTTACAGAGTTCTTAAATGAAACCGATCCCAATCATCATTAATCACATCTGCCAGTTCAATATATATTTTTAAAGCAAATATCATATAATCTAGAGTAGAATTGTGTAAGTGTGGTTCATCATCTTGTTGGAAATATTGCAATACATCATGTAACGTGCGTGGTAGCCTTGAGTTTCACGTATAGGATTAGGAGTGTAGTTAGAGGATTCTCTTTTATCTTTTTATCTCTTCTTCTCTCTCATGTAATCCTCCTCCACGGTTGGAGATCCTCAATCACACCATGTACCCTACGAGACTAAACCTCTCGTCACAATCAATAAATACCTCGCGAGCTCTCTGTATGAGACTTGAGACACTTCATCAAATCTAATATGGTATTCAGAGCCATCTTCTTCCTCCACATCTAGCTCTCCTCCCGATCAAAACCAGCCGCCACAGAAACCCTCTGCCGATCAAAACTAGCCGCCACTGAAACCCTCTCCCGAGCAAAACTAGCCGCCACTAAAACCCTCTCCCGATCAAAACTAGCCGCCACTGAAACCCTCTCCCGATCAAAACCAGCCACCACATAAACCTTCTCCCGACCCCCGATCAAAACCAAGTTGTCATCCATGTCTTCCTCCTCCTCCAGCTCGGCCCTCTTCTCTGGCCTAAACAACAACACCAGCGAACCCCTTAGCCGCACCAACTACATCCTATGGCATGCCCAGGCTCGCTCTCAGATCATGGGAGTAGGCCTCTATGGGTACCTCGATCAGTCCATTGTCGAACCTGCCAAGACAATCACATCCAAAAAATCTGAAGGGAAAGATCAGATCGCTCCTAACCCCGCCTACAACCCCTGGTTGATCCAAGACCAACATATTGTAACCTATTTGCTGCGAAATCTTTCCAAAGAAATTCTAGTGCAGGTTGCTTTGATGGAAACATCGTATGTGATCTGGACAGCTCTCTCAAATATGTTCGTTTCCCAGTCCAAGTCTCGCGTGAATAACATCCGAATCTCTCTGTCCAATTCCCATAAAGGTTCTCAATCTGCTGCTACATATTTTGGTTATATGAAGTCTCTTTGGATGAACTTGCAGCCACAGGAAATCCCATCAGAGAACCGGAGCTACTGTCTTTCATCATCGCGGGGCTGGACATGGATTACAAGTCCATCATCTCGGCCCTAGATGTTCGCGTCAAGCCCGTCTCTACTGATGAGCTGTTCGTGATGGTGGTGAACTTTGACCAGCGGGTCGAACTTTTCCATGGCTCCAGTGCTGGTTGCTTCAAATCCTCGGCCAACATGGTTGTGAAGAACCGCGGCAGCGGCAAAGGCAACAACCATGGCTCGCCCAAACCCACTAATGGTGGTGGTGGCATGTATAGCAGTGGTGGTGGTGGCAGCAACAGAGGCGGTGGCTACCACAACCCCAACTACAACAAAGGCGGCAATGGTGGTTGTCCTGTCTACCACAACAACAACGGTGGCCGCGGTCACAACTATAACAACAATGACCAAGGGCGCCCCTTCTACAACAACAACCAGGGGCACCAAGGTGGCTACAGAGGTGGCTATGGCGGCGGCAACAATTTTCAAGGTTATGATGAGTATGAGGGCAAATGTCAAATTTGTAAAAAGAACTAACCACATAGCAAAAGATTTTCTTTGGCACTATGAAGAAAATTTGTAGAAAAAGAAAGTTACAACCACCGCAAATGTGTCCTATGGTGTGGACACGAATTGGTATGCCGATGCCGGTGCCAATGAACACATCACCTCTGACATGGAAAGGTTCACTATGCACGAAAAGTACCCTGGCCATGATCAAGTCAACACCGTAGCAAACAGTCAAGGTATGATGACAAGCCACGTTGGTCAATCTACTATTAAAACCCCTCATCATGATATTCGTCTCAATGATGTCCTACTTGTTCCCCATGCATAAAAAAATCTTGCTTATGTTCATATAATCACTCTTGATAATGGTGTCTTCATCAAATTTCATCCATTTTTTTCTATCAAGGATCAGGCAACGCGTGGATGGTCCTCTATCACGGTAGATGCATGGATGGTCTCTACCCATTAATTTCTACAATTTGCAAGTTCAATAAACAAGCCTTTGGAGCCATTAGAGTTTCTTCAAAGAGGTGGCATAATCGCTTAGGACATCCATCTTTTTCAATTGTTTATCAAATTCTTAGCAAGAATAAACTCCCATTTGTTGGTAAGCGCAATTGTGAAACTGCTGATTTCGGCCAGCGTGCAAAAAGTCATCAATTACCATATCCTATTTCTACTAGTGTGTCTGTTAAACCTTTGCAATTGATGTTTTCGGATGTGTGGGGTCCAGCATCCTCTTCCATTGGTAGACACACTTATTATGTGAGCTTCTTGATGACTATAGTAAATACACATGGATTTATCACATTAAGAAGTGTTCCGATGTCTTTCAAGTTTTCCATAATTTTCAAGCTCTTGTTGATAGAAAATTTGATTGTAAAATTAGTGCCATGCAATCGGATTGGGGTGGTGAGTACGAGAAACTCAACTCGTTTTTCCAAAAGATAGGCATCTCTCACCATGTATGATGCGGGACGCCTCGGAAACGATCTTTCACGGTGCCAAAGAACTCACAAAGAGCAGCAAAAAACTCACTCGATACTTGTTTCAACACACTTTGGTTCTCTCAAGTGGCAAGAACAAGAGGAAACACTCTCAAATAAATTGCAGCGGATTACTAGCTTGGTTTACAAGGATGCAACCCAAACCATGAAGGTTGTGAACCTATGAAGAATCACAAGAGGGAACCACAAGGATCCTATATGAATTGAGGACAGGCCCTCCAATCCACACACACGAGCTAACACTCAAAGATACTAGTGCTCACAGCACAACACAACCTCACCGGCTGTCTACAAACATAAACTCAGAAATCTCCCAGAATAGGCACCGGAAGCTTCCCAACTAAGATAATGGTTTTGCCCTTGTCTTCCTTTGGATTCTCTAATGGTTCAGCATTTGTGCTAGCATTAACCTCACTCTTGGATGCCTTGGTCATGATCTGGTCCAGATCATCCTCCCTTCCTTCAAACAGAACCGTCCTCGGTTTTGAGGTATTCTTTTTGGGCTTCTTCACTTGTGGGAATTGCTCAACCTTGAGTACCTGATCCACCATAGGTTCCAAGACATTGTTCACTCCTTGATGCATGAAAGAATACTTGTTAGACCTCCCATGGTAAGTAGCATCATGATCAAACTGCCACGGTCTTCCCAAAAGAAGATGACAAGTTTGCATTGACACCACATCACATACTCTTTGTCCACATAACTTCCCACTGAAAATTGCACCCTAGCACGATGCGTAATCTTCAGCTTACCAACACCATTCAGCCACTTTACATAATATGGCTGGGGCTGCCTCCATGTTGATATCCCAAGAGCATGCACAAGATCACTACTAATGATGTTGTTGTAGCTGCCTCCATCGATGACCACCTTGCAATTTTTGTCCTTGATCTTGCAAATGGATTGGAACACATTTTGTCGCTGGCCCTTCTCAATAATAGGAGCATCATCATGAGCCACTTTGCGAACCATGAGATTAACACCATCTCCTCCATCTGAACTCAGAGCTGCTCCGGTCTCAAAAGTACAATAATTTGCATCTTTCTTCTCAGATTCAGATTTGTCACTTGAGTCATCGGTGACATATCCATCATTTGTGAGTAAAACCTTCTTCAGATTAGGACAATCCTTCTTGAAGTGACCTCTACCCTTGCATGTATAACACTGAATATTACTAATGCGAGTGGCAGGAGTATAGGAAGATCCAACCTTTGATGCATTAGCTTCTTTTGTAGTCATCTTGTTTTGTAAGCGAAAATCTGCAGCGACACTTCCGTCTACTTCTCGCTGAGCTGAACCTCTCCAAGTGCTTGATGTATAGGTTTGGCTGCGATTTTGGCGACGCTTTAGCTGCTGCTCTACACGAACAGCTTGATGCACAAGTTCTTGCAAATCTTGATATGTAACCATCTCTATCCTTTCTTGCACATCTTCATTCAGTCCATGAAAGAATCTTGACATTGTGGCCTCCTCTGGCTCATTCACCGCTGTCCTAATCATCAAAATCTCCATCTCTTTATAGTACTCATCAACACTAGAATTACCTTGGCACAACCGTTGGAGTCGATTGTACAAGGTTCTTGTGAAATGTTCAGGAACAAACCGTCTCCGCAACAGATTTTTCATTTGCACCCATGTCTCCGGACGACCTCCAGCACGACACAATTGGTTGCACCAAATCAAAGCATATCCAGTAAACTCAATGGATGCATATCGTACCTTCTTCTCCTCCGTATAGCGGTGGCTGTCAAAAATCTGATCCACACGCATCTCCCACTCCAAATAATCATCAGGCTCGGTTTTCCCATTGAATGATGGTATGGTAAATTTGAATTTACCAATCCCATCATCTTCATGGTCACGATGAGCACGCCCATGACCTCTTCCTCCCACGGCAAAGCCTTCTTGGCCTTCTCCGCGACGATCATGATGAACACGTCGTGGTCGAGGCTCGTAGTAGTTTCGAGCATCATCGGAGTGGTCGCTCCAATGCTCTCCATGGTGGTCCTATTGTATGGGGAGTTGTCGATGTCGACCCCGTGCAGCAAGCCCATCTCGTGGTGGCGACGGTGGCGCCCAAGTAGCACCTCGCTGGTTGTAGCGAGCACACCGAGGTGGTGCAGCGTAGTAGCTATGAGTATCACCCGAGTAGACGTGGTTGTGCTCTCCATGCTCCTCCTCAAGGTGGCGTTGGCCCTGTTGTTCGGGGATTTGTCGATGTCGACCCGTGCAGCAAGCCTATCTCGACGGAGTTCCTCGGTGAGGGAGTCGATTCTCCGGCCAAGGTTGGTCTCCACGGCCGATATGCGCCTCTCCACCTTGTTCAACACATACTCTGGTGTATCCTCCAATGCCAGCACATAGGCGGGCTGCAAGCTTGGATCGTACACAGGAAGTGGCAGCTCCTCCTCCACGAGGTGCCTACCTCCATGCACACCATCAACACTGCTGGATCTCCTCGAACCCATGGAAGCTTCTCAAGAACAAAATCAACAAGAGAGAAAATAGCACCGCAAACAACATAAAGCTCTAATGCCAAGATGATGCGGGACGCCTTGTAAACGATCTTTCACGGTGCCAAAGAACTCACAAAGAGCAGCAACAAACTCACTCGATACTTGTTTCAACACACTTTGTTTCTCTCAAGTGGCAAGAACAAGAGGAAACACTCTCAGATAAATTGCAGCGGATAACTAGCTTGGTTTACAAGGATGCAACCCAAACCATGAAGCTTGTGAACCTATGAAGAATCACAAGAGGGAACCACAAGGATCCTATATGAATTGAGGACAGGCCCTCCAATCCACAGACACGAGCTAACACTCAAAGATACTAGTGCTCACAGCACAACACAACCTCACCGGCTGTCTACAAACATAAACTCAGAAATCTCCCAAAATAGGCACCGGAAGCTTCCCAACTAAGATAATGGTTTTGCCCTTGTCTTCCTTTGGATGCTCTAATGGTTTAGCATTTGTGCTAGCATTAACCTCACTCTTGGATGCCTTGGTCATGATCTGGTCCACATCAATGTATCTTGTCCACATGCTCACCAACAAAATGGTAGTGCCGAACGCAAGCATCGACATATTGTTGAAGTAGGCCTTGCACTACTAGCTGCTGCATCCATGCCACTGAAGTTTCGGGATGAAGCTTTCTTAACTGCAGTTCATCTCATTAATATCTTGCCGAGCCGTGTCATCAACAATGAAACACCCACAAACGTCTTCTTCATATCAAACCAGACTATGCTCCTCTTCCTGTTTTTGGTTGTGCATGTTGGCCAAATCTCCGTCCATACAACAATCGCAAACTTATGTTTCGCTCCAAGCAATGTGTTTTTATTAGCTATAGCGCTCAACACAAAGGAGTTAAGTGTCTAGATGTAGCTACTGGCCGAGTCTACATCTCCAGAGATGTTGTTTTCGATGAGACTAAATTTCCTTGTGAGAAACTTCACCCCAATGCCGGTGCCCTTCTTCGTCAAGAAATCCATCTCTTGCCATCATCTCTTTCTGGTCTTGATCATGAGAGTGATGATAGTAGTTCTGACCTATTTGTGACTAATCGTCATACTAAGCCAAAGTCTACTACTGCAGGAACAATTATTACTGGTGAAAAATGGTAAAAAATGATGAATTAGGTGGTCATTTTATGTGCCCCCCTCTAGGAGAAAACGCAACCCGAGGAGGATCTGCCTCGGGGTCAAACTTGCTATGGACGGCAGCATGCTTCATTTTGGGATTCATCTCCGGTGCCCCTAACACGGATTCTGCTGGGCCTGCCTCGCCCTCCGCGCCCTCACTTGATGACACCAGCAGCGATAACAACGTCGCCTCACCGCGCCAATCCTCAGGTGACACATGGCGTGCCTCCACTCCTGATCGCGGGTGGACAGGTTCGCCCGCCTCGCCTGGGCCCGCCAATGCCTACCACATGCGTTCCTTTGCTCAGGGTTGGCCCGCCTTACCCGGGCCCGCCAATGCATCCCCCGTGTGTTCCCCTGCTCGGGTCACCCCGACCGCTTCTGCCTCGGGATCGGGTGCGACTGCTCCTGGCGCCGAAGTGGCGGGGGGATCAGCTGTCCCTGCTGGATCTTCTGTGCCAGATCCTCCTGTGGTTATTGTCGGTGTCAAAACTGGCAGATCTCGGGTAGGGGGGGCCTAGCTGTGCGTCTAAGGATCAATGGTAACAGGACATCAGGGGACACGGTGTTTACCCAGGTTCGGGCCCTCTCGAGGGAGGTAAAACCCTACTCCTGCTTGATTATATTCGACGAGTATGAAGATTACAAGAGTTGATCTACCTCGAGATCGTAATGGCTAAACCCTATATGTCTAGCCTATGAATATTCCTATGGCGTTAAAGAAGATAGCCTCTAAGGACTAACCCCTCCCGTTTATATGCACACCGGAGGGGCCTAGGGTTTGTACAAGGTCGGTTCATCAGGGAAGGAAGCTTCCAGACTCTAATCTTGCCGTCTATGAATTGAGAAGTCCCATCCGGACACGGAGAATAATCTTCAGCTAGATCTTGCACGGCCCATCCAACCCAACCTATACTCTTGGGACAGACACTAGAGGACCCCCAAATCCAGGACTCCCTCAGTAGCCCCCGAACATGCCTTAAATGACGATGTTGTGTGCAGATGTAAGTCTTCGGCTTTGCAAGGCGGGTTCTCCATCATACTCCGGATTGATGATAGTTCGGTATCGGTTTCCACATCCAGTTTTTATGATTCCTTCCTGCCGTCGCCTCGATTTCCATGCGTCTGAGTGAATGTGAATGGTCTGTTACCCTTGTATTTTAATATTTCTAATAGGCATAGGCAGCGTCTATATAACGAGGTTAGATCTTCAAAACGCCATCTCGCATCGCCCCAAGAGCAACATAGCAAACCACGGAAAAATCCAAACCATGGCTAGTGTCCCCGGCTCCTCCTCGCGTCCTCATGGCCCTCAAGATGGGGATTGGCAGAGTTGCTTCATATCCCATGTCCATCTCAATCGGCTCGAGATGCAAGGATATCTCCCCCCTGTGGATCTAGTAACCGTATGGGCAGGGTTAACTTCTATTGGACGATGATGCATTGGCAGAAAATTTCCCCAACCCCAGCCAAGGAGAGAGGGTGTGCGTCATCTCATTCCTTCTGAGGGGCGTGGAATTCCCAATCCACCCCTTCCTCAGGGGTCTACTAGAATATTATAGGATCCAACTGCACAACCTCACACCAGGTTCAGTTTTGCACTTTTCAGGTTTTGTCGCCCTTTGCAAATTATTTTTAGGCTGTGATGCTCATTTTGAATTATGGAAGAAGTTCTTCTGCCTCGTCCCCCGCCACCAGGGCAGAGGGTCCATATTTGAAGTGGGCGGCACTGAAGTATGACGAATAGCCGGATCCGGTTACCCAGTCGGGATTCCGAAGAGGGGGTCCGACAAAGGTCTTCGAAATGGTTCTATATTGAGGACTTTCCTCTTTCGGACCCTGTTCGGTGTGGGCTCCCCGAATTCTCCAGCTCTCCTTTAAAGGAGCTATTCAGCTGGCTGATGTCTACTACACAACCTTCTTCTTGTAGACGTTGTTGGGCCTCCAAGTGCAGAGGTTTGTAGGACAGTAGCAAATTTCCCTCAAGTGGATGACCTAAGGTTTATCAATCCGTGGGAGGCGTAGGATGAAGATGGTCTCTCTCAAACAACCCTACAACCAAATAACAAAGATTCTCTTGTGTCCCCAACACACCCAATACAATGGTAAATTGCATAGGTGTACTAGCTCGGCGAAGAGATGGTGATACAAGTGCAATATGGATGGTAGATACAGGTTTTTGTAATCTGAAATTATAAAAACAGCAAGGTAAAAAGTGGTAAAAGTGAGCGAAAACGGTATTGCAATGGTAGGAAACAAGGCCTAATGTTCATACTTTCACTAGTGCAAGTTCTCTCGACAATACTAACATAACTGGATCATATAACTATCCCTCAACATGCAACAAAGAGTCACTCCAAAGTTACTAATAGCGGAGAACAAACGAAGAGATTATTGTAGGGTACAAAACCACCTCAAAGTTATCCTTTCTGATCGATCTATTCAAGAGTCCTAGCAAAATAACACGAAGCTATTCTTTCCGTTCGATCTATCATAGTCCATACTAGAATAACACCTTAAGACACAAATCAACCAAAACCCTAATGTCACCTAGATACTCCAATGTCACCTCAAGTATCCGTGGGTATGATTATACGATATGCATCACACAATCTCAGATTCATCTATTCAACCAACACAAAGAAGTTCAAAGAGTGCCCCAAAATTTCTACCGGAGAGTCAAGAAAAAAACGTGTGCCAACCCCTATGCATAAGTTCACGAGGTTATGGAACTCGCAAGTTGACCACCAAAACATACATCAAGTGGATCACGTGATATCCAATTGTCACCACAGATAAGCACATGCAAGACATACATCAAGTGTTCTCAAATACTTAAAGACTCAATCCGATAAGATAACTTCAAAGGGAAAACTCAATCCGTTACAAGAGAGTAGAGGGGGAGAAACATCATAAGATCCAACTATAATAGCAAAGCTTGCGATACATCAAGATCGTGCCAAATCAAGAACATGAGAGAGAGAGAGAGAGAGAGATCGAACATATAGCTACTGGTACATACCCTCAGCCCCGAGGGTGAACTACTCCCTCCTCGTCATGGAGAGCGCCGGGAAGATGAAGATGGCCACCAGTGATCAATCCCCCCCCGGTAGGGTGCCAGAACAGGGCCCCGATTGGTTTTTGGTGGCTACAGAGGCTTGCGGCGGCGGAACTCCGATCTATGGTACCCCTGGTTGTTTTCGGAGTATATTGGTATATATAGGAGGAATAAGTAGGTCGGTGGAGCTGCAAGGGGCCCACGAGGGTGGGGGTGCGCCCATGGGGGGCAGGCGCGCCTCCCTGCCTCGTGGCCTCCTTGCTTCTTTCTTGACGTCCACTCCAAGTCCTCTGGATCACGTTTGTTCCAAAAATCACTCTCCCGAAGGTTTCATTCCGTTTGGACTCCGTTTGATATTCCTTTTCTGCGAAACACTGAAGTAGGCAAGAACAAAACAACAATTTGGACTGGGCCTCCGGTTAATAGGTTAGTCCCAAAAATAAGATAAAAGTGTATAATAAATACCATTAAACATCCAAAAAGATTATATAATAGCATCGAACAATCAAAAATTATATATACGTTGGAGACCTATCAAGCATCCTCAAGTTTAATTTCTGCTCGTACTCGAGTAGGTAAATGATAAAAATAGAATTTTTGATGTGGAATGCTACCTACCATAATTCTCAATGAAATGTTCTTTATTGTGGCAAGAATATTCAGATCCATAAGATTCAAAACAAAAGTTTAATATTGACATGAAAACAATAATACTTCAAGCATACTAACAAATCAATCATGTTTTCTCAAAATAACAGGGCCAAAGCAAGCTATCCCTACAAAATCATATAGTCTGGCTATGCTCTATCTTCATCACACAAAATATTTAGATCATGCACAACCCCGATGACAAGCCAAGCAATTGTTACATACTTTTGATGTTCTCAAACTTTTTCAATCTTCACACAATACATGAGCGTGAGCCATGGACATAGCACTATAGGTGGAATAGAATGGTGGTTGTGGAGAAGACAAAAGGGAGAATATAGTCTCACATCAACTAGGCGTATCAATGGGCTATGGAGAGCCCATCAATAGATATCAATGTGAGTGAGTAGGGATTGACATGCAACGGATGCACTAGAGCTATTAGTGTATGAAAGCTCAACAAAAAAAACTAAGTGGGTGTGCATCCAACTTGCTTGCTCATGAAGATCTAGGGCAATTTAAGGAAGCACATCATTGGAATATGCAAGCCAAGTTCTATAATGAAAGATTCCCACTAGTATATGAAAGTGATAACATAGGAGACTCTCTATCATGAAGATCACGGTGCTACTTTGAAGCACAAGTGTGGTAAAAGGATAGTAAAATTGTCCCTTCTCCCTTTTTATTTTTTTTATGGCCTCTTTTTTTTCTTTTTTTTTCTTTTCTTCCGGAGTCTCATCCCGACTTGTGGAAGAATCATAGTCTCCATCATCATTTCCTCACTTGGGACCATGCTCTAATAATGATGATCATCACACTTTTATTTACTTACAACTCAATACTTAGAACAAAATATGACTCTATGTGAATGCCTCCGGCGGTGTACCGGGATGTGCAATGAATCAAGAGTGACATGTATGAAAGAATTATGAAGGTGGCTTTGCCACAAATATGATGTCAACTACATGATCATGCAAAGCAATATGACAATGATGGAGCATGTCATAATTAACAAAACGGTGGAAAGTTGCATGGCAATATATCTCGGAGTGGCTATGGAAATGCCATAATAGGTAGGTATGGTGGGTATATGATACTGGCGAAAGGTGCGCGGTATTAGAGAGGCTAGCAATGGTGGAAGGGTAAGAGTGCGTATAATCCATGAACTCAACATTAGTCATAAAGAACTCACATACTTATTGTAAAACTCTATTAGTATCGAAACAAAGTACTACACGCATGCTCCTAGGGGGATAGATTGGTAGAAAAAGACCATCGCTCGTCCCTGACCGCCACTCATAAGGAAGACAGACAATAAATAAATCATGCTCCGACTTCATCACATAACGGTTCACCATACGTGCATGCTACGGGAATCACAAACTTTAACACAAGTATCTCTCAAATTCACAACTACTCAAATAACATGACTCTAATATCACCATCTTCATATCTCAAAACAATCATAAGGAATCAAACTTCTCATAGTATTCAATGCACTTTATATGAAAGTTTTTATTATATCCCTCTTGGATACCCATCATATTAGGACTAAATTCATAACCAAAGAAAATTACCATGCTGTTCTAAAAGACTCTCAAAAGAATATAAGTGAATCATGAGAGATCAACAATTTCTATAAAATATAACCACCGCCGTGCTCTAAAAGGATATAAGTGAAGCACTGAAGCAAATGACAAACTACTCCGAAAGATATAAGTGAAGATTAATGAGTAGTTGAATCATTATGTAACTATGTGAAGACTCTCTAACATTTAAGAATTTCAGATCTTGGGATATTATTCAAACATCAAGCAAAACTAAATAAAATAAAATGATGCTCCAAGCAAAACACATATCATGTGGTGAATAAAAATATAGCTCCAAGTAAGGTTACCGATGAACGAAAATGAAAGAGGGGATGCCATTCGGGGCATCCCCAAGCTTAGGATCTTGGTTGTCCTTGAATATTACCTTGGGGTGCCTTGGTCATCCCCAAGCTTAGGCTCTTTCCACTCCTTATTCCATAGTCCATCGAATCTTTACCCAAAACTTGAAAACTTCACAACACAAAACTCAACAGAAAACTCATAAGCTCCGTTAGTATAGGAAAATAAATAACCACTTAGGTATTGTTGTGAACTCATTCTAAATTCATATAGGTGTAATATCTACTATATTCCAACTTCTCTATGGTTCATACTCTCCGGTACTACCCATAGATTCAACAAAATAAGCAAACAAAACAATGAAAACAGAATCTGTCAAAAACAGAACAGTCTGTACTAATCGGTATCATTCGAATAATTCGGTAACTTCACAAATTCTGAAATAAATTGGTGGACCTGGGTAATTTGTCTATTAATCATCTACAAAAAGAATCAACCTAAAATCACTCTCCAGTAAAAAATGGCAGCTAATCTCGTGAGCGCAAAAGTTTCTGTTTTTTACAGCAAGATCGCATGGACATCACCCAAGTCTTCCCAAAGGTTCTACTTGGCAAAAACACTAACTAAAACATAAAACCACATATAAACAGAGGCTAGATGAATTATTTATTACTAACAAAAACAAAAAGCAAAGAACAAAAATAAAATTGGGTTACCTCCCAACAAGCGCTAACTTTTAACGCCCCTAGCTAGGCATGATAATTTCAATGATGCTCACATAAAAGATAACAATCTATTATATAATTAAGACAAGAGGTAAATAAGCCATTATGTTCATCCACACAGATTAAATTATCTTGACCACTAAATTTAGATATCAATGGCTGAGATTAAAGATCTAAATGTTACATACAAATATTGTTAGGTAGAAACAATTGAACGTGACACGTACAAAAATAATTTTTCAAGCATAACAAAAAGCGGATATTGCATCCAGCAATAAGTACGACCGGCCTCCCAAGGCCATGCATACTCGAACTCTTCCAAGCCAAGAAGGAAAGAAAAACATTGCGGTCAAAAAAAAAAGAAGGAAAGAAAAACATACACGGACTCTTCCATGAAAAATAACAGCAAGGAAAAAACAGATTCCTGATTGGCCGGCAAAGCCCAGAACACTCCCAATCCATATCCTTGCCGGCCGTCGTCGACACAGCCTCGCAACTCCCATGCATGTCCTAGGGCGCTAGCATATACACGGCCAGACTTTGATTCAGTGTATGCATGCACAACGGCAGCCTCGGGTTGCACAGCGTCTGAGAGTTACCTCTGGCATGCGACTGCCGCCGACGTCATGCAAGTGGCCGCCGCCGCCGCTGTCCACGCTGCTAAGTACACCTAGATGCCGTCCGCGGGTCAATCAAGCATCTACCATGCGAGTCCACAACTTCATGCTTCAAACCCGCCTCATGCATGCATCCCGATCAGCATGGAGATAGGTAGAGGATAGATGGAAGACTTGCCTTGCAATCAGCAGCAACAAGATCGATCAAAGCAAAAGCTAGCTAGGTACGTATTTTTTATGAGATGGTATAAGATGGATAGAAGACTTACCTTGCAATCAGTAGAAACAAGATCGATCACAGCTAGGTGTACCTACTTTTTTTTGAACATATCTAGGTACGTACTGGAACATAATATGTACATGTTTTTTTAACACACCTATTTTAGTATAATACAACGTAGTCTATTCAATTTTTTAACATGTCAACATCAGCATTGTGAAACAAATAGCCGTGTATATATGATGTCTTGACAAGCCTATAAACTTTTATAACTTACTTTTTTTTGCGACTTACTTTTATAACTTACTTAACTATGTCTGGATGTACACCATCATAAAAAGACACCTAGGTATCACATTTATTTTATTGGCATGAATAGGATTGTATCTAGATACATCAACTATCATTCATGTCAGGTGCGTGTATTATTTAATTTATACCCCTCACTCTTATTATTCCCTAGCACTGATTTTTTAGTATCTCCATGTCTAGCACTTCTTTGTCCTTTCCCTAAAAAAGCACTTCTTTGTCCAAATTTATGGAATTGGTATAAAACTAGAAATTAGCAATTTGGAATTGATACAGGTTCCACATAAATCTATCAAGTGAGCCGAATTCTAAGATTTTTTTTATAGGAACGAGCATATTCAAATATCAACCTGAAACTAAAATGTCAAACTAAAATAAGGTTAGTGAGAGAGGTTTTCCCAAGTAGTATAAATATGTCACCCATATTTATTAGACTTCATATTAATCAGAACAATGATCAGTGCAACGGTCAAAAAATGATCAATAGAATGGTCAACTAGGTCATGTATAAGTGATACGTCTCCGTCATATCTACTTTTCCAAACACTTCTGCTCTTGTTTTGGACTCTAACTTGTATGATTTGAATGGAACTAACCCGGACTGACGCTGTTTTCAGCAGAATTGACATGGTGTTATTTTATGTGCAAAAAATAGAAGTTCTCGGAACGACCTGAAACTCCACGGAATATCTTAAGATAATTAATAAAAAAATCTTCGCAAAAGATGAAGACCAGGGGGCCCACACCCTGTCCACAAGGGTGGGGGGCGCGCCCCCCTACCTCGTGGGCTGCCCGGTGGCCCTCCGACGCCAACTCCAACTCCATATATTGGCCTTCGGAGAGAAAAAAATCGGAGAGAAGAAATCATCACGTTTTACGATACCGAGCTGCCGCCAAGCCCTAATCTCTCTCTGGAGGGCTGCTCTGGAGTCCGTTCGGGGCTCCGGAGAGAGGAATTCATCGTCGTTGTCATCATCAACCATCCTCCATCACCAATTTCATGATGCTCACCGACGTGCGTGAGTAATTCCATCGTAGGCTTGCTGGACGGTGATGGGTTGGATGAGATTTATCATGTAATCGAGTTAGTTTTGTTAGGGTTTGATCCCTAGTATCCACTATGTTCTGAGATTGATGTTGTTATGACTTTGCCATGCTTAATGCTTGTCACTAGGGCCCGAGTGCCATGATTTCAAATCTGAACCTATTATGTTTTCATGAATATATGTGAGTTCTTGATCCTATCTTGCAAGTCTATAGTCACCTACTATGTGTTATGATCCGGCAACCCCGAAGTGACAATAATCGGAACCACTCCCGGTGATGACCTTAGTTTGAGGAGTTCATGTATTCACTATGTGCTAATGCTTTGTTCCGGTTCTCTATTAAAAGGAGGCCTTAATATCCCTTAGTTTCCAATAGGACCCCGCTGCCACGGGAGGGTAAGACAAAAGATGTCATGCAAGTTCTTTTCCATAAGCACGTATGACTATATTCGGAATACATGCCTACAATACATTGATGAACTGGAGCTAGTTCTGTGTCACCTATGTTATGACTGTTACATGATGAACCACATCTGGCATAATTATCCATCATTGATCCGGTGCCTACGAGTTTTCCATATACTGGTTCTCGCTTATTTACTTTTCCGTTGCTACTGTTACAATCACTACAAAAATACCAAAAACATTACTTTTACTGTCTTTACTTTTGTTACTGTTACCATCACTATCATATTACTTTGCTACTAAACACTTTGCTGCAGATACTAAGTTTCCAGGTGTGGTTGAATTGACAACTCAGCTGCTAATACTTGAGAATATTCTTTGGCTCCCCTTGTGTCGAATCAACAAATTTGGGTTGAATACTCTACCCTCGAAAACTGTTGCGATCCCCTATACTTGTGGGTTATCAAGACCTTTCTCTGGCGCCGTTGTCGGGGAGCATAGCTCTATTCTTTGAGTCACTTGGGACTTATATCTGCTGGACACTATGAAGAACTTAAAAGACGCTAAGACCAAGATTTTGCCCTCAACTACGAGGGGAGGTAAGGAACTGCCATCTAGCCTTGCACTAGATTCTCCTTCTGTTATAAGTAAGCTTGCGACACCTAAACCTGCTACTGCTATGAATTCTTATATGTCGCATGTTATTGATGATGCCACTTCTGCTATGCATGATACTTATGATGAAACCACTTCTAGGCTTGATACTACTGTGCCCCTTGGTGAATTTCTTGATGAGCAAATTGCTAGGTCTAGAGAAAGAGAAATTATTACACCTGAATACAATGATGAGAGTGATGATGAAAATATGCCTCCTATTCCTGAAGGTTATCTTTTTTATGCAGAATCTTCTGCTGCTATTCTTGCTTGCCAGGATAGATATGAACTTAAGAGGTTTCTAGTTAAATTGAGTAAAGAATCTTTTAGAGATAGAATGAGACCCGACCCTGCTTTTGCTACTTCACCTATTTGTGTTCCTGATAAGGATTATTACGATTTTTCTGTTGATCCAGATATAATTACTTTGGCTGAATCTGATCCTTTCTATGGCTATGAATCTGAAACTGTTGTGGCACATCTTACTAAGTTGAATGATATAGCTGCCCTATTTACTAATAATGAGAGATCGCGCTACCTTTATTTACTCAAAATATTTCCGTTCTAATTAAAGGGTGATGATAAGATATGGTTTAATTCTCTTGATCATGGTTGTGTGAAAAGTCCCCAGGATATGATTTATTACTTCTCTGCTAAATATTTCCCCGCTCATAAGAAAGAAGCAGCCTTGAGGGAAATATATAACTTTGTGAAAATTGAAGAAGAGAGTCTCCCACAAGCTTGGGGGAGGCTTCTCAAGTTACTTAATGCTTTGCCTGATCATCCTCTTAAGAAACATGAAATACTTGATATCTTTTATAATGGACTAACTGATGCTTCCAGAGATTACCTGGATAGTTGTGATGGTTCTCTTTTCAGGGAAAGAACGCCGGATGAAGCGGAAATTCTATTGAACAATATGTTGACAAATGAAAATAATTGGGCACCTCCCGAGCCAGCTCCTGAGCCAATTTCTGAGCCAATTATTGAGCCTATTCCTAAACCAACTCCGAAGAAGAGAGGTGTTCTATTTCTCAGTCCTGAAGATATGCAAGAGGCAAAGAAATCTATGAAAGAAAAATGTATTAAAGCTGAAGATGTTAAGAATTTACCTCCTATTGAAGAAATACACGGTCTTAATTTACCGCCTGTTGAAGAAGCATATGATCTCAATTACTTATTTACTGAAGAACCTCCCAATATCCCGACACAGGTAGTAAAGGTAAATTCTCTCTATAGATATGATAAAGCTGAAGTCCCTCCTACTAAAATTGCTAGTCCGTGCTTGGATGAGTTTGATAACTTTATGTTTAAGCAAGATGACTTTAATGCTTATTTTGGTAGACAATTAAAACAAGATGCCTATATGATTAAACGCTTGGGTGATTATATGGCTGATATTAGAGGTGAACTTAAACTTGTTAGGAAACATGCTTCTATGGTTACCACTCAAGTAGAACAAGTACTTAAAGCTCAAAAAGAAGCGCTTGATGAAATGAATAGTAAGAAAAATGATTATGTTGTTAGAGTGGCTACTAGAACCGGTAGAATGACTCAGGAACCTTTGTATCCTGAAGGCCACCCTAAGAGAATCGAGCAAGATTCTCAGAGAAATGATATTGATGTACCTAGTTCTTCTAAAAAGAAGAAAAAGAAAAATGATAGGACTTTGCAAACTTCTAGTGAACCTATTGCTGAGCCACCTGAGAATCCGAATGATATTTCTATTTTTGATGCTGAAACACAATCAGGTGATGAACATGAACCCAGTGATAAAGTTAATGATAATGATCATGTTAATGCTCAACCTAGTAATGATAATGATGTAGAAGCTGAACCTGTTGTTGATCTTGATAACCCACAATCAAGGAATCAACACTATGATAAAAGAGACTTTGTTGCTAGGAAACATGGTAAAGAAAGGGAACCATGGGTTTAGAAACCCATGCCATTTCCTCCGAAACCATCCAAGAAAAAGGATGATGAGGATTTTGAGCGCTTTGCTGAAATGATTAGACCTATCTTTTTGCGTATGCAATTAACTGGTGTGCTCAATACAAATCCTTATTCTAGGTATATGAAGGATATTATTACTAATAAAAGAAAGATACCTGAAGCTGAATTTTCCACCATGCTTGCTAATTATACTTTTAAGGGTGGAATACCAAAGAAACTTGGAGATCCCGGAGTACCTACTATACCATGCTCCATTAAGAGAAATTTTGTTAAAACTGCTTTATGTGATCTTGGAGCCGGTGTTAGTGTTATGCCTCTGTCTTTATATCGTACACTTGACTTGAATAAATTGACACCTACTGAAATATCTTTGCAAATGGCTGATAAATCAACCGCTATACCTGTCGGTATTTGTGAGGATGTGCCTGTTGTGGTTGCAAACATTACTATTTTAACGGACTTTGTTATTCTTGATATTCCTGAGGATGATAGTATGTCTATTATTCTTGGAAGACCTTTCCTTAATACTGCAGGGGCTGTTATTGATTGCAACAAATGCAATGTCACTTTTCATGTTAATGGCAATGAGCACACGGTACAATTTCCGAGGAAACAACCTCAGGTTCACAGTATCAACTCTATTGGAAAAATTCCATCGGTTATATTCGGAGGTTTTGAATTTCCTCTCCCTACTGTCAAGAAAAAGTATGATATACTTATTGTTGGGGATTTTCATATCCCCGTTGAGGTAACTTAGTGCTATTCGAAATTTCTCCGGTTCTGTGATTAATCGGAATGAGCTTGTTAACAAGACTTGATCAACCTTGTTAGTTGATTCTTTTTGATGAACATGAGATGGATGAAACTAGAAGCACAACCTTCTGTACCCTCTTTATATTTTCTGTTATTTAGTAGAAATGAAGTGAAATACTATTTTTCTGTCTGTCTCCCGACTTATCCGTGCAATATAAAATATACCGAAAATAAAAGTCCTCAGAATGCCATGCCAATTTAATATGATTTTTTCAGGAATATTTAAGAATTTACTGTGCAACAATCACCGCGGGGGTAGCTGTCACCTGGTCACGAGGGTGGAGGGCGCGCCCTACCCCCTGGGCGCGCCCCCTGCCTCATGGGCCTACGGTGGCCCTCCTCCACTTATTCCTGCACCCATCTTCTTCCTCTGTCTCACACAATCACGAAAAACCAACTCAAGCACGAGTTCCAGCCCCCGTTGCGGTGATTTTCGATCTCCTTGCTCAAAGCACCTCTCGCAAAACTGCTTGGGGAGATTGCTCCTTGGTATGTGACTCCTCCATTGGTCTAATTAGTTTTTGTTCTAGTGCTTTATTCTTTGCAAATTTGTGCTGCATAGGTGACCATGTTCTTGAGCTTGCATGTCAAATTTATATGGTTCCAAGTAGTTCCAATGCTTTATATAGGCTCTAGGCACTTGTAGGAGTTCTTGCTATCAATTTTATTGAAGTTGGTTCACTTTTATTTGAAGCTACTAAAAATTTCAGATTTTTTCAGAAATAATGAAGAGATTTTCTAGGGGCTCATCGAGCCGAAGCTCGAAGGAAAAACAAAAGGAAGAAGAACAAAAGCCCAAATTTAATTTGCCTCGCACCGCGGAGGTCCGGCCGTGTGAATGGCCTTCCGATGACTTCTTGAGGGGAGCCGGGATTTACGAAGATTTCTATATATTAATTGAGAATTCTGGCCTCGCCGACTTCCTCCGTGACCAACGTCATCAGTATCTCTTACTCACAAATACTTTTGTGGAAAATTTCTACTTTTTCCCTAAGAGTTCACCTCCATCAGTAGAATTTCATTTATATGACATATTTAAGAGGATGCCATTAGCTGAATTTTGCGAGGTTTGCAAAATACCTTTTGAGGGCACCTTGGATGAACCACAGCGTAACGAAATAGAAGCTTTTATTAACACTATCACGGTGGGAGAAACCAGGAAGGTTTCTGATGCAAGAATCACTAGCATACATTTTCCTGTTTTACGCTACTTTGCCTTATTTGCTAGTCGTTGACTGATTGGTCGCGGAAACTGTGGAAACCTTAGTATTCTTGATGTTACAATTTTGTTCCATGGTTTATATCGAAATAACTCTGTTAGTATGGGTGGAATTGTTGCTAGGCGGTTAAGTCTGAACCGTACTAAAGGCCCCATCTTTGGAGGCATTTATGCCTCACGCCTAGCTGAACATTTTGAAATACCTATTAGGCATGAGGAGAAAGAGGAAACATCACTTCCTCGTGCTTATTTAGATTATAGGAGTATGATATCACATGATTTTCTTGTTAAAAGCCGCGAAGGGGAGCTCAAATATAAATTGTACTTTGATAAACATCACCCTGAGACTATTACTTTGCCTGCTCCCTCTTTGTTTAACTTGTCTGCAGGTCCTTACATCATTCTGTGGGCGGCCATTCAAGCCTATCGAAATCCTGCACCCGCCCCGGAACCGGAGCCACAAGATGAGCCTCCACGACTATCTGTTTATTCTTGGGATCCAGAGGAGGCTGCCAGCCAGTGTCAGCCGGAGCCTTCTTCGTCACAGTATGACCCCAGCTTCACCTACGGGTATCCGCCAGGCCATCCCTGGCAATAGACCAACTTAGGCCAAAAGCCTAAGCTTGGGGGAGTACGTATTTCCCACCGACATTACATACATGTTCACACACACTCATTTCTAGATGTCGGTGTTCATACTCTTTCACTGTAATATCCATGCTAGTTTATTTTCTTTTTCCTGCTTTCTTCTTGTGTGTTCAATAAACCTTAAGAAAACCAAAAAAAATAGTAGTAGTTTATTTTTTTGATGTAGTAATTAAAAAGGAAAACCCAAAAATATTTTCTGTTCTTCTTTTGCTTGTTGGGAGCTTTCCCGTGTAAATAGTTTTTCTTTTCCTTTCTTTGGGGGTTGAGAAGACCATATTGAAAATGCTTAGTGGCTCTTATATGCATGATTGTCTATTTAACTTAGAGCCCTTATTACTTGTCTTCTCTCTTAAGATGAATGCTTGCAGATTCCAGCTTAGTCCAATACACGTGCACTCTTATTATTATACACTTCGTTCGGTCAAGCAAGTGAAAGGCAATAATGATGATATATGATGGACTTATTGGGATGAGAAAAGCTGGTATGAACTCGACCTCTCTTATTTTTGTAAATATGATGATTCATCGTTCCTGAGTTAGCTATTATGAAGTAAGCATATTTGCAATGACATTTAGAGATTATAGTTGCTTGTACCATGCTTGATTAGCTATGAGTTATAATGGTTTACCTTGCGTGCCAACATGCTATTAGAATGATCATGATGTGGTATGATGGGATGGTATCCTCCTTTAAATGAATTGAGTGACTAGACTTGGCACATGTTCACACATGTAGTTGAATCAAATCAACATAGCCTTCATGATATTTATGTTCATGGTGGATTATATCCTACTCATGCTTGTGTTCGGTGTAAATTAATTTTGATGCATGTTTACGACTGTTGTCGCTCTCTCAGTTGGTCGCTTCCCAGTCTTTTGCTAGCCTTCACCTGTACTAAGCGGGAATACTGCCTGTGCATCCAAACTCCTTAAACCCCAAAGTTGTTCCATATGAGTCCACTATACCTTCCTATATGCGGTATTTACCTGCCGTTCCAAGTAAATTTGTATGTGCCAAACTCCAAACCTTCGAATGAAATTATGTTTTGTATACTCGAGCAGCTCATGTTCCAACTAGGGATGTCCTTATTTTCCATGTTAGGCAGTTATTCTCAAGAGGAGTGGACTCCGCTCCTCATTCATGAGAAAATGGCTGGTCACCGGGACGCCCAGTCCCGTGCTTTATGCAAACTAAATCAAAATAACTGCAAACAAAACTCCCCTTGGGACCCGTTGAATGTTGGAGGCACTCGTTGTTTCGAGCAAGCCATGGATTGATGCTTGTGGAGGAGGGGGGTATAAACTTTACCATTCTGTTTGGGAACCGCCTATAATTTGTTTAGCATGGAAGATATCGCCATCTCATAGTTGTTGCATTGACAGCAAAAGTATGCCGCTCAAAATGTTATTCAATCTCTATTTTAGAACTGAGCTCTGGCACCTCTACAAATCCCTGCTTCCCTCTGCGAAGGGCCTATCTATTTACTTTTATGTTGAGTCATCACCCTTCTTATTAAAAAGCACCCGCTGGAGAGCACACTGTCGTTTGCATTCATTATTATTGGTTTATATTGGGTATGACTTGATTGGATCTCTTTTACCATGAATTACAATGTTTAGTCAGTCCTTGATCTTTGAAGGTGCTCTGCATTTATGTTTTGCGGTCTCAGAAAGGGCTAGCGAGATACCATTTCGTCATACCATGTTATGATTATTTTGAGAAAGTGTTGTCATCCGAGTTTTGTTATTATAGCTCGCTAGCTGATTATGCTATTGATATGAGTAATTGTGAGACCTTTGTGTTATTGTATGGTTAGTCCATAATATTTGCTGAAACATGAGTGCTGGCTTTTCATGTTTACAACAACAAGATCAAACAGAGTTTGTAAAAGTTTTTCTTTTTCTTTTTCAATTTGTCAACTGAATTGCTTGAGGACAAGCAAGGGTTTAAGCTTGGGGGAGTTGATACGTCTCCGTCGTATCTACTTTTCCAAACATTGTTGCCCTTGTTTTGGACTCTAACTTGTATGATTTGAATGGAACTAACCCGGACTGACGCTGTTTTCAGCAGAATTGCCATGGTGTTGTTTTATGTGCAGAAAATAAAAGTTCTTGGAACGACCTGAAACTCCACGGAATATCTTAGGATAGTTAATAAAAAATCCTCGCAAAAGATGAAGACCAGGGGGCCCACACCCTGCCCACGAGGGTGGGGGGCGCGCCCCCCCACCCTGGGCGCGCCCCCTACCTCGTGGGCCCCCTGGTGGCCCTCCGACGCCAACTCCAACTCCATATATTGGCATTCGGAGAGAAAAAATCGGAGAGAAGAAATCATCGCGTTTTACGATACGGAGCCACCGCCAAGCCCCAATCTCTCTCGGGAGGGCTGATCTGGAGTCTGTTCGGGTCTCCAGAGAAGGGAATTCATCGCCGTCGTCATCATCAACCATCCTCCATCACCAATTTCATGATGCTCACCGCCGTGCGTGAGTAATTCCATCGTAGGCTTGCTTGACGGTGATGGGTTGGATGAGATTTATCATGTAATCGAGTTACTTTTGTTAGGGTTTGATCCCTAGTATCCACTATGTTCTGAGATTGATGTTGCTATGACTTTGCTATGCTTAATGCTTGTCACTAGGGCCCGAGTGCCATGATTTCAGATCTGAACCTACTATGTTTTCATGAATATATGTGAGTTCTTGATCCTATCTTGCAAGTCTATAGTCACCTACTATGTGTTATGATCCGGCAACCCCGAAGTGACAATAATCGGAACCACTCCCTGTTATGTCCTTAGTTTGAGGAGTTCATGTATTCACTATGTGCTAATGCTTTGTTCCGGTTCTCTATTAAAAGGAGGCCTTAATATCCCTTAGTTTCCAATAGGACCCCGCTGCCACGGGAGGGTAGGACAAAAGATGTCATGCTAGTTCTTTTCCATAAGCACGTATGACTATATTCGGAATACATGCCTACGTTACATTGATGAACTGGAGCTAGTTCTGTGTCACCCTATGTTATGACTGTTACATGATGAACCACATCCGGCATAATTATCCATCATTGATCCGGTGCCTACGAGTTTTCCATGTACTGGTTCTCGCTTATTTACTTTTCCGTTGCTATGTTACAATCACTACAAAAATACCAAAAACATTACTTTTAAGTTTCCAGGTGTGGTTGAATTGACAACTCAGCTGCTAATACTTGAGAATATTCTTTGGCTCCCCTTGTGTCGAATAAACAAATTTGGGTTGAATACTCTACCCTCGAAAACTATTGTGATCCCCTATACTTGTGGGTTATCAATAAGCAGGTATGAGTACATGTCATATTACGTACGTGCAAACATTTTCAGCTTTTTAGATAAAATGTTCCTGAAAACCATGAGAAAAAAAGCACATATTCGTCCCGCAAACTACTGCAGAAAGGAGTGTTCATATAGCAAGCTATGGCAGCAAGATAGGACTCCCGGAAGAAATAGAGGATGACATTGTATATGATGGAAGACTTGCTTTTTCTTTAGAGTAATGTCAGCAACTTACTTGATTTTGTGTTTCCATCTTTCTAATTCAGTCTAGCCGTGCACCAAGGAACTCATTAGCACTATGCACTAGAGAAGACCATCTTTCACTATGTTTATAACCGGATGTGATGATCAAATATTGGCACAGAGAGTATCTTAAAGTGGAATCCCATAAATTTTAATATATCATGATCTTTAAAATAGTTGCACCTTTCTGCTTTTTAAAGATTTATCCAAAATAATGCATGGAATAAAACATACATCACCAGCAAGGAGAGTATGTTAATGCCTACGTATTGGTGCGATTTTAATGCAACTATCATGTTTTTTATCTTTGTAACCGGATGTGATGATAAAATAATGACAAGGAAAGTATTTGCTAAATATAGAAGTTATAAATGGAAATCTAGTCGCACAAATGTGCGGGTCACTCTACTAGTTGAAACATAAAGAGAGCATCATGAAGAATATGACTAGCACAATTAAGTCTAACCCTCTTCCTATGCATAGGGATTTTGTGAGCAAACAATTTATGGGAACAAGAATCAACTAGCATAGGAAAGCAAAACAAGCATAAGTTCAAGATTTTAAGCACATAGAGAGGAAACTTGATATTATTGCAATTCCTACAAGCATATATTCCTCCTTCATAATAATTTTCAGTAGCATCATGAATGAATTCAACAATATAACCATCACCTAAAGCATTCTTTTCATGATCTACAAGCATAGAAATTTTATTACTCTCCACATAAGCAAAATTCTTCTCATTCGGAATAGTGGGAGTATCATAAGAGACCCGAATACTATAAATTGTTTCCACATTAAAAGAGTAATGTTCAGAAAAAGGGTAATCATAATCATGACAAGTTTTATAAATATAATCATTACTACTTTTTATAGCATAAGTGTCATCACAATAATCATCATAAATAGGAGGCATGCTATCATCATAATAAATTTGCTCATCAAAACTTGGGAGGCTAAAAATATCATCTTCATTAAACATAGCATCCCCAAGCTTGGGACAAACATTAACTGCAACAAATATATTCTCAAACATGTCATTCTCATCAAACATAGCATCCCCAAGCTTGGGCCTTTTCATATCATAAGCATAATCACTCTCATCATTAATAGTATGCATAGCACCAATAGTATAGCAATTATCATCATCACAATGAGTAATAGGAGCAACATCATTTGGGAGGGATACCTTTCTACCCTTGCTTCTCCATCTTTTCTTTTTCTTATTCACATCATGTGTGGGTTTAACCCTCTTTTTGAGCTCCTTATCAATGAGATTGGTTGAATAGAAAGCTCCTCCTTGTTACCTGATTCATCAAAAGAAATAATAGGAGGATATTGGGAAGTCTCTTCCCTTTCATTAGTATTCTCTTCATCTTCTATTTCTTTTCTTTTCTTTGTGTAATTGGCAATATAAGGATTTTCAATGCAATTCACCACACAATACATGAAAATTTCTTCTAGATCAAAATCAAGAACTTTATCAAGGACAAATTCTGGCATATCCTTAGTTATACGTTTCATTTCTTCAAAACCCAAAAGCAAACTAAGTTCATTATGTTGTGTAAGGGAAATAAAGTCATCACAAATTTTGGACATAATACGATCATGAAACAATTTGCATTGGATATTTAAATGACCACGTTCATTGCAAAGTTCACAAGGGTGATTAAGAAAATTTAAATTTTCAGCACAAACATGTAGCCTTTCTTGCAACCATTTGGTTTATAAATACTTATGCCTCTTACAAAATCTATATTCCCTATTAGGTGTGTACTTGCAAACTCTATGCACTCCACAAAAATTGAGTGCTTATAAGAGACATTTTCATCATGACTAGTCCAATCATCATTAGTACTATGGATATTCAAAGAGTTCATACTAACCACATTGCAATCATGCTCATCATTCACATATTTTATGCCAAGCATTCTATGTAATTCTTCTTCTAGTACCTGAGCACAATTTTCCTTCCCGTCATTTTCACGAAAGACATTAAAAAGATGAAGCATATGAGGCACCCTTAATTCCATTTTTTGTAGTTTTCTTTTATAAACTAAACTAGTGATAAAACAAGAAACTAAAAGATTCTGTTGAAAGATCGATATACCTTCAAGCTTGAAAAGAGCTTGATGTCTACTACACAACCTTCTTCTTATAGACGTTGTTGGGCCTCCAAGTGCAGAGGTCTGTATGACAGTAGCAAATTTCCCTCAAGTGGATGACCTAAGGTTTATCAATCCGTGGGAGGCATAGGATGAAGATGGTCTCTATCAAACAACCCTACAACCAAATAACAGAGAGTCTCTTGTGTCCCCAACACACCCAATACAATGGTAAATTGTATATGTGTACTAGTTCGGCGAAGAGATGGTGAGACAAGTGCAATATGGATGGTAGATATAGGTTTTTGTAATATGAAATTATAAAAACAGCAAGGTAACAAGTGGTAAAAGTGAGCGAAAACGGTATTCCAATGGTAGGAAACAAGGCCTAAGGTTAATACTTTTACTAGTGCAAGTTCTCTCAACAATAATAACATAATTGGATCATATAACTATCCCTCAACATGCAACAAAGAGTCACTCCAAAGTTACTAATAGCGGAGAACAAACGAAGAGATTATTGTAGGGTACGAAACCACCTCAAACTTATCCTTTCTGGTCGATCTATTCAAGAGTCCGTAGTAAAATAACACGAAGCTGTTCTTTCTGTTCGATCTATCATAGAGTTTGTACTAGAATAACACCTTAAGGGACAAATCAACCAAAACCCTAATGTCACCTAGATACTACAATGTCACCTCAAGTATCCGTGGGTATGATTATATGATATGCATCACACAATCTCAGATTCATCTATTCAACCAACACAAAGAACTTCAAAGAGTGCTCCAAAGTTTCTACCGGAGAGTCAAGACAAAAACGTGTGCCAACCCCTATGCATAAGTTCACGAGGTCAAGGAACTCACAAGTTGATCACCAAAACATACATCAAGTGGATCACGTGATATCTCGTTGTCACCACAGATAAGCACATGCAAGACATACATCAAGTGTTCTCAAATCCTTAAAGACTCAATCTGATAAGATAACTTCAAAGGGAAAACTCAATCCACTACAAGAGAGTAGAGGGGGAGAAACATCATAAGATCCAACTATAGTAGCAAAGCTTGCGATACATCAAGATCGTGCCCAATCAAGAACACGAGAGAGAGAGAGAGAGATCAAACATATAGATACTGGTACATACCCTCAGCCCTGAGGGCGAAGTACTCCCTCCTCGTCATGGAGAGCGCTGAGATGATGAAGATGGCCACTGGTG
The DNA here is from genome assembly GCF_002162155.2 of Triticum dicoccoides. Taxonomy (NCBI): domain Eukaryota; kingdom Viridiplantae; phylum Streptophyta; class Magnoliopsida; order Poales; family Poaceae; genus Triticum; species Triticum dicoccoides. The sequence continues at coordinate 738,837,651 of NC_041385.1, forward strand.
ATGGATCCCCCCTTCATTAGGGTGTCGGAACAGGGTCCCGATTGGTTTTTGGTGGCTACAGAGGCTTGCGGCGGCGGAACTCCTGATCTATGGTACCCCTGGTATATATAGGAGGAAGAAATAGGCCGGTGGAGCTGCGAGGGGCCCATGAGGGTTGGGGGGCGTGCCCAGGGGGGCAGGCACGCCTCCCTGCCTCGTGGTCTCCTCGCTTCTTTCTTGACGTCTACTCCAAGTCCCCTGGATCACATTTGTTCCAAAAATCGCTCTCACGAAGGATTCATTCCGTTTGGACTTCATTTGATATTCCTTGTCTGTGAAACACTGAAATAGGCAAAAAACAACAATAGGTTAGTCCCAAAAATAATATAAAAGTGTATTATAAAGCCCATTAAACATCCAAAACAAATAATATAATAGCATGGAACAATCAAAAATTATAGATACATTGGAGACGTATTACTGGCGCCCCAAGTCTCCTAGACAAGAGGATAGCTCAGAAGTAATGAGATTGGTCAGCAAGGTCAGATTGTTGACCCATTCCGGACTCTCCATCATTGAAGTCGTGGGTATTGCGATAAAGCGATGTATCCAGCCGCTTCATTCCAGGGTGGGTCCTTTGTGGAACTACAACGGGGAGGATGACGCGTCATGCTATACGCGAAAGGGTCCGGATGACCAAGCCGCATTGCCGCCACGCTTATGGATCTTTATAAAGGAGAGGAGGACGACTTCACCCATCTACAATGCCGGGAAGGCTTTTCCATGTACAACTCCGTTGACTAGGTAAGCTTAATCATTCAGTACCTTTTTATCATTGGGGTGCATTGACTAAATACTCGGGTTGTTTCAAAACAGTCATGGAGGAAGGTAGTCGAGAACATCCATTGCCCTCCTCCCCAACCAGAAGACCACACACGTAACGAAGATCCCGGATTCCATGAAGATCCGGATATATTTGTGGAATTTGAAGATGGAGTCTATTATGAGGCAAGCCTTGACGGCTCGGAGGTAGCCATCATGGACAATTACCCTGATCTCTACCCCTTCGTTAAGGTAAGTGTCCGAAAATCAAGAAGGAGTGATATGTACGCACATAATTTACTCGTCGCACCAGACCGTATTTCGCAGGATTGGCGCTCGGCGAACCGTACCCAAGGACGGGCAACCAGAAGAAGGACGACACCCTCAAGGGGTGGCCGTGCAAAGCGAAAGGAGGCCGGGAGCGCCGCTGGGCCTGCTCCATCACCAAAAAGGTATGTGCCCTAGTTCATACTTAGGCGCGAAGCCAAATTGTCATTTTTTATCCTCCTTCTATTATCTCAGGAGGGGTACCCGGTGGACCGTAAACAAGATCCCGTCCAGTCGGGCCGCCACCAATCCGGCGCCAGAGATGTCAACTAGCTAGGACCGGGGCGCACGCTGACGTGGCGCAGACCCATCTGCCCAATCAAGAGCCTGATGAGGTGTCTGTCACCAACTCCGAAGTGGAAAGCGCGATGAATCATGACACTTGAAAGAAGGCTTGCGCACCCCTGCTTTCACAGAGCCAGAATTTACCGCCCTTAGCACTATGGGCGCATATATCCGGGCTGCCCGAGACGGACTTACAGGAGTCGGTCGCCTGTTCTCCAAAGATATACAAGTATAAATTTATATAAACTTAGTATATAGATAGAAGTAGCCCACGAGACTTAAAGCGGGTGGAACAAACCGATCTGAGGATCGTTTACGACCGCGGGTTTTCAAGGAGAAGAACAGTGCTTGTCCTAGGAGCTCGAGACAAGCCGGACACAGCTAAATGCCGCTGTCTCTGAGCTTGAAGAAAAGAAGAGTGCTCCAATGTATATTGGCAAACATAAAAAACTAGAAGAAGCAGGCCGAAGAGATATGGATCTTACAGGCTCAACTCTTGGAGGCACAACAGGAAAACCAGAAGCTGAAGGACGGCATATTCGGTATGACTTGTGAACCATCCGAATTATTGATATAACTATATAATGTGGAATGTTATAGTTCGGTTGATATAGGTATGTTGACCGGCCGCCACGAGGAGGAAGTGTCCGGGATCCAAAGTGACATTCTAACGAAACTGTCAAAGCTACACGAGCGTGCCCGGAAGGCCATGAATAATATGGACAGAACCTTATGGCCCTCCGATGCCCCTCCAGAAAGTATGGAGGGGTTGGCATATCTTTCCAAGGGTGCTCGACATTGCTTTGAGCTGTGGAAGATGCCCGCATGCCGTGAAGGTGCACGAGAGGCATGGGCCATGGTGAAGACATGCTACACCGGACTTGATCCGAACAATATGGCCCGAGTTGGACCTCAAGGACCTGACGGGAAGGAAATTCCTATAAGCTTGGTCTACGACCAAGTAATGACAGTGGCGAAATATCCACAACAAGATTGTAAATTAGATAGCCTTCTAGATGGCGTAGAAAGAGAGTAGGCGTTCGATTCTATGTATCAATGTACTTTATGACCAAACTTATCTCCTGTCGAACTTATAAAAAGAAAAATTGTCATCGCAGACCTTTGGCTTCCACCTCCGAACCAAGAAGTTGGAGTGTTTCCATATGCCATGTTTAACTAAGAAACATTTTGTATCTTTGGAAGCCAGGCAATCCGGTCATATTGCTCGAGCAGACAAAAAGTGTTCGGGGAGTTATGTTATATTACTATTTAACGTAAGAAACATCTTCCAAGAAAAATAGTTCCGTTAGGGGTTCCTTTCCTTGGGCTAGCATGCCAAATGATGCATGCCTAGGCTCATATCCGAAGTGCTGGCAGCCATTTCCTAATTTTCCAGAAACAGTCTGTTGTGTACGTGCCGACCAATTATTCCCTTAAGAATGCTAGCTTTCAGCTTCACCCGTTTGAGGTAGAGGTCTGGATAACCCGGTTGTAGCAATCGTAGAGGTACTCCCTTTACATCCTAGCCCAACAATTGGGAATGTAGGGTATAAACACAGGAGCAAGGCAACCTAGCTTGGAAAAAACTTAAGTCATAGAGGTGCATAAAAGGGCAGAAGCAACAACCGTTATGGGCGAAAGAAGCTTATGAGCTTTTCAATAAGATGCTTCTTTAAAAGAAGCCACCATGTATGGTGGGGTGTATACATTTAAAGATGTGTACCCCGACCAATGTGGTTGATCCGAACATACATTGGAAAAGAAAAGGGAAAAATTAACAAGGGAGAAAAAAAGGAAAAAAACCTAGTTTAAAATGAAACCTAAGGAGGCCGAACTATGCATAAAATCTTCAGGGCCGGGCAGCATTCCATGGGTTCAGCTCAAGGCGATTATCCTCTGCATTGCAGAGGAGATAGGCTCCTCCCATAAGGACTTCATCTATGACAAAGGGGCCCTCCCAGTTGGGTTTGAGCTTATCCTTTTTCTTCTCCGGGAGGCGTAGAACAAGTTCTCTGACATTGTATGTCTTAGCCCGCACTTCTCTGCTTTGGCACTGCCTAGCCTATTGTTGCTAGAATGAAGAACAGGCTTTAACAACATCTTGCTCCTCTTCGAGTCCGGCTAGGTCATCCTACCGATCTAGTTCGGCTTCGCTCTTTTCGTACATGTGCACTCTAAGTGAGCCATGAATAATATCGCAGGGCAATATGGACTCTGCGCCATACACCATAAATAAAAGTGTGTATTCGGTCGTTCGATTGGGCGTGGTCCGGAGTCCCCAAAGTACGGAATCGAGTTCCCCAACCCAGTGCTTGTCTGATTCTCGTAAAGAGCACACTAGTCTGGGCTTAATACCACTCAAGATCAGACCATTGGCCCTTTCGACTTGGACGTTTGTTTGAGGGTGGTATACGGATGCGTAGTCGAGTTTAATGCTAGCGCACCAAGTTTTCATCTCATCAGCTGTGAAGTTAGAGCCGTTATCAGTGATGATACTGTGCGGGACACCATAACGATGGGCTGCGCCGGATATAAAGTCGATCACTGGTCTGGCCTCAGTTGTTTTTACTGGTTTGGCCTCTATCCATTTAGTGAATTTGTCAACCATTACCAGCAAGTATTTATTTTTGTGGATTCCCCCTTTAAGGGGTCCAACCATGTCAAGCCCCCAGACCGCAAAGGGCCAAGTAATGGGGATTGTTCTTAATCCGGTGGGAGGCATGTGGCTTTGATTGGCGAAAAGCTGACAGCCCACGTAACGTTGAACAAGGGCTTGAGCGTCTGCTCAAGCCGTGGGCTAGAAAAACCCTGTTCGGAACGCCTTGCTTACAAGGGCTCGAGCTGCGGCATGATGGCTACCGAGGCCAGCATGTATTTCTTTAGAGATACAGCTTTGAAGGACTCCGATAGTACTTCTTTTATACAGTTCACCCTCATGTACTTTAAAAGCTTTAGAGCGCCGAACTATGCATCAAGCTTCATTTTGATCGTTGGGAAGCTCCTGCCTATTAAGGTAGGCCAGGAATGGTTTAGTCCAGGGAGCGATAACCACCATGATCTCACGACCAGAGGGTGTTATCTCGATATCCGGACCTCCGATGGTGTCTACATTGTGTTCAGCAGCTGGGGGTATGATCAGGTCTGAATTACCTTCTCCCCTCTCACCCTGCCACACTACGGATGGCTTAAAGAGCCTTTCCACAAAGGTGTTAGGTGGCACAGGGTCGCGTTTAGCGCCCATACGAGCGAGGATGTCGGCTGCCTGATTACTCTCTCGAGCGATGTGATGAAATTCCAGTCCTTCAAACCGGGATGATATTTTTAGTATGGCATTTCGATATGCTGCCATTTTTGGGTCATTTGCGTTAAACTCTCTGTTGACCTAGGAAATTGCAAGGTTGGAGTCACCACGCACCTCCAGGTGTTGTATGCCCATGGAGACAGTCATGCAAAGACCATGTAGCAGCACCTCGTATTCGGCTACATTGTTGGCATCGGTATACATAATTTGTAGTACATAGCGGACTGTGTCCCCAAAGGGGATGTTAGGATGACGCCAGCCCCTAGTTCGGCCAGCATTTTGGAGCCGTCGAAGTACATAGTCCAATTGGAGTATGAGCTATACTCTTTAGGGTGTTCTGCTTCCGTCCATTCAGCGACAAAGTCGGCCAATACCTGGGATTTAATAGCCCGGCGCGGCTTGTATATGATTTCGAACGGTAAAAGCTCGACAGCCCATTTGGCTGTGCGGCCAGTGGCGCCACTGTTATTGATAATGTCATTGAGTGGTACTTCAGATGCCACTGTGATTGAACACTCTTGAAAGTAGTGTCGTAGTTTACGGGATGCCATGAAGACTGTGTAGGCTATCTTCTGGAGGTGGGGGTATCAGCATTTGCAAGGTGTGAGGACCTCCGATACATATTATACTGGTTTTTGGGTGGGGAATTTATGTCACTCTTCCCCTCGTTCAACGACGAGCACGACACTTACCGCTTGGTTAGTTGCCGAAATATATAATAACATGGGCTCTCCAACAGCTGGTGCAGCTAGGATTGGGTTCCTTGGAAGAAGGGTTTTGATCTCTTCCAGTCCAGCTGTGGCAGCTTCCGTCCATTCGAAGTTGTCTGTGCGCCTTAGGAGCTTGTAAAGCGGTAGCACTTTCTCTCCCAATTTGGAGATAAAGTGGCTTAAGGCCGCAACGCACCCAGCTAGTTTCTGGACTTGCTTTAGGTCTGTTGGTGTGGCCAATTGTGACAACGCTCGGATTTTAGCTGGGTTTGCTTCAATTCCTCTATGGGAAACAATAAACCCGAGCAATTTTCCGTCCGGAACCCCGAAGACACATTTTTCTGGGTTTAGCCATATGTTGTATGTTCAGAGGTTGTTGAAGGTGACGCGGAGATCGTCCACCAGTGTCTCGACGTGTTTTGTCTTGATGACCACGTCGTCCACATATTCTTCGACCGTTTTGCCTATTTCTTTTTCCATGCAAGTTGGAATCATATGCTGGTAGGTAGCCCCAGCGTTTTTGAGTCCGAAGGGCATGGTGTTAAAGCAGAAGGGACCGTAAGGGGTAATGAACGCAGTTGCATCCTGGTCCGATTCCTTCATTTTAATATGATGGTATTCGGAATAGGCGTCGAGGAAGCACAAAGAGTTGTGACGTGCTGTTGCATCAATAATTTGGTCGATGCGAGGTAATGGGAAGGGGTCTTTAGGGCAAGCCTTGTTGAGGTCCTTGAAATCGACACACAGGCGCCAGGATTTTGTCCTTCTTTGGTACCATAACCAAGTTGGCTAACCAATTCGGATGTTTAATTTCCCTAATAAATCCAGCCTCTAACAATTTGGCTAGCTCTTCTCACATGGCTTGACGCTTGGTTCGGAGAATCTCCGTAGTGTTTGCTTCACGGGTTTGAATCCCTTGATTACATTAAGACTGTGTTCAGCCAGTCTTCATTGGATGTCGGGCATGTCTGAAGGATGCCATGCAAATATGTCCCAATTCTCTCGCAGGAATGTGCGTAGGGGAGCGTCCACTACCGGATCCAGCTGTGCTCCGATATATGCTATTTTGTTAAGATCCGTCGGATGCACTTGAAATTTGACTATTTCCTTGGCTAGCTTGAAAGAGGTAGATTTGGATCTCTTATCAAGGATCACATCGTCCCTATCCACCATGGACCGTAGGGTGGTTAATTCCTCTGGTTTCGAGTAGTGCCTCGAGGGCCAAGGACACAGTTTTGTTTTCGGCACGAAGGGCTTTGTCCGGGTCACTCGAAATTGTGATAATTCCATTAGGTCCGGGCATTTTGAGTTTCCTATACCCGCAATGGGGTATAGCTTGAAAGCCTAAGAAAGCGTCCCGGCCGAGGATGGTGTGATACCCACTGTTGAAGGGGACCATGATACGTCTCCAATGTATCTATAATTTTTGATTGCTCCATGCTACTTTATCTACTGTTTTGGACTATATTGGGCTTTATTATCCACTTTTATATTATTTTTGGGACTAACCTATTAACCGGAGGCCCAGCCCAGATTTGTTGTTTTATGCCTATTTCAGTGTTTCGAGGAAAAGGAATATCAGACGGAGTCAAAACGGAACAAAATCAACCGGAGAAGTTATTTTTTGAAGGAAAGCAACCCAGGGAACTTGGAGTGCACGTCAGGGGAGATACGAGCTGCCCACGAGGGTGGGGGGCGCCCCCCCTAGGCGCGCCCCCTGCCTCGTGGGGCCCCCATAGCTCCTCCGACGTACCCCCTGCACCCATATATACTCTTGTACCCTAAAACTTCTAGAACAGAAGATAGATCGGGTGTTCCGCCGCCGCAAGCCTCTGTAGCCACCAAAAACCAATCGGGAACCTGTTCCAGCACCCTGCCGGAGGGGGAACCCATCACCGGAGGCCATCTTCATCATCCCGGTGCTATCCATGACGAGGAGGGAGAAGTTCACCCTCGGGGCTGAGGGTATGTACCAGTAGCTATGTCTTTGATCTCTCTCTCTCTCTCATGTTCTCTCTCGTGTTCCCTCTATGGCACGATCTTGATGTATCCCGAGCTTTGCTATTGTAGTTGGATCTTATGATGTTTCTCCCCCTCTACTCTCTTGTGATGAATTGAGTTTCCCCTTTGAAGTTATCTTCTCGGATTGAGTCTTTATGAGAACACTTGATGTATGTCTTGCCGTGATTATCTGTGGTGACAATGGGATATCATGTGCCACTTGATGTATGTTTTGGTGATCAACTTGCGGGTTTCGTGACATTGGGAACCTATGCATAGGGGTTGCCACACATTCTTGACTCTCTGGTAGTAGCTTTGGGGCACTTTTTGAAGTACTTTTATGTTGGTTGGATGAATCTGAGATTGTGTGATGCATATCGTATAATCATGCCCACGGATACTTGAGGTGACAATGGAGTATCTAGGTGACATTAGGGTTTTGGTTGATTTGTGTCTTAAGGTGTTATTCTAGTACGAACTCTTTTATAGATCGATCCGAAAGAATAACTTTGAGGTGGTTTCGTACCCTACCATAATCTCTACGTTTGTTCTCCACTATTAGTGCCTTTGGAGTGACTCTTTGTTGCATGTTGAGGGCTTGTTATATGATCTATCTATGTTATTATTGTTGAGAGAACTTGCACTAGTGAAAGTATGAACCCTAGGCCTTGTTTCCTATCATTGCAATACCGTTTTCGCTCACTTTTACCACTTGTTACCTTGCTGTTTTTACAATTTCAGATTACAAAAACCTTTACCTACCATCTATTTTGCACTTGTATCACCATCTCTTCGCCGAACTAGTGCACCTATACAATCTACCATTGTATTGGGTGTGTTGGGGACACAAGAGACTCTTTGTTATTTGGTTGCAGGGTTGTTTGAGAGAGACCATCTTCATCCTACGCCTCCTACGGGTTGATAAACCTTAGGTCATCCACTTGAGGGAAATTTGCTACTGTCCTACAAACCTGTGCACTTGTAGGCCCAACAACGTCTACAAGAAGAAGGTTGTGTAGTAGACATCAAGCTCTTTTCTGGCGCCGTTGCCGGGGAGGTTAGTGCTTGAAGGTATATCTTTAGATCTTGCAATCGAATCTTTTTGTTTCTTGTTTTATCACTAGTTTAGTTTATAAAAGAAAACTACAAAAAAATGGAATTGAGTTTGTCTCATACGCTTCATCTTTTTAATATCTTTCGTGAGTATGATGGAAAGGATAATCATGCTTAAGTGCTAGAAGAAGAATTACATACAATGCTTGGCATGAAATATGTGAATTATGAGCATGATTGCAATGTTGTTAGTATGAATTCCTTTAATATCCATGATACTAATGATATGCAAAGCCACAAGCTTGGGGAAGCTATGTTCGATGAAGATGATATTTTTTGTCCCCCAAGCTTTGATGAGCAAAATTACTATGATGAAAGCATGCCTCCTATCTATGATGATTATTGTGATGACACGTATGCTTTAAAGAATAATGATAACCATGAAACTTGTCATCTTGATCTTAATTTTCAACCATATGATAGTTATTTTGTTGAGTTTGCTCCCACTATTATTCATGAGAAGAAATTTGCTTATGTGGAGAGTAGTAAATTTTCTATGCTTGTAGATCATGAAAAGAATGCTTTAGGTGCTGGTTACATTGTTGAATTCATTCATGATGCTACTGAAAATTATTATGAGAGAGGAACATATTCTTGTAGGAATCGTAATAATGTCAAGTTTCCTCTCTATGTGCTTAAAATCTTGAAGTTATGCTTGTTTTACCTTCCTATGCTAGTTGATTATTGTTCCCATAAGTTGTTTGCTCACAAAATCCCTATGCATAGGAAGTGGTTTTGGCTTAAATGTGCTAGTCATATGCTTCATGATGCTCCCGTTATGTTTCAATTCGTATCTTTTATGTGAGCATCATTGTCATCATCATGCCTAGCTAGAAAGGCATTAAAGAAAAGCGCTTGTTGGGAGACAACCCAATATTTATCCTTACCGTTTTTGTGTGTCCACATGATTATGCTACTGTAGTAATCATGTTTTATAGCTTTTGTTTCAATAAAGTGACAAGTAGAACCTTTGGGAAGACTTGGGTGAAGTTTATATGATCTTGCTGTGAAAAACAGAAACTTTAGCGCTCATGAGAATAGCTGCCATTTTTTTACTGGAGAGTGCTTTTAGGTTGATTATTTTTGCAGATGATTAATATACAAATTACTCAGGTCCAGAAATTTATTTCATAATTGTTGGGGTTCCAGAAGTATACGTTTGATACAGATTACTACAGACTGTTCTGTTTTTGACAGATTCTGTTTTCATTGTGTTGTTTGCTTATTTTGATGAATCTATGAGTAGTATCGGAGGGTATGAAACATAGATAAGTTGGAATATAGTAGATATTACACCAATATGAATTTAGAATGAGTTCATTACTGTACCTAAGTGGTGGTTTTATTTTCTTATAATAACGGAGCTTACGAGTTTTTGTTTTGAGTTTTGTGTGGTTGAAGTTTTCAAGTTTTTGGTAAAGATTCGATGGACTATGGAATAAGGAGTGGAAAGAGCCTAAGCTTGGGGATGCCCAAGGCACCCCAAGGACAACCAAGCAATTAAGCTTGGGGATGCCCTAGAAGGCATCCCCTCTTTCGTCTTCGTTCATCGGTAGCTTTATTTGGGGCTATATTTTTATTCGCCACATGATATGTGTTTTACTTGGAGCGTCATTTTATTTTGTTAGTTTTTGTTTTCTGTTAGTTAGAATAGTGTTTTACATCTTTAGGTTCAATAAAAAGGTCAAGGATAGCCTTTGTCATGCTTATTTTGCTAGTTTGCATGTTGCTGTTTGAAAACAGAAAGTTTACCGCTGTTGCAAAAATTCCCTAGAAAAGTAAGAGAATGGTCTAACGTTGAATCTTTTTGCATACTGAGCTCTGATAAATTTATTACAGTGGGAAGTTTAGTTCATAATTTTTGGAGTCAGGGAAGTATTGATACTCTTGCATTCTTTACAGACTGTACTGTTTTGGCAGATTGCTGTTATGTTTGCATTGTTTGCATATGTTTGCTTGTTTAATGATTCTATTTGAGGATAGGAGTATTAAATATACAGAGGCATTTAGTATGCAATGTTGAATAATTATTTTATTGATTTGTTACAGTAGAAAATGATAAGGTTTTGCATTGGTTTATACTAACCTATCTCACGAGTTCTTGTTGAGTTTGTTGTGAATGAAGCTTTTGATAAAAAGAGAAACCATGATATGAGTGGAATTAAGGAGACACAAAAGTTCAAGCTTGGGGATGCCCAAGGCACCACAAGATAATATTTCAAGAAGTCTCAAGCATCTAAGCTTGGGGATGCCCCAGTAGGCATCCCACCTTTCTTCTTCAACAACTATCGGTTAGTATCGGTTGAGCCTAAGTTTTTGCTTCTTCGCATGAGTTGTGCTATCCTTGCAATGTTGTTTTCTTTAGCTTTGCTTGTTGTTTGAATTAAGTTTCAAGATCTGAAATTATTAAATGGGAGAGTCTTCACATAGTTGCATAATTATTCGACTACTCATTGATCTTCACTTATATCTTTCGGAGTAGTTTTAGTTATTGCTCTAGTACTTCACTTATATCTTTTAGAGCATGGTGGTGGATTTGTTTTAAAGAAACTATTGAACTCTCATTCTTCACTTAGATTATTTTGAGAGTTGTTAATAGCATGGTAATTTGCTTAAAGATAATGTACTTGGTATTCAAGATTTTTGAAACTTTCTTTTGAGTGCGTTGAATACTAAGATAAGTTTGATGCTTGATAATTGTTTTGAGATATGGAAGTGATAATATCAAAGCAATGCTAGTTGGGGTGATTATGAATTTAAATAATGCTTGAGTTGAAGTTTGTGATTCCCGTAGCATGCATGTATGGTGAACCACTTTGAGATAAAGTCAGAGCACAATTTTATTTATTGATTGTCTTCCTTATGAGTGGCAGTCGGGGAAGAGAGATGGTATTTTCCTACCAATCTATCCCCCTAGGAGCATGCGTGTAGTGCTTTGGTTTTTGATGACTTCTAAAATTTTGCAATAAGTGCATGAGTTCTTTTGATTAATGTTGAGTCCATGGATTATACGCACTCTCACCCTTCCACCATTGCTAGCCTCTCTAATACCGCGCACTTTTCGCCGGTATCATACACCCACCATATACCTTCCTCAAAACAGTCACCATACCTACCTATCATGGAATTTCCATAGCCACTCCGAGATATATTGCCATGCAACTTTCCACCGTTCCGTTTATATGGCACATATTACTTTTGTCATATTGCTTTTTGCATGAACATGTAGTTGACATTGTATTTGTGGCAAGGCCACCTTCATAATTTTCATACATGTCGCTCATGATTCATTGCATATTCCGGTACACCGCTGGAGGCATTCATATAGAGTCATATTTTGTTCTAAGTATCGAGTTGTAATTGTTGAGTTGTAAGAAAAATAAAAGTGTGATGATCATCATTATTAGAGCATTGTCCCAGTGAGGAAAGGATGATGGAAACTATGATTCCCCCAAAAGTCAGGATGAGACTCCGGACGAAATAAAAAAAGAGTGGCCATAAAATAAAGAGAAAATGCCCAAATAAAAAAATATGAGAGAAAAAGAGAGAAGGGACAATGCTACTATCCTTTTTCCACACTTGTGCTTCAAAATAGCACCATGATCTTCAGGATAGAGAGTCTCATATGTTGTCACTTTCATATACTAGTGGGAATTTTTCATTATAGAACTTGGCTTGTATATTCCAATGATGGGCTTCCTCAAAAGTGCCCTAGGTCTTCGTGAGCAAGCAAGTTGGATGCACGCCCACTTAGTTTCTTTTGTTGAGATTTCACATATTTATAGCTCTAGTGCATCCGTTGCATGGCAATCCCTACTCACTCACATCGATATCTATTGATGGGCATCTCCATAGCCCGTTGATACGCCTAGTTGATGTGAGACTATCTTCACCTTTTTGTCTTCTCCACAACCACCATTCTATTCCACCTATAGTGCTATGTCCATGACTCACGCTCATGTATTGCGTGAAAGTTGAAAAAGTTTGAGATTATTAAAGTACGAAACAATTGCTTGGCTCGTCATCAGGGTTGTGCATGATTAAATACTTTGTGTGATGAAGTTAGAGCTTAGCCAGACTATATGATTTTGTAGGGATAACTTTCTTTAACCATGCTATTTTGAGAAGACATGATTGCTTTAATTTGTATGCTTGAAGTATTATTACCTTTATGTTAATATGAACTTTTGTCTTGAATCTTTCGGATCTGAATATTCATGCCACAATTAAGAAGATTCACATTGAAATTATGCCAAAGTATCACTCCGCATCAAAAATTCTTTTTTTATCATTTACCTACTCGAGGACGACCAGGAATTAAGCTTGGGGATGCCTGATACGTCTCCAACGTATCTATATTTTTTGATTGCTCCATGCTACTTTATCTACTGTTTTGGACTATATTGGGATTTATTATCCACTTTTATATTATTTTTGGGACTAACCTATTAACCGGAGGCCCAGCCCAGATTTGTTGTTTTATGCCTATTTCGGTGTTTCGAGGAAAAGGAATATCAGACGGGGTCAAAACGGAACGAAATCAACTGGAGAAGTTATTTTTGGAAGGAAAGCAACCCAGGGAACTTGGAGTGCACGTCAGGGGAGATACGGGCTGCCCACGAGGGTGGGAGGCGCCCCCCTGGGCGCGCCCCCTACCTCGTGGGGCCCCGTAGCTCCTCCGATGTACCCCCTGCACCCATATATACTCTTGTACCCTAAAACTTCCAGAACAGAAGATAGATCGGGAGTTACGCCGCCGCAAGCCTCTGTAGCCACCAAAAACAATCGGGACCCTTTTCCGGCACCTTGCCGGAGGGGGGACCCATCACCGGAGACCATCTTCATCATCCCGGCGCTATCCATGACGAGGAGGGAGTAGTTCACCCTCGGGGCTGAGGGTATGTACCAGTAGCTATGTGTTTGATCTCTCTCTCTCGTGTTCTCTCTCGTTTTCCCTCTATGGCACTATCTTGATGTATCCCGAGCTTTGCTATTGTAGTTGGATCTTATGATGTTTCTCCCCCTCTACTCTCTTGTGATGAATTGAGTTTCCCCTTTGAAGTTATCTTATCGGATTGAGTCTTTATGAGAACACTTGATGTATGTCTTGCCGTGATTATTTGTGGTGACAATGGGATATCATGTGCCACTTGATGTATGTTTTGGTGATCAACTTGCGGGTTTCGTGACATTAGGAACCTATGCATAGGAGTTGGCACACGTTCTTAACTCTCCGGTAGTAGCTTTGGGGCACTCTTTGAAGTACTTTTATGTTGGTTGGATGAATCTGAGATTGTGTGATGCATATCGTATAATCATGCCCATGGATACTTGAGGTGACAATGGAGTATCTAGGTGACATTAGGGTTTTGGTTGATTTGTGTCTTAAGGTGTTATTCTAGTACGAACTCTTTTATAGATCGATCCGAAAGAATAACTTTGAGGTGGTTTCGTACCCTACCATAATCTCTAAGTTTGTTCTCCGCTATTAGTGGCTTTGGAGTGACTCTTTGTTGCATGTTGAGGGCTTGTTGTATGATCTATCTATGTTATTATTGTTGAGAGAACTTGCACTAGTGAAAGTATGAACCCTAGGCCTTGTTTCCTATCATTGCAATACCGTTTACGCTCACTTTTACCACTTGTTACCTTGCTGTTTTTACAATTTCAGATTACAAAAACCTTTATCTACCATGTATTTTGCAATTGTATCACCATCTCTTCGCCGAACTAGTGCACCTATACAATCTACCATTGTATTGGGTGTGTTGGGGACACAAGAGACTCTTTGTTATTTGGTTGCAGGGTTGTTTGAGAGAGACCATCTTCATCCTACGCCTCCTACGGATTGATAAACCTTAGGTCATCCACTTGAGGGAAATTTGCTACTGTCCTACAAACCTGTGCACTTGCATGCCCAACAACGTCTACAAGAAGAAGGTTGTGTAGTAGACATCAGACCACATGAAAGAGCAACACTTCGGATCTATAGTTCTCAGGCGTGCCGAACACCACATCCAGTTTAACTTTTCCCGAGCAGTGTGCTTCTCGACTAGGGATAATACCTCGAAAAACGGTATTGGTTTGCTCGATGTGTGATCTATCCATCTGCATTTTGTCGAGTGTGTCCTCATAGATGATGTTAAGTCCGTTGCCGCCGTCCATGGGCACTTTAGTAAGCCGAAAACCATCGACGATGGGGTTTCGTACTGATAACCCACAAGTGTAGGGGATCGCAACAGCTTTCGAGGGTAGATTATTCAACCCAAATTTATTGATTCGACACAAGGGGAGCCAAAGAATATTCTTAAGTATTAGCAGTTGAGTTGTCAATTCAACCACACCTGGATAAGTTAGTATCTGCAGCAAAGTATTTAGTAGCAAAGTAGTATGATAGTAATGGTAACAGTGGCAAAAAGTAAAGATAGCAGTATTGTAGTGATTGTAACAGTAGCAATGGAAAAGTAAATAAGCGAAACACAAGATGTGAAAAGCTCGTAGGCATTGGATTAGTGATGGATAATTATGTCGAATGTGATTCTTCATGTAATAGTTATAACATAGGGTGACACAGAACTAGCTCCAGTTCATCAATGTAATGTAGGCATGTATTCCGAATATAGTCATACGTGCTTATGGAAAAGAACTTGCATGTCCTACCCTCGCGTGGCAGCGGGGTCCTAGTGGAAACTAAGGGATATTAAGGCCTCCTTTTAATAGAGTACCAGACCAAAGCATTAACACATAGTGAATACATGAACTCCTCAAACTACAGTCATCACCGAGAAGTATCCCGATTATTGTCACTTCGGGGTTGTCGGATCATAACACATAATTGGTGACTATAGACTTGCAAGATAGGATCAAGAACTCACATATATTGATGAAAACATAATAGGTTCAGATCTGAAATCATGGCACTCAGGCCCTAGTGAAAAGCATTAAGCATAGCAAAGTCATAGCAACATCAATCTCAGAACATATTGGATACTAGGGATCAAACCCTAACAAAACTAACTTAATTACATGGTAAATCTCATCCAACCCATCACCGTCCAGCAAGCCTACGATGGAATTACTCACGCATAGCGGTGAGCATCATGAAATTGGTGATGGAGGATGGTTGATGATGACGATGGTGACAAACCCCCCTCTTCGGAGCCCCGAACGGACTCCATATCAGCCCTCCCGAGAGAGATTAGGGCTTGGCGGCGGCTCCATATCGTAAAACACGATGAAACTTCCTCTCTGATTTTTTTCTCCGTGAAACGGAATATATGGAGTTGGAGTTGAGGTCGATGGAGCAGCAGGGGGCCCACGAGAAAGGGGGCGCACCTCCACCCTCGTGGACAGGGTGTGGGTCCCCTGGCCTTCATCTTTTGCCAGTATTTTTTATATTTTCCAAAACTTATCTCCGTGGATTTTTAGGTCATTTCGAGAACTTTTGTTTCTGCACAAAACTAACACCATGGCACTTCTGCTGAAAACAGCATCAGTCCGGGTTAGATTCAAATCATGCAAGTTAGAGTCCAAACAAGGGCAAAAGTGTTTGGAAAAGTAGATACGTTGGAGACGTATCAACTCCCCCAAGCTTAAACCTTTGCTTGTCCTTAAGCAATTCAGTTGACAAACTGAAAGTGATAAAGAAAAACTTTTACAAACTCGGTTTGCTCTTGTTGTTGTAAATATGTAAAGCCAGCATTCAAGGTTTGAGCAAAGATTATGAACTAACCACATTCACAATAACACTTAGGTCTCATATTTACTCATATCAATAACATGATCAGCTAGCGAGCAATAATAATAAAAGTCGGATGACAACACTTTCTCAAAACAATCATGATATGATATAACAAAATGGTATCTCGCTAGCCCTTACTGAGACCGCAAAACATAAATGCAGAGCACCTTTAAAGATCAAGGACTGACTAAACATTGTAATTCATGGTAAAAGAGATCCAGTCAAGTCATACCCAATATAAACTAATAGTAATACATGCAAATGACAGTGTGCTC
This sequence comes from Triticum dicoccoides, assembly GCF_002162155.2. Classification (NCBI taxonomy): domain Eukaryota; kingdom Viridiplantae; phylum Streptophyta; class Magnoliopsida; order Poales; family Poaceae; genus Triticum; species Triticum dicoccoides. The sequence goes on from NC_041385.1 coordinate 738,854,205, forward strand.
TCCAGCGGGTGCTTTTTAATAAGAGGGTGATGACTCAACATAAAAGTAAAAGATAGGCCCTTCACAGAGGAAAGCAGGGATTTGTAGAGGTGCCAGAGCTTGATTTTAAAATAGAGAGATAAATAACATTTTGAGCAGCATACTTTCACTGTCAACGCAACAACTATGAGATGGCGATATCTTCCATACTACATGCATTATAGGCAGTTCCCAAACAGAATGGTAAAAGTTTATACTCCCCCACCACCAACAAGCATCAATCCATGGCTTTCTCGAAACAACGAGTGCCTCCAACTAACAACAGCCCCGAGGGAGTTTTGTTTAATTATTTTGATTTGATTTGATCTTTTTGGATCATGGGACTGGGCATCCTAGTTTCCAGCCCTTTCTCGTGAATGAGGAGTGGAGTCCACTCCTCTTGAGAATAACCCACCTAGCATGGAAGATACAGACAACCCTAGTGGAAACATGAGCTGCTCGAGCATACAAAACAGAATTTCATTTAAAGGTTTGGAGTTTGGCACATACAAATTTACTTGGAATGGCAGGTAGATACCGCATATAGGAAGGTATGGTGGACTCATATGGAACAACTTTGGGGTTCATGGACAGTATTCCCGCTTAGTACAGGTGAAGGCTAGCAAAAGACTGGGAAGCGACCAACTGAGAGAGCGACAACTGTCATGAACATGCATTAAAATTAATCAACACCGAGTGCAAACATGAGTAGAATATAATCCACCATGAACATAAATATCGTGAAGGCTATGTTGATTTTGTTTCAACTACATGCGTGAACATGTGCCAAGTCGAGTCACTCAATTAATTCAAAGGAGGATACCATCTCATCATACCACATCACAATCATTTTAATAGCATGTTGGCACGCAAGGTAAACCATTATAACTCATAGCTAATTAAGCATGGCATAAGCAACTATAATCTCTAAATGTCATTGCAAACATGTTTATTCATAATAGGCTGAATCAGGAACGATGAACTCATCATATTTACAAAAACAAGAGAGGTCGAGTTCATACCAGCTTCTCTCATCTCAACCAGTCCATTATATATCGTCATTATTTCCTTTCACTTGCACGACCGAACGGTGTGTATAATAATAAGAGTGTACGTGCATTAGACTAAGCTAGAATCTGCAAGCATTCATTTCAAGAGAGAAGACAAAGTAATATGGCTCTAAATTAAATCAACAATCATGTATATGAGATCCACTAAGCATTTTCAGTATGGTCTTCTTCTCTCGACCCCCAAAGGAAAGGAAAGAAATAAAACTATTTACACGGGAAAGCTCCCAACAAGTAAAAGAAGAACGAGAAATCTTTTTGGGTTTTCTTTTTTAATTATTACTATAGGCATGGAAATTAAGCTAACTAAATTTTTTTGGTTTTTCTTAAAGTTTGTCAAACACACAAGAAGAAAACTAGAAAAAGAATTTAAACTAGCATGGATAATACAATGAAAGAGTATGAGCACCGATAACTAGAATAGTGTGTGAACATGAATGTAAAGTCGGTGAGAAATACGTACTCCCCCAAGCTTAGGCTTTTGGCCTAAGTTGGTCTATGGACATGGGTAGCCTGGCTAATATCCGTAATTGTAGCTGGGGTCGTACTAAGCTGCAGCGGCCATTGCCTCCTTGGCTGCTTCCTGACGGTGGGCTGCTTCTGCCCTCCTCTCGTATTCATTTGCCTCCTCCCTGGTGACAACATATCTTTGTTTTGCCTGATAATCAAAAAGGGTAGGAGCAGGGAGAGTAATATGGACAGCACGACGTCTGTCAAAGATTAGTCGGTATTGGAGGAATTGGTCATTCCTCTCAAGAAATTGATGAATAAACATAGCATTGTGATCTAAATAAGCGGGAGGCAACTCCGTATCATTTTCATGTATAGGTATCTCAAGATAATTAGCCACACGAGTTGCATAAATTCCTCCGAAAAAGTTTCCAGCTAAACCATTATGATGCAACCTACGTGCAACAATTGCCCCCAAGTTGTATTGTTTATCACCTAATACAGCACTCTTGAGAACATAGAGATCAGGGACACACATGTGACATGCTTCATCTTTACCATTAATGCATCTACCAATGAAGAGAGCAAAATAATGTATAGAAGGAAAATGAATGCTCCCTATGGTAGCTTGTGTTATTTCCCTAGATTCTCCCACAGTGATACTAGCAAGAAAGTCTTTATATTCATATTTACTAGGTTCATTAACATTTCCCCACTGCGAGAGTTTGCAAGCAGTAGTAAAATCTTCTAGGTCCATGGTATATGATTTATCATAAATATCAAACAGGACACTTTGAGAATTGCGCGAGGAAGTAAATTTAAACCTTCTCACAAATGAATCAGTTAAATATCGGTATTGCAAGCACTTATCTTGCATGAACTCCTCAAGGTCAGCATTACGCACATATGCATCGAATTCATCCTTGATAGCCGATGCAACCATAAACGGCTCTGACGGCCATTCACAAGGCCGCACATCAGCTTCCCTTGGTGGTTTGTCGTCCGGCTCACGTATCGCGAGCATGGGTCCTTTCTTTCTTGAAGAACCACCTTGGTACATTTTCCTGAACATATTTCTTTTTCTGCAATATTTCTTAAATTTTTAGTAACTTAAAAATAAAAGTAAATCAAACCGAACAAGATTGATAGCAACTACTCCTACAAGTGCCTAGAGCCTATATCATGCATTAGAAATACTTTGGACCTCATAAATTTAACATGCAAGCTCAAGAACAGGGTCACCAAGGCAGCAAGAATTTGCAATGAATAAAGCACTAGAAAAAAACTAATTGGACCAATGGAGGAGTCACATACCAAGCAACAATCTCCCAAAGCAGTTTTGCAAATGGAGCTTTGAGCAAGGAGATCAAAAATCACAGCAGAATGAGCTAGAACTCGTGCTTGAGCTGGATGGGGATTTTTTTGCAGGAAGATGGAGTGTGTGGGTGCAGGAATAAGTGGAGGGGGTCCACCGTGGGCCCATGAGATAGGGGGCGCGCCCTCCACCCTCGTGGCCAGGTGCTTGACCCCCCCCCCCTGCAGTGTTCTCAGTGCCTAAAATCCTCAAATATTCCATAAAAAATCATACTAAATTTTCAGGGCATTTGGAGCACTTTATTTTCGGGATATTTTTCTATGCATGGATAATTCAGAAAACAGACAAAATATACTGTTTCTACTTTATTTATTCTAAGTAACATAAAGTAAAGAGAGGGTACAGAAGGTTGTGCCTTCTAGTTTCATCCATCTCATGATCATCAAAAGGAATCCACTAACAAGGTTGATCAAGTCTTGTTAAGGAACTCATTCCGAATAACATGAAACCGGAGAAATTTCGAAGTGACACTAGGTTACCTCAGCGGGATATGAAAATCCCCAATAATAAGAATATCATACTTTTTCTTTGCAATAGGAAGAGGAAATTCAAAACCTCCAAATATAACTGATGGAATTTTCCCAATAGAATTTATGCTATGAACTTGAGGTTGTTTCCTCGGAAAATGTACCGTGTGCTCATTTCCATTAACATGAAAGGTGACATTGCCTTTGTTGCAATCAATAACAGCACCTGCAGTATTTAAAAAGGGTCTACCAAGGATAATCGACATACTGTTGTCCTCGGGAAAATCAAGAATGACAAAGTATGTTAAGATAGTAACATTTGCAACAAAAACAGGCACATCCTCACAAATGCTGACAGGTATAGCAGTTGATTTGTCAGCCATTTGCAAAGATATCTCAGTAGGTGTCAACTTACTTAATTCAAGTCTACGGTACAAGGAAAGAGGCATAACACTAACACCGGCTCCTAAATCACATAAGGCAGTTTTAACATAATTTCTTTTTATGGAGCAAGGTGTAGTGGGTACTCCGGGATCACCAAGTTTCTTAGGTATTCCACCCTTAAAGGTATAGTTGGCAAGCATGGTGGAGATTTCAGCTTCAGGTATTTTCCTCTTATTTGTAATGATATCTTTCATATATTTAACATAAGGGTTTGTTTTAAGCATATCAGTTAAGCGCATGCGTAAGAAGATAGGTCTAATCATTTCAGCAAAGCGCTCAAAGTCCTCATCATCCTTTGTCTTGGATGGTTTAGGAGGAAGGGCATGGGTTTCTGAACCCATCTCCTTCCCTACCATGTTACCTAGCAACAAAATCTCTCTTATCATAACATTGATTTCTTGATTGTGGGTTATCAAGATCAACAGCAGGTTCAATTTCTATATCATTGTTATTACTAGGTTGAGCATCTACATGAACATCATTATTAGCATTATTATCAGGTTCATGTTCGTCTCCAGATTGTGTTTCAGCATCAGAAATAGAAGTATCATTAGGATTCTCAGGTGTTTCCACATTAGGTTCACTAGAAGCATGCAAAGTCCTATCACTTTTCTTTTTTCTTCTTCTTAGAGGAACTAGGAGCATCTAGATTATTATTCTGAGAATCTTGTTCAATCCTCTTAGGGTGGCCTTGAGGATACAAAGGTTCCTGAGTCATTTTACCAGTTCTAGTAGCCACTCTAACAGCAAAATCATATTTATTATTTAGTTCATCTAGCAATTCATTCTAAGCCTTAAGTACTTGTTCAGCTTGAGAGGTAACCATAGAAGCATGTTTACTAGTGAGTTTAAGTTCACCCTTAACTCTAGACATATAATCACTCAAGCGTCCTATCATATAAGCATTATTTTTCAATTGTCTACTAACATAATCATTGAAATTTGCTTGTTTATCCATAAAATCATCAAATTCATCTAAGCACTGGCTAGCAAATCTAGTAGACGGGATTTCAACTTTATCATATCTATAGAGAGAATTTACCTTCACTACCTGTGTCTGGTTATCAAGATGATGTGTTTCTTCGACGGGCGGTATATTAAGACCATGTATTTCTTCAATAGGGGGTAAATTCTTAACATCTTCGGCTTTAATACCTCATTGATTTCTTTGCCTCTTGCATATCTTCAGGACTGAGAAATAAAACACCTCGCTTCTTCGGAGTAGGTTTAGGAATAGGCTCAGGAGTTGGCTCAATTGGTTCAGGAATTGCTTCTGGAATCGGCTCAGGAAGAGTCCAATTATTTTCATTTGTCAACATATTATTCAATAATAATTCATCTTGTTCGGCTGTTCTTTCCTTGAAAACACAACCAGCACAACTATCCAAGTAGTCCTTGGAAGCATTAGTTAGTCCATTATAAAAGATATCAAATATTTCATTTTTCTTAAGAGGGTGATCAGGCAAAGCATTAAGTAATCGGAGAAGCCTCCCCCAAGCTTGTGGGAGACTCTCTTCTTTGATTTGCACAAAATGATATATTTCCTGCAAGGCAGCTTGTTTCTTATGAGCAGGGAAATATTTAGCAGAGAAGTAATAAATCATATCCTGGGGACTACGCACACACCCAGGATCGAGTGAATTAAACCAAGTTTTAGCATCACCCTTTAATGAGAATGGAAATATCTTAAGGATGTAATAATAGCGAGACTTCTCATCATTAGTAAATAGGGTGGCTATATCATTCAACTTGGTAAGATGTGCCACAACAGTTTCAGATTCATTGCCATAAAAAGGATCAGATTCAACTAAAGTAATTATCTCAGGATCAACATATAATTCATAATCCTTATCAGTAACACAGATAGGTGAAGTAGCAAAAGCAGGGTGAGGTTTCATTCTAGCATTAAGGGATTGTTGCTTCCATTTAGCTAATAACTTCTTAAGATCATATCTATCATTGCAAGCGAAAATAGCTCTAGCAGCATCTTCATCCATAACATAACCCTCAGATACAACAGGCAATTCATAATTAGGGGGAGAACCTTCATCATCGCTTTCATCAATAATTCATTTTCAATGATTTCATTCTCCCTAGCCCTAGTAAGTTGTTCATCAAGAAATTCACCTAATGACACAGTAGTATCAAGCATAGAACTAGTTTCATCATAAGTATCATGCATAGAAGAAGTGGCATCATCAATAACATACGACATATCAGAATTCTTAGCAGTAGCAGGTTTAGGTGTCACAAGCTTACTCATAACAGAAGGAGAATCTAGTGCAGAGCTACATGGCAGTTCCTTACCTCCCCTCGTAGTTGAGGGATAAATTTTTGTTCTTTGATCTTTCAAGTTCTTCATAGTGATCAGCAGATATAAATCCCAAGTGACTCAAATAATAGAGCTATGCTCCCCGGCAACGGCGCCAGAAATTAGTCTTGATAACCCACAAGTGTAGGGGATCGCAACAGCTTTCGAGGGTAGAGTATTCAACCCAAATTTGTTGATTCGACACAAGGGAGCCAAAGAATATTCTTAAGTATTAGCAGTTGAGTTGTCAATTCAACCACACCTGGATAACTTAGTATATGCAGCAAAGTATTTAGTAGCAAAGTAGTATGATAGTAATGGTAACTGTGGCAAAAAGTAAAGATAGCCGTATTGTAGTGATTGTAACAGTAGCAACGGAAAAGTAAATAAGCGAAACACAAGATGTGAAAAGCTCGTAGGCATTGGATTAGTGATGGATAATTATGTCGGATGTGATTCCTCATGTAATAGCTATAACATAGGGTGACACAGAACTAGCTCCAGTTCATCAATGTAATGTAGGCACGTATTCCGAATATAGTCATGCGTGCTTATGGAAAAGAACTTGCATGACATCTTTTGTCCTACCCTCCCGTGGCAGCGAGGTCCTAGTGGAAACTAAGGGATATTAAGGCCTCCTTTTAATAGAATACCAGACCAAAGCATTAACACATAGTGAATACATGAACTCCTCAAACTACGATCATCACCGAGAAGTATCCCGATTATTGTCACTTGGGGGTTGTCGGATCATAACACATAATAGGTGTCTATAGACTTGCAAGATAGGATCAATAACTCACATATATTGATGAAAACATAATAGGTTCAGATCTGAAATCATGACACTCGGGCCCTAGTGACAAGCATTAAGCATAGCAAAGTCATATCAACATCAATCTCAGAACATAGTGGATACTAGGGATCAAACCCTAACAAAACTAACTTAATTACATGGTAAATCTCATCCAACCCATCACCGTCCAGCAGGCCTACGATGGAATTACTCATGCACGGCGGTGAGCATCATGAAATTGGTGATGGAGGATGGTTGATGATGACGATGGCGACGAATCCCCCTCTCCGGAGCCCCGAACGGACTCCAGATCAGCCCTCCCGAGAGACATTAGGGCTTGGCGGCAGCTCCGTATCATAAAACGCGATGAAACTTCCTCTCTGATTTTTTTCTCCGTGAAACGGAATATATGGAGTTGCAATTGAGGTCGGTGGAGCAGCAGGGGGCCCACGAGACAGGGGGGCGTGCCCAGGGGGAGGGGCGCGCCCCCCACCCTCGTGGACAGGGTGTGGGCCCCCTGGCCTTCATATTTTGCCAGTATTTTTATATTTTCCAAAACTTATCTCCGTGGATTTTCAGGTCATTCCGAGAACTTTTGTTTCTGCACAAAAATAACACCATGGCAGTTCTGCTGAAAACAGCGTCAGTCCGGGTTAGTTTCATTCAAATCATGCAAGTTAGAGTCCAAAACAAGGGCAAAAGTGTTTGGAAAAGTAGATATGTTGGAGATGTATCAAGTACTAAGGCGGCGGGTGCTAGGACTGACCGAGCCTTTGGTTCGTCTTCGGCCGTAAAGTTTATTGTCATGTCGTTCCATGGGCTCAGTGTGGTAACTTGGTGGATTTCGGCGAGGTCGCGTAGCGCCGGTTTGCACCGATTGTTCGAAGAGAAGGTCTCGAAGACTGTTAGGATGTTGAAGTTGTCCCTCTCCAGAGAGTATTTCTCTGCAGTTGTGGTGAGGATTGCCTCTCGACTTTTTGCAACTTGTCGGAGTACACAGCATGCTCGGAGGCTATGGGTTGGGACTATGCGCGGGGTTGCATGAATCGGGCAGGGCTTGTCCAGCAGTTTGTCAAGAACGGACCCGTGTACCGTGAAGGGTTTTTCTCTGCCCATAGACTGGTGGTCGGGTGACCCGCCAGGGTGTATCCATTTGGACCGGGCCGCACACTGCTTCAAGGCAGCAGGCTCCAGTTGATTTTTCTAGGCCCTCCATGTGCTTTCCATTGCACAGTACTTTTGTACTACTTGTGACAATTCCGTGAAACTCTGTATGTGGCGACGGTGGAGGGCGTTCAATATACCCTCGTCGGTTCAGTTACGATGGAAAGCCGAAACTACATCGTCATCCGAGCAGTCTTCGATCATGTTTTTAACAAGTACGAATCTAGCCCAAAAGTGATAGACCATTTCCTGAGGCTACTGCTGTACATACATCAGGTCGTATATATCTGGAGGACCCGAGTTTCTTGGAGAATATAGATTGTGGTGGGTGGGTGGATTAAATTTTGGATCCTGTCCCACATCTGTGTTCGGAGCTAGAACGGCTTCCGAGGAAACCGGTTCGGGTCCGGTTAGGCACAAGGGCTCCAGCAATTCTACGCTTGAACCAGAGTCCGGAGGGCGTAAGGTCCCATCTGAAGGGGAAGTATCCGGCTCAGGGGATTTGGAGACCCGAACGTACTTTGTTTTCAAAATGGGGAGGGAAGTGTCTTTGGCCGGTTCCTCGACGACCACTACTAAGTGGGTGATCAGCGGGTGATTAATTTCCCTCTGGTCGGGCTTGAGCCCGATCCGATCATAGTCCGTTGAGACCCCCAGGGCTGCGATGCAGTCCAGCAGTTCGTTTAAAGACGAAACATCCATCAGATCCAACTTTTCAGAGTACTTAGGGCCGATGCGGGGACGGTGTCCAGCGGCCATGGGGGGAGTTGTGGGCTCGACGGCCGCGCGGGCCCTTATGGTGAAGCCGCCGAACTAGAGGGTCTGCCCCGAAGCTAGGCACCCTCCAGAAGTGATATTATTGTTGATGACTAGGCGAGCAATAGATCTCTTTTTGCAGACAACACGACAGAGCTCTCAGTGAAAGCACCAATGTCGGTGTCAAAATCGGCAGATCTCAGGTAGGGAGACCCAAGCTGTGCGTCTAAGGATCAATGGTAACAGGAGACCAGGGGACACGGTGTTTACCCAGGTTCGGGCCCTCTTGAGGGAGGTAAAACCCTACTCCTGCTTGATTATATTCGACAAGTATGAAGATTACAAGAGTTGATCTACCTCGAGATCATAATGGCTAAACCCTAGATGTGTAGCCTATGAGTATTCCTATGACGGTAAAGAAGATAGCCTAAGGTTATATACACACCGGAGGGGCCTAGGGTTCGTACAAGGTCGGTTCATCAGGGAAGGAAGCTTCCGGACTCTAATCTTGCCATCTACGTATGCATTGAGAAGTCCCATCCGGACATGGAGAATAATCTTCAACTTGATCTTGTACGGCCCATCCAACCTGGCCTATACTCCTGGGCCGGACACCAAAGGACCCCCGAATCCAGGACTCCCTCAGTCATTCCTGCATAACTGCGTACACGTCTATAAAAGGGAGTTTCTAACTGAATGAATTCCAAAAACTTTTCCAGATATGGATTATCTTGCATGGCAGGTGAACCTAAAAATCTAATGGATGCACTTGGTGATGATAGGTGGAAAACTTCTATGAATGATGAATTTCTGGCCCTACAAAGAAATAAAACTTGGCACTTGGTTCCTCTCCAACAAGGCAGAAACTTGATTGATTGCAAGTGGGTGTACCGCATTAAAAGAAAGTCAGATGTCACTCTAGATTGCTACAAAGCTAGACTTGTGGCAAAAGGTTTCAAGCAAAGGTATGGGCTAGATTATGAGGACACTTTTAGTCCTGTTGTTAAAGCTGCAACTACTCGTCTTGTGCCGTCAATTGCTATTTCTAGGAGATGGAGTCTTAGACAGCTAGATGTGCAGAATGCATTTCTTCCCGGTGTTCTAGAAAAAGATGTGTATATGAAACAACCTCCTGGGTTTGAGGACAAAAACAAGCCGTTCCATATATGCAAACTTGATAAAGGATTGTATGGTCTGAAACAAGCCCCAAGAGCATTGTACTCAAGGCCCAGTCTGAAGCTTTGGGCACTTGGGTTTGCTCCTTCAAAATCTGACACCTTACTGTTTATCTTTACCAAGTCACAAATATCCATGTTTGTTCTCATATACATTGACGACATAATTATTACTAGCTCATCCAATGATGTAGTGACAAAGTTGCTTAAGAATTTGGGTTTTGAGTTTGCTCTCAAGGATTTGGGAGATTTACATTTCTTTTTGGGTATTGAGGTTCAGAAGAATGGTGATAGTCTTCATCTATCTCAAGCAAAATATGCAACTGAATTGTTGAACAGAATTGGCATGCAAAATTGTAAACCACCACCAACACCATTATCCAGTTCAGAATCTTCATCTTTGACAATAGTAGAACTCTGGACAAGGAGGACATCACTAGTTACAGAAGCATTGTTGGTGGTCTTAAGTACTTGAATCTCACGCGGCCTGATATTTCCTTCGCAGTTAGCAAAGTTTGTCAATTTCTTCATGCACTAACCACCGCTCATTGGACAGCGGCTAAGAGGATCTTGAGGTATGTGAAGAATACAATGACTGTTGGTATCACATTTAGAAAATCATCATCTACTCTTATAAGTGCATTTTCCGATGCGGATTGGGCTGGTTGCTTGGATGATAGAAGGTCTACCGGTGGGTTTGCCATTTTTTATGGGCCTAATTTAATTTCTTGGTGTGCAAAGAAACAAGCAACTGTATCTAGATCAAGTACTGAAGCAGAGTATAAAGCATTAGCCAATGCCACGACAGAAGTCATTTGGGTTCAGTCTATGTTGAAGGAACTTGGAATTTCAGAAGTTCATTCTCCATGTCTCTGGTGTGATAACCTTGGTGCAACTTATTTGTCTGCTAATCCAGTTTTTCATGCCAGGACCAAGCATATTGATATAGACTTTCACTTTGTCAGAGAACGAGTTGCAAATAAACAGTTAGAGGTCAGATTTATTCCTTCAAAGGATTAGCTTGAAAATGGTTTTACAAAGTCTTTACCTACAAGAGGTTTTGAAGAGTTTCGACGTAATCTCAACTTAGTGTCATTGTGATTAAGGGGGGTGTTGGAGATATTGTAATACATCATGTAAGGTGCGTGGTAGCCTTGAGCTTCACATATAGGATTAGGAGAGTAGTTAGAGGATTCTCTTTTATCTTTCTATCTCTTCTTCACTCTCATGTAATCCTCCTCCATGGTTGGAGATACTCAACCGCACCATGTACCCTACGAGACTAAGGCCCAGTTCTTGTGCCAGAATCTGGGGATTCTCCCAGAATTCGACCCCTACCCAGCTTCTCCCAGAATCTTTGAGCCCCATTTGTTTTACTATCCTATCTAGTTAGGGTCTAATTAGACAGGATTGTAAAACAAATGAGGCTCAAAGATTCTGGGAGAAGCTGGGTAGGGGTCGGATTCTGGGAGAATCTTCGGATTGTGGCAAAAGAACTGGGCCTAAACCTCTCGTCACAATCAATAAATACCTCGCTGGCTCTCTGTATGAGAGTTGAGACGCTTCATCAAATCTAACATATCTAACCAGCAGTCCTCCATGTAATATTGCAACGGGATCATGTAATGCCCAAGAGGCAAGAAGACAAGGCTACATAAGGAGGGCATGGTTCATATAGGAGTTAGCTTGGAAGGAAAGGGCGGCTTAGGCCGAGGCTACTGTGCTTTGGGTGTTGCTCATCTTTCTCCCTTTGTTATGCTCTCACATTTCAACTGGTTAGCCTCTAGTTATTCAGTAATTCAGTTGTAATATCTGAATCCTAGCTAATCGAGTCAAATTGATTACCAGGATCCAAACATATTCATACTCACTACAATGACTGATTGGAAAGAGACGAAAGGGTAATATTGCGAGAATAGAATTCTTCCGTCCCAGCAGCTAGGATAATTGTATCTACCTGGTATGAGGGTCTTCTCATTATCCGGCTATCACATTTCAGAAATTCAACTATATAAATCTTTACAGTGATAACCCATATGTAGTGGAAAACCCTACTAAAAAAATCTAGTTAAATAAGAGGTGCTTCATCCAAACCAGCGATTGCTTATTTTCATAGTTTCAAGCAAAAACAAGATCAAATGTCTTGAAATGGTTTTAATTTCTTTTTAGAAACATGCAGGAGCGCTGCCTTTTTTATTAAGAAGAGGATAATATGTACTCTTCGTCCGAAATTAGTTGTCGCAGAA
>NC_041385.1:738866760-738878258 GCF_002162155.2 Triticum dicoccoides
TCTACAGTATCTAGATTTAAAATACATCTAGATATATTCATTTCTCCGACAAGTATTTTCTGACGAAAAGAATGCATGATGTCATGTTTAAAAAGGTATATGCCAGAACCCCAATGTAAAACTAGAACCACAGGCGGACTACTCGTGGATATGAATAACTCTGCGGCGAAAGGCCAAATATTGCAGCGTAATCTCTTCAAAGATGAGATGAGCCACCTCGACATAAGTTAGTCTTGTGCCGTTGAAGATGTGTCGGTTCCTCTCCTTACAATAGCTCCACATAATGTATACGACGACACCTTTGCATCGCTCCACTCTGGGTTATCGATATTTTTGAGCCCCCCTTCCCGCCAGGAGTCAATCGAGGAGGATGTAGCTGAGGGTCCAAAGGCGGGCTAATCATCCACCCTATTGAGCACCAGCCCACGACAGCTGACGTAAAAGGGCAGTCCTTGCATATGTGTGTCGCAGTTTAAAGGTGAAATGGTTTTTAGTATTTTGAAACGCCATTTTTTTGAAAAAGGGCGCTTTATTACTGAAAAGGTTTAAGCATTACACCCGGCCTCTGTATAACTAAGATGCACACAGCCAACAAACAACAAAGTTCTCACACCAAGACAAAATAAAAGAATAATGCGATATACAAGGAAAATGAAATCTGTATAAAGCCTAAACTGAAGGTGGCCCAATCCTAAGATCATGCTGCCACCCACGTTGGATAAAAAAATCCCTCGCCGAAGCCTCCAATCATGTACACACCTCCACAAACAGGTCTCGATTCTCCACTCGTTGTAGAGAGGACCATAAACGAAGAGTCCCGATACATCTGTAGATAACCTGCATAAGAGAAGTACTTTTATCACTAAAAACTTTATTATTTCTACATAGCCAAAGCGACCAAATCACGGCAAGCGCTCCCACCCTGATAAGAGTTCTAAACTTGTGATCAATCCTATGTAGCCAGTTGCCAAATATATTAGCAACACTACAGGGAGGATACAAGCCAGACGCTATTTGGATGACTGACCATATAGAACGAGCCAATTTACATTGGAAGAATAAATGTTTTATTGTCTCATCATGCGGACAAACGACACATTGTGTACTTTCATGTCAATTCCTCTTAATAAAGTTATCTTTAGTAAGAATAACTCCGCGACGAAGATACCATGCAAAGATTTTGAAACGGCACTTGTAAAGAGGTTCTTGACATCATAAAGGAATTGCCATTTTAAATTTCTTTACACGGTCGAGTGGAGTCTTGGACGAACCAGAATGAACAGTGGAGATCACACAAACTCCATTCTGATTGAGAATCATATTCACATCCCAAATGGTATCGGAAATGGGATTTATATTATCATCCCTCTCTTCCACTCTTATGGTCAAACTGAAGTCCACAAAAGGAGAGAAAAGAAAAGAAAATGTACATGGTGTACCACCTAGACACAAGTATGTATCCATGGCTACCGAGAAGATGTTCCAAAATCTCACCGGCCGACCACGACCGAGCTCAGCTAAATCACCATCTTCTGCTCGTTCTTGAAGCGCTCCCGGACAGACAGTATGAAGGCCGTGGCCCTCTCGTCGACGTCACCGGTGGCGGCATAGGCGGCGCTCGCCGTCGCGTCAATGGAAGAAGGGTACCTGGGCTGGTAGGCGTGTGCGGTAGTGACGCTCGGGGCAGGCTTGGCCTGGGCCTTGCCGGCGTACTTGGAGTACACCATCGCCACCTTCCCCTTGATCCCCCTGGCTCCGCTCTTCATGGTTCCCTCCATTTGGTTTCACCGTGTTTGATTCTACCTAAGCTTTGTGGTTGTGCACTTGTGTTGTGTGTGCCTTTGCTTTCCGATGCTGGAATGACGAAGAGGTAGCTTGCCCTTTTATACCGGTTGCTGTGTGACATAGGATAGATCATAAACATTCCATGTCCCATCTTGGCCCTTAGATGCGTGCACCATTCGAAATGTAGTCGTGGCAAAGTGAATCTGGGAGGTGTCACTGACCGGAGATTCCCATGCTTCCAAGGGGCCAGCGGTAAGTGACACGATGAGCTGCACGATTGCCAAGATAATATACGGTCGGTCTTGTGATAAAACCCATATACGCATGCCTGCCAAGGTTCTTTCCCTCCCACTGGCCTTTTCCAGATTAGAAAAAAATATCAAACCTTGGGATATCCAAATGTTATCCTCGTCAGATTCTTGATTCCTCTCTATCCTTTGTGAACCATACGTCAACTCGAACTCGTCCTGTAGCTCGTGTACATGTATCTGTCCAATCGTTTACACGAAGCAAAGCTCTATATGCTGCTGGTCGACGAGTATGCACGAGCCTTGTACCATCCTGAACCTGACGCTAATTACGGTTGTCCGGTTAATTACGTACAACGTTATCCTGGCTCTGGACTAACGATTACTAGTTTTCCAGTGCTCAGATGAAGGCACACGCTGAGCACGAGGAGTTCTTACAGGAAAAAAAATCATTTAGAAGAGTCTGATCAACTGGCCTGTGGCTGCAAAGAGAGCCTTGGTGTGTGGTTGTGCAGCCTAATGACCCGAGTTCAATTTCTAGAATTGACAGGTGATGCACGGGGGTTTTCCCCCATTTATTGAGGATTAAGTTTGGTGTGTGGTGGAACCACTCATCAAAAAATATCTTGATACGCATTTAAAAAAATTCCGAGGACCATGTTTATCTTGGTACTTATACTAAAATGGCCGTATGCATCCCTAGTTGGTGTAGAGGCTGGGGAAGTGAAATTCTCCCCCATTTTTAAGCCCTCGTCCCCTGTGCCGCTCCCGCGAGCGGCCCGGGCGGAACCCTAGATCGCCGCCGCCACTCCCCTTTCCCGCCAGCCCCCGCGGCGGCGCTCGGCTTTGCAGCAGGTCTGGCCGCCGGCGGATCTGGGCGGGGCTCCCCTGCTTGGTGGCGTTGCGGCGCTGGCGGCGGCGTGGTCTGCGCGCGGGCTCCTCCTCATCCTGATCTGATGGTACCGCGGTGGCGCCGGCGCTCGGGCGTGTGGCGGGGTCCGCGAGGGTGGTCGGCGCGCGTCTTCCTCCCCGATCTGATGGCTCCATGGTGGCGCTAGTGCTCGGGCAGTTGGCTTCGGCAAGCGGTGGCGGGCACTGGGCTCTCGGCGGAGCTCCGACGTCTGCAGGCGGCGGCGGTCCCTGTGCGCGGTCGGCGGCTCCGTCTCTGACCCGGACGTCACAGGGGACGGCGGCGGCCCGGCGTGGCCGGCGATCTGGATGCGGTGGTGCCGGCGGCTCGCTGATATGCCGGTACTCCAGGGCTGCCTGGTGGTGCTGGTGGTGACGGCGGCCCGGGCACGAGAGTTGGATCCCTTCGAACTGATCTGGGTGAAAACTTGCCTTCGGCTCCTACTAAGGCAGGCGGTGGCGGCGCTATCTGCGTCGTTCCCTTCTTGAAGGCATCGCCGTGGAAAAGTTCAAGGCCACTCTCTGCTACCTCCGGGGGAGACCCCAGATCGGATGACGGCGGCGCTCTGGTGTCGTTCCTCCCTTGGGGGCGTCATTCTTGGAGGTACACACGTGATCGAGGGACCAGAGAACGAATTCTTTGATGGAGCGGTGCTTCATCCTACACATTGATGGCGACGGATCTTGACGGCATGGCGCAGTGCAAATTCGGAGTTCGATGTGGGAGGATGGACTCGCGCAGGAGGACGACGCTGTCGGGCGTCACGGTGGCGTCGATGGCAGAGAGACCTGGCACGGTACATGTAAACAGTACAACTCTGAAGATGGATTGATGGCAGGTGGCTGCGGCGGCCTCATACCCGATAGGCGTCCTGGTTGAGGAGTGCGCCGGACTGGTAGGTGCCCCATACCCGGCAGGCGACCTGGTTGGGATCTCAGGTCTTAGATGTTTAGGATTGGCTGCGATGTTTGTTTGGTATTAGGCCCAGACTATCTGCGCCCTTTTATCAATTGGATAGGTGTAGTGATAGTTGTTGCTTAGACGGTGGCTTTAGTCTTGCTGTTATATGGCTTTGTATGGTGTTGTGAGAATAATTAATAAAGTGGCCGTATGCATCGCCCAGATGCAGAGGCCGGGGGTCATCCTCTTTTTCTAAAAAAAACTGGCCTCTGGCTGCTATCTTTTCCACGTAGTGTCCAGACATTTTATTTTTCTAGCAGTGGCATCAATACATCAATCTATCCATGGATGCAGCAGCTAGCTAGCACCCGCCAGTTTGCACGTACACGACTCATGTATAAGGAAACAAGAACATCCAGTAGAGGTTTCCTGGAGCTGACGATAGAGCTCCAGACACTGACGGCCACTAGCAGCAGAAAGTTGATGTTTGCAGTCGGCGACGATAGCCTACGTCGGGTCAAAAATCTGAAACCTTTTTTCTCCAAGTGAAAATGAGAATCAAAAGAGCAGCTTCGTCGAACCATCCTACCGGTCTGACCGCGAGGAGTCCATCACAATTATGGACCCTGAATCAAAAAAGCATCTCTTTTTTTTATTGAAAAACCCATCTGTATTGTCCTAACAGTTTGCCAAAAACATTGATCACTTGGATTAGAGCGTTTGACGCTAGACCTGACTTTTGGGTCACATTGTAAGCAATGACGCGGCAATCAAATATCAACGATGTACATGTGTAATCTGTTAAGTGGGAATGGCCCCACATGTATGTGTCTCTTCCACCATCTCTCTCCTTCACATGTGGTGTTTTCTTAGATTTACCTGGAACGTTGGCCCATTGGCCAGGCAAAAGAGGCAACCGCCCCAGACACCAACTACAAATTATACTATTAAACAATATACAATTATACATTGCATTTGAAAGGTTATTAAATGCATAAAATATTCTCAATTTGAATGAGCGCAAATATCCACCACATAGCAATACTTTATTACTAATAGAAAACAGGACATCAGTCCCGGTTTCAGCGGGCCTATAGTCCCGGTTCTGCAACCGGGACAAAATGATCGGAACTAATGCCCATCAATTTTAGTCCCGGTTGACTTACGAATCGGGACTAAAAGAGCTCCACGCGTCCGCTGTGGGGTGCCCAGGAAGGAGGACCTTTAGTCCCGGTTGATAACACCGACCAGGACTAAAAGGCAGCCATGCATCAGCAGCTGCCAAGCGCTGGAGTTTTTTCATTTTTTTTAGAGGAGGGGTTTAGGGGTTTTCATATTGTGTTTCCCCCTTTTTATTTTTGTGTTTACCCTTCACTTCTTTTACATTTACGGTTTCATGTTTATTTAATGTTTTTCCATTCAACTCGACGCTAGCTACTACATATAGCAATGAAGGAACCATTACACAAGATCGTCATGCATGAACATATATAGAGAAAAGTGACCTCTCTTTCTCCGTGCTTGATCGAATAACAAGTTTTCGTATATCTATCCGCAGTACTACATATATGCAATATAACATCTCTTACTATCCCTGACATCATCTACTCAAACACATCTACTATAAAGGGATTTCATTTCTTGACATGTAACTGCAGTGATATTCTAGATCAAAGTTATCATCAGAATAGTTGTGGAGAGAAAGTCTTCACTTTTTCTTCGCATGTGTCCCTTGCCTATTGCGTCGTAACCATGGATATTCTTCATTGTTTAATAGGGTGCTTGGGTCAGCTTCATTTTGAAGGGAGGAATTTCATTAAACTTTTCATAATCTTCAGACATGTCTATCTTGCCCTCCATTCCCATGATGTCTCTTTTCCCTGAAAGAACTATGTGACGCTTTGGCTCATCGTACGATTTATTCGCTTCCTTATCTTTTCTTTTTCTCAGTTTGGTAGACATGTCCTTCACATAGAAAACCCGCGACACATCATTGGGTAGGACGAATGGTTCGTCTGTGTACCCAAGATTGTTGAGATCCACTGTTGTCATTTCGTACTGTGGGTCTACCTGTACCCCGCCTCCTGATATATTGACCTATTTGCACCGAAACAAAGGGACCTTAAAATCATGTCCATAGTCAAGTTCCCATATGTCCACTATGTAACCATAATATTTGTCCTTTCCCCTGTTGGTTGCTGCATTAAAGCAGACACCACTATTTTGGTTGGTGCTCTTTTGATCTTGTGAGATCGTGTAAAATGTATTCTCATTTATCTCGTACCCTTGGTAAGTCAATACAGTCGAAGATGGTGTCCTGGCCAACGAGTACAACTCATGTACAACAATGTTGTTACCCATGCGATGTGTTTGCAACCATCTGCTGAAAGTCCTGATGTGTTCACATGTAATCCAGTCTTCAGACTGCTTTGGGTGTTTCGAGAGCAGAATATTCTTGTGTTCATTGACAAACGGGGTCACGAAGGTAGAATTTTTGTAGAACTGTGTAGTGTGCTTGAGCCCAAGAATGCTCGTCCCTACATATTATTGAATCCGCTCCTAGCGTGCCTATTCCAGTCAGTTTCCCCTCATACCGCGATTGAGGGAGATCAATCGTCTTAAAGTCAACGCAAAACCCAATGACCTCCTCTATTTAATGGCCCGTGGAGATGCATCCTTCTGGCCTAGCACGTTTACGAACATATTTCTTTAAGACTCCCATGAAACTCTCAAAAAGGGAACATATTGTGTAGAAATACAGGACCCAGAATGGCAATCTCGTCGACTAGATGAACTAGGACGTGTGTCATGATATTGAAGAAGGATGGTGGGAACACCAACTCAAAACTGACAAGACATTGCACCAAATCATTCTTTAACTTTGGTAGGATTTCTGGATCGATTACCTTCTCAGAGATTGCATTGAGGAATGCACATAGCTTCACAATGGCTAATCGAACATTTTCTAGTAGAATCCCCGCAATGCAACAGGAAGCAGTTGCGTCATAATCACGTGGCATTCATGAGACTTTAGGTTCTGGAACTTTTTCTCTGCCATATTTATTATTCCCTTTATATTCAACGAGAAGCCAGACGGGACCTTCATACTGAGCAGGCATTCAAAGAAGATTTCCTTCTCTTCTTTGGTAAGAGCGTAGCTGGCAGGACCTTGATACTTCTTTGGATGCATGTCGTCTTTTTCGTGCACACATTGCTGGTCCTCTGGTGTATCTTTTGTCTTCCCATACATGCCCAAGAAGCCTAGCAGGTTCACACAAAGATTCTTCTTCACGTGCATCACGTCGATTGCAGAGCGGACCTCTAGGTCTTTCCAATAGGGTACGTCCCAAAATATAGATTTCTTCTTCCACATGGGTGCGCGTCCCTCAACGTCATTCAGAATAGATTGTCCGCCAAGACCCTTTCATAGATTACTTGTAAATCCTTGACTATATCAAGTATGTCATCACCAGTATGAAGGACGATCTTCTTTCGGTGATCTGCCTCACCTTTGAAATGTTTGCCTTTTTTCTTAAGAGATGTTTGGTCGGAAGAAATCGATGATGCACCAGGTACACATTCTTCCTGCATTTGTCCAAATATGTATACTTTCGGTATCATCTAAACAGTGTGTGCATGCATGGTATCCCTTGTTTGTATGTCCTGAAAGGTTACTAAGAGCAGACCAATCATTGATGGTTATAAACAGCAATGCATGTAGGTCAAATTCCCGTTGTTTGTGCTCGTCCCACACATGTACACCTTTTTCATTCCACAGCTGTAAAAGTTCTTAAACTAATGGCCTTAGGTGCACATCAATGTTGTTGCCTGGTTGCTTAGGGTCTTGGATGAGCACTGACATCATAATGAACTTCCGCTTCATGCACAACAAAGGAGGAAGATTATAGATACATAGAGTCACAGGCAAGGTGTTGTGATTGCTGCTCTGCTCGCAAAAGAATTAATGCCATCTATACTTAAACCAAACCATATGTTCCTTGCATCACCTGCAAAGTCCCCCCACTTTCTCTCAATTTTTCTCCACCGCGACCCATCAGCGGGTTCTCTCAACTTATCGTCTTTCTTACGGTCTTCTTTGTGCCATTGTATCAACTTGGCATGCTCTTTGTTTCTGAACAGACCACTACAAGAAATATGTCAACTTGTGACCTTGACTATTGGTCACTGAAAGGTCGTGGTTTTTCATTTGCGACCTTTTTGTGACCAAAAAGAGAAGGTCAAAAGCTGGCGGTCGTAAACTGACTATAGCGACCTTTCTTCTGGAATGGTCGAAGACGTTTATGACCAAAATATGTCCACTGTGGTGTTTTGGTCACTAGCAACCTCCCCAGGCCACGTAGGCATCCAGCATGGCAAGCTGATGTGGCACAAGATTCAGCCCGGTCCAATTGGGTGTTTTACATGGGCCGAGCCCATTAATTCAGCCTTTCTATATATTTTTTCCTGTCAATTTTTTGTCAGACTTCATGGTCCAAGCCCAACAATTCAGTCTTTTATTTATTTCTTGGTCATGGCCTTTTAACATTTGTTTGGGCCTAGGCCATTATATTTTGTTGCTGGTCCCACCAATCATATGGATACCACTTGCCATAATCTCACACATTAGACCAACGTGACAGAAAATTCAAAAGTGATTTCATAAGTGGGCTCCATGAGTCAGGTTCCATTTCACACGCTTTGAAACCACATAATGAATATTTCAAACAGAACATAACAAATGTAGTTCGTCAAAGAAGGATAAATAAGTCAACTACAATCTGTACATAGTCTATTACAATATTATTCAAATCTTTCCAGTCTATTACACATAAGACAGAACATATAACTCTTTGCTATACGGCTTAGAACTTCAAATATACTTCCTAGTTCACTTTGTTGGAGCTCTTGTAAATGAGAGGAAACACCATTTTCGGGTATGTTTGTAGAGGCTGAACCAAGGCATCTAACAATAAACCAAAAGAGTTAGAAACAAAATAAAAACAAATATACAAAGCAGATAGGGACTAAATTCTGAAGTATATGTACAACAGAATATAACCACATGTCACCTCTATCTATTCTGTGTGTATAAGTAAAGAAAATTATGTACCAATAATTATATTATGGGACGGAGGGAGTAGTACATATGATTACTTTCAGGTTATAATTTTTCTTCACCTACAGTCTACTCCTATATTCAGGGAACCTTAGTCAGGTATCACTAGTGAGCACAGAACAAAACAAAACAAAATAAAGGTGTTGGCTATATAAGTGAAGACTATTCACAGCTTTTTAGAACGTACAATAAACCAACAAGGACATACAAGTTGCAAATAATCAAAACTTAGTAGCCACTAAACCTTGCAAAACACATATTGTGGCATAGTTCATCGAAAAGAAAGATGATCGCAATAACAATTAACAAGATTGTGGTGGCCAGAAGACCACCACCACAGATGCATCTTAACAAGATTGTGATCGCAATAACAATAACAATTAACAAGATTGTGATGTACGCTATCAGGGAAGAGGGGGAGGGAGATGGAGGAGCTACCTGCCACGATCGCAATGGAAGCAGAGGAGCAGACCCCTCCTGCCCCTCCCCACGAGCAGGACAGGGCTGCCGGCTGGGCATGCCCCTACTCCTCCGCCTCCTTGATCAGGAGACCCCCTTCCCCTACTGCTGCTTGGCGCGCCGCATCACTAGTCACCTCCTCATGTAAGAAGTACACAATAAATAGACAGACGGTCAGTGAGGTACATTTTCACAGCAACATAAGCTTAAAATTAACAGAAATACACACATCAAATGAAGTCACTAAGATACTTAAGTGCACCACATGGTGTAGAATTATGTGGTATATAATTGCAACACATGAACCAAAAGAGGAATAACATCATCACCAAGAATTTCTGATGATAAGCATAGCTCCCTACAAAAAAAGAACTAAGGGCACAATGACTAAAGCATGCAGACCACAATATTCAAAGCAGAAGCAAGCGGGCAGTATGAGCTACCTACTGGCAAAGTATAAAACCTGAATCATATAGTATAAATGAATCAAGAAAACAAGAGAAACCCTGAACCTGAAAGCTCAGGCTGCTGCTTATTTTGTTACTGTGTGGTAAGTACTACTAAGATCAAAATGCATTCAAGGGAGCATAAAAGCCATCCCCATTTGAAGCATGTACAGTCTACAGAGATACTAACAGGTGAACAGACAGCCCCTAGAAATTGGCTAACTACTTCTACTGTATAATATGTAGTCTACAGAGATACTAACTACTTCTATTGTATAATCACAGTCTGCAGTCACTAAATAAATCAAAGGTGTATGATGGAAATACAGCAAAATAGTCCAGTTAACTTGTCGATTAAGAGACTAATGAAACCAGTCACTCTAAGCATACTAGAGCTTCAAACCAGTTCATTTAGTTGAACTAAAGAGGGTCACAGAATACCCTAAAGGGTGCCCATTTGCACTCCTACACTCGAACACACACACACACACTATGGATACTTTTGAGATTCACATGCACATTCAGTAAATTCAGTGAAATTCAGTAAACATGGAGTACAGAAGAGAGGTTCAGACTTCAAACTAGTTCATTTAGTTGAACTAAAGAGGGTCACAGAATACCCTAAAGGGTGCCCATTATTTGTCCATGTTTCAGACACATGCTACAGCAACATAATGAACCTAATACCATCAGCACTCAGCAGGCAACACAAGTTAGTACATCAAATTACAGGGAGGAGACGTACGTGGTGCCCAAGTTTAGCTATTCAAGGCTTCAAGAAATAACAACAACATGAAGTAGAGTCTACAGTTTCAGACTTGCTGCAGTCCAATCACATGTGTGACACTATCTCGACCCTAAATATCCCCTGAACAAGCAAGCGGGGTCTAATACACACACGACAAGTCTCACAACTCCATAAATAGTGGCATAGAACTAGATATCACAGAAGGTATATAGCTCAATTTAGTTTGTTTAAATCTTATGCATGCCACCGAAACAGACAACCGGAGAAGTTCGACCCAACAACTCACCATGGCCTCAGCGAGGGTGAACTTGGTGCGGATGACGCTAGTGTTTCCGTGGGAGAGGGAGACCTTGCCCCAGATGTAGTGGTAGTTGGTGTCGTTGCTTGGTCTTGGCCTTGTAGACGCAGGCCATCCTCTTGCCGCCGTACCAGGCCACATCCTCCCTGGTGTTCACTTGGATCTGCCTGGATCTGCGCGCCCAACCAAGACCAGGAATTCAGATACCCACGCGAGGGAGAAGGAGCAGAGCCGCGCCGGTGGAGGGAGCTTCTCACCTCTTGTATCCGAGGATGGTGCCGCGGACGTAGAGCCTCACACGCTGGCCGGTGCGTCCCTTCACCATCTTGCTGTTGTAGCGCCGCCGCGGAGGGGAGCTGAGGTTCACCATCTTCCTGACAACCGCCGCCGCCTTCGTCCCCACAGATGAGGCGAACATGGCCCCGCCGTCTTGGATGGCCTGCACGAACCCGCACAAACGCAATGAGATTCGAGCAAGCGAGGCGGGGACGGTGTCGCGCGCGCGCGTGCTCTGATGCGGCGATGCGAGAGCCCCACGGGACGCGAGGTTGGTCGAGGACGAGGGAGACGAGGGGAGAGTGAGGGCGG
>NC_041385.1:738878506-738893991 GCF_002162155.2 Triticum dicoccoides
GCGGAGGTGGGTGGCGGGGAGGTTCTGAGGGGTGGGTGGCGGCGATGAGGGGGATCTGCATCGGGGGAGAGGGGGAGGTAGAGAAAGAAAGAAAGAAAGGAGGCGGGGGGGGGTGGATGGAAAACGGGGGAGAAGAGAGCTAGGGTTTCGCCTCACGTGGGATTGGTGGGGCAGGCGAGGGGTGAGGGCTGCCGTTGAATCCGGGAGGATCCAATGGTGTTTCGTGCATGATCCGCGTGTCTGGTCCACGGACCAATCTGAACACAATACAACATTATGACCAACTAAATTGGTCGTGATAGATTTAGAATAAGATGTTAAAATCATGTAAGGTATTTTATGATCACAGAAATTCAAAAAAATAAAAGACCTTCTCATTGTGTCACCAATTGTGAACTACCTTTCAGGAAAATAACAAACATGGAATGGCAAACAATGTTGCCTAAGAAAGTTTTCATTTTTTTTGCACGAAAAAATCATTTTTCATTTTCCGAGTGCCCAAAATGGGTTTTTTTTGTGAAGGACCTACCAAATAATTGTTGCAAAATTGGACCAAATCAATTTTCTAAAATACTAGGACATATTTAATGCACAATTGACAAAATGGTTGAGTGTAAAAACTTTTGATCCACCTCTCATGAGAAAGACAAATTTCCGCCAATTTAGTTGGAAGCGGGTCAAATTTGAACTGCAGCTGCCTCATAGTTTGCTATTTATTTTTTCCAAAAATCATTTCTAGGTACATAAGTATCTATTTAATCAGAGAAACATAAAAAAATTCCAAGATTCAACCACTAGCTAGGAACGGTCATTCCCGTTCTTTTGACCGCATTTTGAAACGGGCATAAAAAATTCAAAAAAATCAAAAAATTGGAAACCCTTCTCATTGTGTCATTATATGTGACCAAGTTTCCAGGAAAAATAATAAACTTGTAATACGGTAATTATTTTAAAAAAGTGTTCTCAGAAATGAGCTATCATGCGTGAAGATTCATGGTTTCAAGCCAAATGATCAATCTTATGGCCACATTCATGGCATAGTTTGTTCAAATGATCTCATATTTTGCACAAGGGTACATCTTGGAATTCCAAACAATGTTGCCTAAGGAAGTTTTCATTTTCTTCGCACGGAAAATTCATTTTTCATTTTCCGAGTGCCCAAAAGGAGGTTTTTTTGTGAAGGAACTACCAAATAATTGTTGCAAAAATGGACCAAATCAATTTTATAAAATACTAGGCCATATATAATGCACAAATTTACAAAATGGTTGGGTGAAAAAAGTTTTGATCCACCTCTCATGAAAAAGACAAATTGTCGTCGATTCAGTTGGAAACGGGTCAAATTTGAACTGCAGCTGCCTCATAGTTTGCTCTTTATTTTTTCCAAAAATCATTTATAGGTAAATAAGTATCTATTTAATCATAGAAACACCAAAAAAATTGCAAGATTCAACCACTAGCTAGGAACGGTCAAGCCCGCCGTTTTGACCGCATTTTGAAACGGGCATAAAAAATTCAAAAAAAAATAAAAAATTGGAAAACCTTCGCATTGTGTCATTCTATGTGACCAAGTTTCCATGAAAATAATAAACTTGTAATACGGTAATTATTTTAAAAAAGTGTTCTCAGAAATGAGCTATCATGCGTGAAGATTCATGGCTTTCAAGTCAAATGATCAATCTTATGGCCACATTCATGGCATAGTTTGTTTAAATGATCTCATATTGTGCACAAGGGTACATCTTGGAATTCCAAACAATGTTGCCTAAGGAAGTTTTCATTTTCTTTGCACGGAAAATTTCATTTTTCATTTTTCGAGTGCCCAAAAGGAGGTTTTTTTGTGAAGGAACTACCAAATAATTGTTGCATAAATGGACCAGATCAATTTTATAAAATACTAGGCCATATATAATGCACAATTGACAAACTTTTTGGGTGAAAAAGTTTTGATCCACCTCTGGTGAAAAAGACATATTGTCGTCGATTCAGCTGGAAACGGGTCAAATTTGAACTGCAACTGCCTCATGGTTTGCTCTTTATTTTTTCCAAAAATCCTTTCTAGGTAAATAGGTATCTATTTAATCATGGAAACACCAAAAAATTGCAAGATTCAACCACTAGCTAGGAACGGTCAAGCCCGCCGTTTTGACCGCATTTTGAAACGGGCATAAAAAATTCAAAAAAAATCAAAAAATTGGAAAACCTTCGCATTGTGTCATTCTATGTGACCAAGTTTCCAGGAAAAATAATAAACTTGTAATACGGTAATTGTTTTAAAAAAGTGTTCTCAGAAATGAGCTATCATGCGCGAAGTTCATGGCTTTCAAGTCAAATGATCAATCTTATGGCCACATTCATGGCATAGTTTGTTCAAATGATCTCATATTGTGCACAAGGGTACATCTTGGAATTCCAAACAATGTTGCCCAAGGAAGTTTTCATTTTCTTTGCATGGAAAATACATTTTTCATTTTTCGAGTGCCCAAAAGGAGGTTTTTTTGTGAAGGAACTACCAAATAATTGTTGCAAAAATGGACCAAATCAATCTTATAAAATACTAGGCCATATATAATGCACAATTGACAAAATGGTTGGGTGAAAAAAGTTTTGATCCACCTTTGGTGAAAAAGACAAATTGCCGTCGATTCAGTTGGAAACGGGTCAAATTTGAACTGCAGTTGCCTCATATTTTGCTCTTTATTTTTTCCAAAAATCATTTCTAGGTAAATAAGTATCTATTTCATCATAGAAACACCAAAAAAATTCCAAGATTCAACCACTAGCTAGGAACGGTCAAGCCCGCCGTTTTGACCGCATTTTGAAACGGGCATAAAAAATTCAAAAGAAAATCAAAAAATTGGAAAACCTTCGCATTGTGTCATTATATGTGACCAAGTTTCCAGGAAAAATAATAAACTTGTAATACGGTAATTATTTTAAAAAAATGTTCTCAGAAATGAGCTATCATGCGTGAAGATTCATGGCTTTCAAGCCAAATGATCAATCTTATGGCCACATTCATGGCATAGTTTGTTCAAATGATCTCATATTGTGCACAAGGGTACATATTGGAATTCCAAACAATGTTGCCTAAGGAAGTTTTCATTTTCTTTGCACGGAAAATTCATTTTTCATTTTCCGAGTGCCCAAAAGGAGGTTTTTTTGTGAAGGAACTACCAAATAATTGTTGCAAAAATGGACCAAATCAATTTTATAAAATACTAGGCCATATATAATGCACAATTGACAAAATTGTTGGGTGAAAAAAGTTTTGATCCACCTCTGGTGAAAAAGACAAATTGTCGTCGATTCAGTTGGAAACGGGTCAAATTTGAACTGCAGCTGCCTCATAGTTTGCTCTTTATTTTTTCCAAAAATCATTTCTAGGTAAATAAGTATCTATTTAATCATAGAAACACCCAAAAAAATTCCAAGATTCAACCACTAGCTAGGAACGGTCAAGCCCGCCGTTTTGACCGCATTTTGAAACAGGCATAAAAAATTTAAAAAAAAATCAAAAAAATGGAAAACCTTCGCATTGTGTCCTTATATGTGACCAAGTTTCCAGGAAAAATAATAAACTTGTAATATGGTAATTATTTTAAAAAAGTGTTCTCAGAAATGAGCTATCATGCGTGAAGATTCATGGCTTTCAATCCAAATGATCAATCTTATGGCCACATTCATGGCATAGTTTGTTCAAATGATCTCATATTGTGCACAAGGGTACATCTTGGAATGCCAAACAATGTTGCCTAAGTAAGTTTTCATTTTCTTTGCACGGAAAATTCATTTTTCATTTTCCGAGTGCCCAAAAGGAGGTTTTTTTTGTGAAGGGACTACCAAATAATTGTTGCAAAAATGGACCAAATCAATTTTATAAAATACTATGCCATATATAATGCACAATTGACAAAATGGTTGGGTGAAAAAAGTTTTGATCCACCTCTGGTGAAAAAGACACATTGTCGTCGATTCAGTTGGAAACGGGTCAAATTTGAACTGCAGTTGCCTCATAGTTTGCTCTTTATTTTTTCCAAAAATCATTTCTAGGTAAATAAGTATCTATTTAATCATAGAAACACCAAAAAAAATGCAAGATTCAACCACTAGCTAGGAACGGTCAAGCCCGCCGTTTTAACCGCATTTTGAAACAGGCATAAAAAATTCAAAACAAATCAAAAAATTGGAAAACCATCGCATTGTGTCATTATATGTGATCAAGTTTCCAGGAAAAATAATAAACTTGTAATACGGTAATTATTTTAAAAAAGTGTTCTCAGAAATGAGATATCATGCGTGAAGACTCATGGCTTTCAAGCCAAATGATCAATCTTATGGCCACATTCATGGCATAGTTTGTTCAAATGATCTCATATTGTGCACAAGGGTACATATTGGAATTCCAAACAATGTTGCCTAAGGATGTTTTCATTTTCTTTGCACGGAAAATTCATTTTTCATTTTCCGAGTGCCCAAAAGGAGGTTTTTTTCGTGAAGGGACTACCAAATAATTGTTGCAAAAATGGACCAAATCAATTTTATAAAATACTAGGCCATATATACTGCACAATTGACAAAATAGTTGGGTGAAAAAAGTTTTGATCCACCTCTGGTGAAAAAGACACATTGTCGTCGATTCAGTTGGAAACGGGTCAAATTTGAACTGCAGCTGCCTCATAGTTTGCTCTTTATTTTTTCCAAAAATCATTTCTAGGTAAATAAGTATCTATTTAATCATAGAAACACCAAAAAAATTCCAAGATTCAACCACTAGCTAGGAACGGTCAAGCCCGCCGTTTTGACCGCATTTTGAAACAGGCATAAAAATTCAAAAAAATCAAAAAAAAATGGAAAACCTTCGCATTGTGTCATTATATGTGACCAAGTTTCCAGGAAAAATAATGAACTTGTAATACGGTAATTATTTTAAAAAAGTGTTCTCAGAAATGAGCTATCATGCGTGAAGATTCATGGCTTTCAAGCCAAATGATCAATCTTATGGCCACATTCATGGCATAGTTTGTTCAAATGATCTCATATTGTGCACAAGGGTACATCTTGGAATTCCAAACAATGTTGCCTAAGGAAGTTTTCATTTTCTTTGCACGGAAAATTCATTTTTCATTTTCCGAGTGCCCAAAAGGAGGTTTTTTTTGTGAAGGGACTACCAAATAATTGTTGCAAAGATGGACCAAATCAATTTTATAAAATACTAGGCCATATATACTGCACAATTGACAAAATGGTTGGGTGAAAAAAGTTTTGATCCACCTCTGGTGAAAAAGACACATTGTCGTCGATTCAGTTGGAAACGGGTCAAATTTGAACTGCAGCTGCCTCATAGTTTGCTCTTTATTTTTTCCAAAAATCATTTCTAGGTAAATAAGTATCTATTTAATCATAGAAACACCAAAAAAATGCAAGATTCAACCACTAGCTAGGAACGGTCAAGCCCGCCGTTTTGACCGCATTTTGAAACAGGCATAAAAAATTCAAAACAAATCAAAAAATTGGAAAACCATCGCATTGTGTCATTATATGTGATCAAGTTTCCAGGAAAAATAATAAACTTGTAATACGGTAATTATTTTAAAAAAGTGTTCTCAGAAATGAGATATCATGCGTGAAGACTCATGGCTTTCAAGCCAAATGATCAAACTTATGGCCACATTCATGGCATAGTTTGTTCAAATGATCTCATATTGTGCACAAGGGTACATGTTGGAATTCCAAACAATGTTGCCTAAGGAAGTTTTCATTTTCTTTGCACGGAAAATTCATTTTTCATTTTCTGAGTGCCCAAAAGGAGGTTTTTTTGTGAAGGAACTACAAAATAATTGTTGCAAAAATGGACCAAATCAATTTTATAAAATACTAGGCCATATATAATGCACAATTGACAAAATGGTTGGGTGAAAAAAGTTTTGATCCACCTCTGGTGAAAAAGACAAATTGTCGTTGATTTAGTTGGAAACGGGTCAAATTTGAACTGCAGCTGCCTCATAGTTTGCTCTTTATTTTTTCCAAAAATCATTTCTAGGTAAATAAGTATCTATTTAATCA
The DNA here is from genome assembly GCF_002162155.2 of Triticum dicoccoides. Classification (NCBI taxonomy): domain Eukaryota; kingdom Viridiplantae; phylum Streptophyta; class Magnoliopsida; order Poales; family Poaceae; genus Triticum; species Triticum dicoccoides. Next base: position 738,884,573 of record NC_041385.1, read on the forward strand.
TAGAAACACCAAAAAAATTCCAAGATTCAACCACTAGCTAGGAACGGTCAAGCCCGCCGTTTTGACCGCATTTTGAAACGGGCATAAAAAAATAAAAAAAATCAAAAAATTGGAAAACCTTCGCATTGTGTCATTATATGTGACCAAGTTTCCAGGAAAAATAATAAACATGTAATACGGTAATTATTTTAAAAAAGTGTTCTCAGAAATGAGCTATCATGCGTGAAGATTCATGGCTTTCAAGCCAAATGATCAATCTTATGGCCACATTCATGGCATAGTTTGTTCAAATGATCTCATATTGTGCACAAGGGTACATCTTGGAATTCCAAACAATGTTGCCTAAGGAAGTTTTCATTTTCTTTGCACGGAAAATTCATTTTTCATTTTCCGAGTGCCCAAAAGGAGGTTTTTTTTGTGAAGGGACTACCAAATAATTGTTGCAAAAATGGACCAAATCAATTTTATAAAATACTAGGCCATATATATTGCACAATTGACAAAATGGTTGGGTGAAAAAAGTTTTGATCCACCTCTGGTGAAAAAGACACATTGTCGTTGATTCAGTTGGAAACGGGTCAAATTTGAACTGCAGCTGCCTCATAGTTTGCTCTTTATTTTTTCCAAAAATCATTTCTAGGTAAATAAGTATCTATTTAATCATAGAAAAACCAAAAAAATGCAAGATTCAACCACTAGCTAGGAACGGTCAAGCCCGCCGTTTTGACCGCATTTTGAAACAGGCATAAAAAATTCAAAACAAATCAAAAAATTGGAAAACCATCGCATTGTGTCATTATATGTGATCAAGTTTCCAGGAAAAATAATAAACTTGTAATACGGTAATTATTTTAAAAAAGTGTTCTCAGAAATGAGATATCATGCGTGAAGACTCATGGCTTTCAAGCCAAATGATCAATCTTATGGCCACATTCATGGCATAGTTTGTTCAAATGATCTCATATTGTGCACAAGGGTACATCTTGGAATTCCAAACAATGTTGCCTAAGGAAGTTTTCATTTTCTTTGCACGGAAAATTCATTTTTTATTTTCCGAGTGCCCAAAAGGAGGTTTTTTGTGAAGGAACTACAAAATAATTGTTGCAAAAATGGACCAAATCAATTTTATAAAATACTAGGCCATATATAATGCACAATTGACAAAATGGTTGGGTGAAAAAAGTTTTGATCCACCTCTGGTGAAAAAGACATATTGTCGTCGATTCAGCTGGAAACAGGTCAAATTTGAACTGCAGCTGCCTCATAGTTTGCTCTTTATTTTTTCCAAAATCATTTCTAGGTAAATAAGTATCTATTTAATCATTGAAACACCAAACAAATGCAAGATTCAACCACTAGGTAGGAACGGTCAAGCCCGTCGTTTTGACCGCATTTTGAAACGGGCATAAAAAATTCAAAAAAAATCAAAAAATTGGAAAACCTTCGCAATTTGTCAATATATGTGACCAAGTTTCCAGGAAAAATAATAAAATTGTAATACAGTAATTTCGTTTTAAAAGTGTTCTCAGAAATGAGCTATCATGCGTGAAGATTCATGGCTTTCAAGCCAAATGATCAATCTTATGGCCACATTCATGGCATAGTTTGTTCAAATGATCTCATATTGTGCACAAGGGTACATCTTGGAATTCCAAACAATGTTGCCTAAGGAAGTTTTCATTTTCTTTGCACGGAAAATTCATTTTTCATTTTCCGAGTGCCCAAAAGGAGGTTTTTTTGTGAAGGAACTACAAAATAATTGTTCCAAAAATGGACCAAATCAATTTTATAAAATACTAGGCCATATATAATGCACAATTGACAAAATGGTTAGGTGAAAAAAGTTTTGATCCACCTCTGGTGAAAAAGACATATTGCCGTCGATTCAGCTGGAAAGAGGTCAAATTTGAACTGCAGCTGCCTCATAGTTTGCTCTTTATTTTTTCCAAAATCATTTCTAGGTAAATAAGTATCTATTTAATCATTTAAACACCAAAAAATGCAAGATTCAACCACTAGGTAGGAACGGTCAAGCCCGTCGTTTTGACCGCATTTTGAAACGGGCATAAAAAATTCATAAAAAATCAAAAAATTGGAAAACCTTCGCATTGTGTCATTATATGTGACCAAGTTTCCAGGAAAAATAATAAAATTGTAATACGGTAATTATTTTTAAAAAGTGTTCTCAGAAATGAGCTATCATGCGTGAAGATTCATGGCTTTCAAGCCAATTGATCAATCTTATGGCCACATTCATGGCATAGTTTGTTCAAATGATCTCATATTGTGCACAAGGGTACATCTTGGAATTCCAAACAATGTTGCCTAAGGAAGTTTTCATTTTCTTTGCATGGAAAATTCATTTTTCATTTTCCGAGTGCCCAAAAGGAGGTTTTTTTGTGAAGGAACTACCAAATAATTGTTGCAAAAATGGACCAAATCAATTTGATAAAATACTAAGACATATATAATGCACCATTGACAAAATGGTTGGGTGAAAAAAGTTTTGATCCACCTCTGGTGAAAAAGACAAATTGTCGTCGATTTAGTTGGAAATGGGTCAAATTTGAACTGCACCTGCCTCATAGTTTGCTCTTTATTTTTTCCAAAAATCATTTCTAGGTAAATAAGTATCTATTTAATCATAGAAACACCAAAAAAATTGCAAGATTCAACCACTAGCTAGGAACGCTCAAGCCCGCCTTTTGACCGCATTTTGAAACGGGTATAAAAAATTCAAAAAAATCAAAAAATTGGAGAACCTTCACATTGTGTCATTATATGTGACCAAGTTTTCAGGAAAAATAATAAACTTGTAATACGGTAATTATTTTAAAAAAGTGTTCTCAGAAATGAGCTATCATGCGTGAAGATTCATGGCTTTCAAGCCAAATGATCAATCTTATGGCCACATTCATGGCATAGTTTGTTCAAATGATCTCATATTGTGCACAAGGGTACATGTTGGAATTCCAAACAATGTTGCCTAAGGAAGTTTTCATTTTCTTTGCACGGAAAATTCATTTTTCATTTTCCGAGTGCCCAAAAGGAGGTTTTTTTGTGAAGGAACTACAAAATAATTGTTGCAAAAATGGACAAAATCAATTTTATAAAATACTAGGCCATATATAATGCACAATTGACAAAATGGTTGGGTGAAAAAAGTTTTGATCCACCTCTGGTGAAAAAGACATATTGCCGTCGATTCAGCTGGAAAGAGGTCAAATTTGAACTGCAGCTGCCTCATAGTTTGCTCTTTATTTTTTCCAAAATCATTTCTAGGTAAATAAGTATCTATTTAATAATTTAAACACCAAAAAAATGCAAGATTCAACCACTAGGAAGGAACGGTCAAGCCCGTTGTTTTGACCGCATTTTGAAACGGGCATAAAAAATTCAAAAAAAATCAAAAAATTGGAAAACCTTCGCATTGTGTCATTATATGTGACCAAGTTTCCAGGAAAAATAATAAAATTGTAATACAGTAATTATTTTAAAAAAGTGTTCTCAGAAATGAGCTATCATGCGTGAAGATTCATGGCTTTCAAGCCAAATGATCAATCTTATGGCCACATTCATGGCATAGTTTGTTCAAATGATCTCATATTGTGCACAAGGGTACATCTTGGAATTCCAAACAATGTTTCCTGAGGAAGTTTTCATTTTCTTTGCATGGAAAATTCATTTTTCATTTTCCGAGTGCCCCAAAGGAGGTTTTTTTGTGAAGGAACTACCAAATAATTGTTGCAAAAATGGACCAAATCAATTTGATAAAATACTAGGACATATATAATGCACCATTGACAAAATGGTTGGGTGAAAAAAGTTTTGATCCACCTCTGGTGAAAAAAACAAATTGTCGTCGATTTAGTTGGAAACGGGTCAAATTTGAACTGCACCTGCCTCATAGTTTGCTCTTTATTTTTTCCAAAAATCATTTCTAGGTAAATAAGTATCTATTTAATCATAGAAACACCAAAAAAATTGCAAGATTCAACCACTAGCTAGGAACGGTCAAGCCCGCCTTTTGACCGCATTTTGAAACGGGTATAAAATATTCAAAAAAATCAAAAAATTGGATAACCTTCACATTGTGTCATTATATGTGACCAAGTTTCCAGGAAAAATAATAAACTTGTAATACGGTAATTATTTTTAAAAAGTGTTCTCAGAAATGAGTTATCATGCGTGAAGATTCATGGCTTTCAAGCCAAATGATCAATCTTATGGCCACATTCATGGCATAGTTTGTTCAAATGATCTCATATTGTGCACAAGGGTACATCTTGGAATTCCAAACAATGTTGCCTTAGGAAGTTTTCATTTTCTTTGCACGGAAAATTCATTTTTCATTTTCTGAGTGCCCAAAAGGAGGTTTTTTTGTGAAGGAACTACCAAATAATTGTTGCAAAAATGGACCAAATCAATTTTATAAAATAATAGGCCATATATAATGCACAATTGATAAAATGGTTGGGTGAAAAATATTTGATCCACCTCTGGTGAAAAAGACATATTGTCGTCGATTTAGTTGGAAACGGGTCAAATTTGAACTGCAGATGCCTCATAGTTTGCTCTTTATTTTTCCAAAAATCATTTCTAGGTAAATAAGTATCTATCTATCATAGAAACACCAAAAAAATTGCAAGATTCAACCACTAGCTAGGAACGGTCAAGCCCGCCGTTTTGACCGCATTTTGAAACGGGCATAAAAAAAATCAAAAAAATCAAAAAATTGGAAAACCTTCGCATTGTGCCATTATATGTGACCAAGTTTCCAGGAAAAATAATAAACTTGTAATACGGTAATTATTTTAAAAAAGTGTTCTAAGAAATGAGCTATCATGCGTGAAGATTCATGGCTTTCAAGCCAAATGATCAATCTTATGGCCACATTCATGGCATAGTTTGTTTAAATGATCTCATATTATGCACAAGGGTACATCTTGGAATTACAAACAATGTTGCCTAAGGAAGTTTTCATTTTCTTTGCACGGAAAATTCATTTTTCATTTTCCGAGTGTCCAAAAGGAGGTTTTTTTGTGAAGGAACTACCAAATAATTGTTGCGAAAATGGACCAAATCAATTTTATAAAATACTAGGCTATATATAATGCACAATTTACAAAATGGTTAAGTGAAAAAAGTTTTGATCCACCTCTGGTGAAAAAGACATATTGCCGTCGATTCAGTTGGAAACGGGTCAAATTTGAACTGCAGCTGCCTCATAGTTTGCTCTTTATTTTTTCCAAAAATCATTTCTAGGTAAATAAGTATCTATTTAATTAGAAATACATGGTTTGATGGCGATACATCGAGGTTTGGATGATGGCCGAGGGCCCCAACTCTAGAGCGCGTGAGCTCGCATGCCCGTCGCGTGGTCACCGCGTGACCGTAGCGTTGCCATGTGTTCTGGGAGGCCTAGGCATGTCTAGTGGGTTTGGCACTCCCCAGGTAGGTGCTAGGAAGAAAATCACAACATAAGATTTTCACGAGGAGACCGATTGATGATCAAACATGAATAAGCAGCCAAGTGTTTGATTTGCGGTACGGGAAATGCACATGGCTAATGGACGTGAGTTTTGGCTGAGGATGATCAGTTACTAAGAAGACCGTCTTCACAAATTGTCACCTCAAAAGGAGGAGCCTAGGTGGTACTTGCTTTACAAAGTACCACACTGGACATAAATACGGATGTTGAAGCTGGGCTCAAAATAATGAATGGATTGAGCTGGCATTTGGGGAGGATGGTTATTTGGGCATAGGAAAGCACTGTAGAAAATGGATACCATTTGGACATGCCAAAGTGGCACTTCCTTCACAAAGTGCTGCTCTGAACAGAATAGGAAAATGAATATTTTCGAATTATTTTTGAACTAGGCAAGGAATGTTTTTGTCATATTTGATGAAGATATGATCCAAAACATTTATGAGAAATTTTTGGGAAATTTTGGAATAACATAAATATAGGTTGCTTCACAACCTAGGGCAAAAACCGCCACATGGACATGACACATAGGCAAAACTGATGAGATGGCGCCTAGTCATCACAACCCACCACAATCTACAAGGCTATGACCATCTATATTGGTCATTAACAACTAGAAATAAGGCAGCGGACTAGCACTATTTTCTTTGTGACCATTTCGTGTAAGGAAATTACGACCTTTCTGACCAAAATGGTCACAATGGTTTAGGGTTTGGAGCCCCCCGAACAGCTTTTGACCAATTGGTCTGAAATGGTCATAGATCTATGACCAATTCTTCCAGGGTCACTGACAAAAGGTCACTAGTTGACATATTTCTTGTAGTGGACGTTTCAACTTTGGTATTATAGGAGCATACCACATCACCTTGGCAGGAGCTCTCTTCCTAGGGCACTCGCCCTCAACATCACCAGGGTCATCCCGTCTAATCTTATACCGCAATGCACCGCATACCGGGCATGCGTTCAAATCCTCATACTCACTGCGGTAGAGTATGCAGTCATTAGGGCATGCATGTATCTTCTGCACCTCCAATCCTAGAGGGCATATAACCTTCTTTGCTTCGTACATACTGCCGGGCAATTCATTATCCTTTGGAAGCTTCTTCTTCATTATTTTCAGTAGCTTCCCAAATTCGTTGTCAGATACACCATTGTCTGCCTTCCATTGTAGCAATTCCAGTGTGGTACCGAGGTTTGTGTTGTCATCTTTGCAATTTGGGTACAACCCTTTTTTGTGATCCTCTAACATGCGATCGAACTTGAACTTATTCCTTTCACTTTGGCATTCTCTCTGTGCATCAACAATGACCCGGCGAAATCATCATTGGGCACATCGTCTGCTTCCTATTGATCTTAAGCTTCCCCTGTTGAAGTATCGCCGTATTCAGGGGGATAGTTTGAAGGAAATATGCCCTAGAGGCAATAATAAAGTTATTACTTATTTCCTTAATTCATGATAAATGTTTATTATTCATGCTAGAATTGTATTAACCGCAAACTTAGTACTTGTGTGAATACATAGACAAAACATATAGTCCCTAGTATGCCTCTACTTGACTAGCTCGTTAATCAAAGATGGTTATGTTTCCTAACCATAGACATGTGTTGTCATTTGGTGAATGGGATCACATCATTAGGAGAATGATGTGATGGACATGACCCATCTGTTAGCTTAGCATTATGACCGTGTCAGTTTCATTGCTACTGCTTTCTTCATGACTTATACAAGTTCCTCGGACTATGAGATTATGCAACTCCCGAATACCATAGGAACACTTTATGTGCTACCAAACGTCACAACGTAAATGGGTGATTATAAAGGTGCTCTAGAGGTGTCTCCGAAGGTGTTTGTTGGGTTGGCATAGATCGAGATTAGGATTTGTCACTCCGTGTGTCGGAGAGGTATCTCTGGGCCCTCTAGGTAATGCTCATCACTATAAGCCTTGCAAGCAATGTGACTAATGAGTTAGTTAAGGGATGAAGTATTATGGAACGAGTAAAGAGACTTGCCGGTAATGAGATTGAACTAGGTATGATTATACCGACGATCGAATCTTGGGCAAGTAACATACCGATGACAAAGGGAACAACATATGTTGTTATGTAGTTTGACCAATAAAGATCTTCATAGAATATGTAGGAACCAATATGAGCATCCAGGTTCCGCTATTGGTTATTGGCCGGAGACGTGTCTCGGTCATGTCTACATAGTTCTTGAACCCATAGGGTCCGCACGCTTAACGTTCGATGATGATTGGTATTATGAGTTTATGTGATTTGATGTACCGAAGATTGTTCGGAGTCCCGGATGTGATCACGGACATGACGAGGAGTCTCTAAATGGTCGAGACATAACGATTGATATATCGTACGGCTATGTTCGGACACCGAAAGTGTTCCAGAGAAGTTTCGGATAAAACCGGAGTACCGGGGGTTACCGAAAACCCTCCCCCCGGAAGCTATTGGGCCTCATGGGCCTGTGGTGGAGAAGAGAGAGGGCCGGCCAGGAGGTGGTGCACTCCCCCTTGCCCTAGTCCGAATTGGTCAAGGGGAGGGGGCGGCGCCCCCCTCCTTCCTTCTCTCCTCATCCTCCTTCCCCCTTCTCCTTGTTGGAAAAGGAAAGGGGGGCGAAACCTACTTGGAGTAGGATTGCCCCCCCCCCCTTGGCGTGCTTCCTCCCCTGGCCGGCCTCCTCCTCCCTTCCTCCTTTATATACGGGGGAGGGGGCACCCCATAGACACACAAGTTGATCAAGTTGATCTTTTATCCATGTGCGGTCCCCCCCCCCCGACAGATTTCCACCTTGGTCCTATCGTCGTAGTGCTTAGGCGAAGCCCTGCGCCGGAAACTTCATCATCACCATCACCACACCGTCATGCTAACGGAACTCTCCCTCGGCCTCAGCTGGATCTAGAGTTTGAGGGACGTCACCGAGTTGAACGTGTGCAGATCATGGAGGTGTCGTGCGTTCGGTACTTGATCGATTGGATCGCGAAGACGTTCGACTACATCAACCACATTACATAACACTTCCGCTTTCGGTCTACGAGGGTACGTGGACACACTCTCTCCCCCGTTGCTCTGCATCACCTAGATAGATCTTGTGTGATCGTAGGAATTTTTTTGAAATTACTACGTTTCCCAATAGTGGTATCAGAGCCAGGTCTATGCATATATGTTATATGCACGAGTAGAACACAAAGAGTTGTGGGCGATAATAGTCATACTGCTTACCAGCATGTCATACTCTGATTCGGCGGTATTGTTGGATGAAGCGGCCCGGACCGACATTACATGACCGCGTTCATGAGACTGGTTCTACCGACGTGCTTATGCACAAAGGTGACTGGCTGTGACGCCCGGATACTTAAGCTACAGTGAACCTCTGCTAATGATGACACGTCACCTCGATTTCTGTGGCTAATCTCGCATTAGTTCGAAACCGATTATAATTCAAAATTCAAAATCAAGAAAACAATTAAAGTTTCCAAATATTAAAACTAAAATGTTCAATAAATAGTAGATAAATCAGAATCTATGATAAAATTGTAAATAACATTATTGAAATTTGATAAGTGACTTAAACAACCTCAAACAGTGGATGAAAACATTATTTAATAACCTTTTTATTAATACAAAATAAATATGAAATGATATTTACCCCAAACTAGTTCTTGGTGGTAGGATATATTGTGCTGTGATTTGTGGGCCAGCTCTCATATTTTACAAAACTCATTTGGTGCCCAAACAATTAGCCAAAACAGAAATAATAAGAAGAAGAAGAAGAAAAGGTAAAGCAAAACAAAACAAACAAACAAAAAGAGAAAAAGAGAACCCCCCCGCCCCCCCACCCTCCCCCGCCCCCGGGGCCAACCGGCCCATCTACCGGCCGGCCAGCCCAGTTGGCCCAGCCGGCCCACTCCCTCTCCAT
>NC_041385.1:738894182-738900458 GCF_002162155.2 Triticum dicoccoides
GATCCCCTCGCCCCTGCACGTCGATGCCGACACCGGCGCCCGGAGCTCCCCCGTCGGACTACCTCCTCCTCCCCGTCGGCCTGCTTCCCCTCCGCCGCTCATCACCGTCATCCTCCTTAACCCCCACTGCCCCATTCCCTACGAATCGTGGTGAGGCCCCCGGCCTCCTCTTCTCTTCCCGCATCACGCTGTTCACCATCGTCGCGAACGCCGCACACCCTCGCACCGGCCACGCCTGCTCGTCTCGTTCGCGCATCGGCGCCTCCCTCGCTCGCCCTCGCACGGGATCCCACGCCGCGCCTAACCGCGCCCGCAGCCGTCCACTACTGCGGCTGCCGCTGCCGCCCGTGGCAACTCCGGCCACTGGCCGCCATTGCGCCCGCATCCCCTTGGCCGAGCCGCCCCATCGCGCCACTCTAGCCACTCCGGCCTCCCACCCGCGTCCCGCTCCGGCCGGCGCCCCATGGCCCCGTGCCTCGTCTCTGCGCTCTCCCCCTCCCGCACCGGCGCAACCGCGCCCGCCCGCGTGCCACTGGCCGCACCGGCATCACCCCTCGCCTTCGCCCGCCGTGGCCCCGGCTGGCCGTGCCGGCGTGCCCCGCCGTCGGTGCCCCGGCGACCTCCTCCCGCCCTGCGGGCGAGTGCCCGCTCGGGTGCGCCCGCTCCCGGCGCTCGACGCCCATGAACCGCACACCCGCTATGGCCCCCTGTGCCAATGACAGGGGGGCCCACGCCCAGAACGTTTTTATAAAAAAATAGTTAGAAAATAACAATAATAAAAATATTAATTAATTAATTAAAGAATTAATTAAACTTAATTAATCCTAATCAGATTAATCTAATCACTAATTAACCTAATTAACTGTTAGTTAATTAATTAGTCAATGACATGCGGGACCCTCACGTCAGTTTGACCCAGTCAACGCCCTGTTGACTGCTGACGTCATGCTGATGTCATGATGGCGTCAGCATACACTATTCTAGATAATGTTGATATAAAATAATGAAATAAATTCCAAAAATATTTAAACCTTTTAAAAATTAGTATAAAATAAACCGTAGCTCGGATGGAAAAACTTTATACATGAAAGTTGCTCAGAACGACAAGACGAATCCGGATACGCAACCCGTTCGTCCGCCACGCGTCCCTAGCATAGCAAACCTGTAACATTTCACCTTCGGTTCATCTGTCCGAAAACGCGAAACACCGGGGATACTTTCCCGGATGTTTCCCCCTTTCGTCGGTATCACCTACTACCGCGTTAGGGCACACCTAACACCGCTCATTGTCATGTCATTCATCGTCATGCTTATGTTTGCATTGTATTTACTATTTATTCTCCCTCTTCTCTCCGGTAGACTACGAGCACTAGTAGAAAAAGGGTCAAATGTGAGACACATTAGTGCCGGTTTGATTTTGAGCCGGCACTAATGTGTCCATTAGTGCCGGTTCCAACGGCTAGCCGGTCGCTCTCATTAGTACCGGTTCATAGCGAACCTTTAGCACCGGTTCATGCCACGAACCGGTACTAAAGAGAGTGGTGGCAGGATGTTGTCAGTCTGGGGCCCCTCCAACACCTTTACACTACTAGGAAAGGCCTACTAGTGGCACACCAGTTTTGCCTACTAATGGCGCACTACTGGTGCGCCACTACTCAGGTCAAATCACACTCTGTGGTCAAACTTCATGAAAGGTCATCCATCCTCACACTACTCCACACTACAAGAAATATGTCAAACTTGTGACCACCACTATTGGTCACTGAATGGTCACTGTTTTCCATTTGTGACCTTTTTATGACCAAAACCAGAAGGTCAAAAGCTGACGGTCGTAAACTGACATTTTTGACCTTTCTTCTGGAATGGTCATGGACGTCTATGACCAAAATATGACTACTGTGGCGTTTTGGTCACTAGCAACCTCCCCAGACCACGTAGGCATCCAGCATGGCAAGCTGATGTGGCACAAGAATCAGCCCGGTCCAATTCGATTTTCGACATGGGCCTACCCAACAATTCGGCCTTTTTAATATATTTTTTTCCTATGCTTTTATTAGCTACATGGGTACAATTCAACCTTTGATTTCTTTGCATGGCCCTTTTAACAGCAGGTTTTCTTTTTGATCATGTATTTTTCTGGGCCATTTCTTTGCTGGGCCTCTCATGTTTTCCCTCAAAAATAATTGTCCAATATAACTTGGGCCTTGCCCAGTTCCGAAAAAATTGATCCAATCCAAAAAAAATTATTATGCCATTGACATTACAACACATCACACCACAAGCTATCTTGGGCCTAGCCCAGTTCTGATACATTTTCAAAGCAACGTGCAATGTTATTATATTACAACCATTCATTCCAGCAATACATATTTTTACATCCCAAGAACATTAAGTACCAAACAAAACTATTCTACGACAAAGAAAACTAGAACAGAAATTTAGACGACAAGACATAACAGAAATTCCTATTATCCTCCATCAACATTTGAAAACTTCATAAGACATAACAGAAGTTCCTATTGTCCTCCTCCTTCAACATTTGGAAACTTCATTCACCTGGCAGTAGATCAATCATGAGTGAGAAACTATATAGCAGAAAAAAAAATGTTATAATAGTAATTACACATGGTGTTCGGGTACAGATTCATTAGATTCATTAGTCATTCCACATGGTATGGCAGGTACAGATTCAGATTCATCAGCCATTAGAGTAGATAATAACATCACTGACAACAATGTTTTAGCAGTATAGGTCGGTTAAACAGAAGCACATAAATAGGTGGACAACCAAGCACCCCGCTAGTAATTACAAAGCAGCCACCACAGTAGCATATAGGAGTATCATGCAAGTAAAGTGTTTGATGAATTGCAGATACAATAATACTGATGTGCACCTACATTTTCATTCTTTTCCTGATCCAACACCAAATCACCTGATTGATGGTGAATAGTATACTAACATGTGCAACTCTTAACTTACTATACTATTAGAAGAGGTGAAAATTCATTCAAAATATTTACAGTACACTTGAGAAACTAAATTGACCTATAAGAACGAGTTCAATCAAAATCCAGGCATGTGAAATTTTAAGCACCAGTAGAACAGATATACCAAACCAGACCATGATCACCATGCATCAGGATTTATGGTTCTAACAAAACATCAAATAGATGGGGATTCACGCAGCAGGCATACCAGCTACTACAGTAAGAGGTTCATATGCTCCATGAACTGGAGGGAATATACAGGATGGCAGTCGTGTAGTAGCTAGGGATGAGGAGGTTGAGCTTGGTCCCATTGTACCTGGATGGTAAACAAGAAAACAAGTTATGACAGTAGAAGCATCATGATTTATCCTTTATTAGAGGGATGGTGGAAGAAGGTCCAGCTACTACAATAAGAGGTTGCCAATTGTCTATAAGCTCGGTTTAACAACACAAGATTTTTATACATTTATACAGTTCATAAGGTCAGCTGACTATTAAGGGCTTTCCCTTAGATTACATACAATTATGTGTACAAGGCAATTCAGCATTTAAGTTGAAGGTGTCCGGTAGCAAAACAGAACATGATATATACAAAACAACTTGAACTGGTAATACACAACTAAATTGGCTATTAAGCAAGTTCAGGTTTCTTATCCAAACAAGGATGAGAAATCTGCTCCTAAAATAACAATGCTATGTGCAGACTTGGAGAATGACATGAAAGGCTATTTACTAATTCATAAGGACACAAGCAGTATTTGCATCAATACAGCTACACTAGCACGTAGTACAAACATGGTATCACGGACATTCTCTAATTGACTAGCACCCAAATATATACATGCACTAGTTCAAGAAATTTATGACTTGGACAATGTATTAACAAAAAATCAGTGTCGCATGGTAAGTGATTGAATTTAAGCGAGAACAACTTGATTCTACTAGATATGTGATCCTAGGCATTCAAGAGAGAAACAAGACATCACGGAGACAAGGAAGAGTAAAGAAAGGGGAGTTCCCTGGATCTTCATTGTTCTTCTCTCTGGTCACAGTTCCGGGCTTGAGAGAATCAGCAGCAGCCCCGTTGTTGAAAAAAAGCAGCGGCTGATCCTCGAAGATCAGCGGCAAGTCGTCGAGGAGGCGTCACGGTCAGAACAGCGGCGGTTGTTGGAGAATATCTGCGGCGGCCATCAGAGAGCCGCGGCGAACGGCGTCGTTGTTGGAGCAACAGGAAGGCATCACGCAAGGAATTAGACAAGCCTCCGATGGCAACTGGTTGGTTGCGTAAGTCCTCTCTCCCTGCAGGTGAGATCTGATTCATTTTCTCTTTCCCCCCTAGCTTCTTCTACCACTTCGACAAGTTGATCCTTTCATACTTTTGTCGATTTGCAGATGAAGCCCTAGAAGAAAATTGTGCCTTTGCGCACCAAATCTGCATGAAAAAGAGACATGTTGTATAATGGTTGTTGAGCAATAATAATTATGAAATATATTGCTTAAGTGCATGAAGGACCAGTAATCAATATCATAACTGAGATGAAACTACATAAAAATGTCCTTTGAAATACTATGAAAATGATACTGATCACATGCACACCAAATCATTCAAAAAACTAACTACAATTCTCATTAGCTAATCAGCAATTAGTGGATCAACAAAATATGGAACAACGAGCACAACATGACAACTAGAGCATATGTATTGCTTGCTCTTATTAGTCCACAACCGAGTGGATTTTCAATGATTGTCTTACAGCTAAGAGGAAGCGGCAGAGTCAGACTAGCAAGAGAGACCCTGTGTAGTACTCGCGTCGCATTGAACACATGTTATGCAACTTATGCTAGAAGGAAGGTGCGCCCAGGGCACACCAGCCACTTGTCAGTGTAGGCCAGACTACCTGAGGAAGGACGCCACCGTCCATGACATCATGCCATTGATATCCATCCACTGCAGCTAACATCAAAGCTTTTCTTTTTGTGACATATTTGAACTCTTGATTGCAACAACGACAAAAACTCATGTTGATTTGCAAAAGAAGAGAAAACATGTAATCCATGAACCAGTACCTACTTCTAGTTATAAACTTGTAATCCATGAACATTTTCTTCATGTGGTTGAGATGCCCAGGGATGCCCAAGTCGTCCTTCTCACAGAGGGAGGAGGGGACGAGCAGCCATTTGTTGTAGCTTGCTTTGTAGTTCCACACCTTGATCTTGTAATCGTCACCTGCAACACACCAAAGAGCAAAAGCCTTAGACAAAATCCATTGCCACAAAGATGCATTCGCAACTACAGCCCAATCTTGTAGGATTATAACGTGAACATGAACTGGCCAATACTTATTAGAGCCAAGAATGCATGACACATAGCACCACAAAGTATGTACAGAAACCCCACAACTTGCTCGCAAGTTGCAACACAGCTAATAAGTACTAGAAAGCACGCTTATAGCCACTAAGATCTGTTCTTCCTGGTTTGCTTAAATACTGAGAAAACTATTGGTTTCCTCGAGCAGCTTGCACCACCAGATTAGCACTATAAATATCCATGGATGGCCAACAATCTGCACTGAAGAACTAATATAAGATGCACGCACGAGCCGGCAATTTAAAAAAATACTTGGCACGCATGATTTACTTGAAGAAAATAGGTCTGCTCATGATTCGGCCAAACCCCTAGGATTTAATCATATTTCCAAGTAAACGCGCGATTCTACTGTGGTGGATGCCCAAGAGTTTGGGCCTGAGATGCTCGCATCTATGATCCTAGTCCAACAGTCTAGCTCAACCGGATCTACTGGAACAAAAGGAGGGACGATGCGCACATCAATGATTCTACTCGGTAAACTCTACGAAACTGGAGTAGCCGGATCTAGATCAAGAAGAAAACGAAGTATACCTCTACCTCAGGTCGCTGGCGCACTTGCCCCGTGAGATCCGGCGCCTCCCCCTGCGAGCACGCGCCTCTCCTCGCGTGGCCGACGCCGGATGCCGGTGCTGCTCCAAAGCAGCCACGACGGGGGCGTACAAGCCCCAGACCTCCCCCATGAGCGGCCGCCGCGGGACCCTCCATCTCCTCCCTGCTCCACCGACGCGGGCCACCGGTTACCCACACACAACAACGGAGCAGCGCCCGGTGGTGTAGCTGCTCGTGGTGTGCCTCTTCTCCTCGTCGGTGGGAGGGAGGGGCGAGGCGGGGCGGGGGCCGCAGCGGTCGGTGGGCGGCGCGGCGGCGGGTAGGGTTTGGGAGGGACGAGGCGGGGCGGGGGCAGCGACAGTCGGTGGGCG
>NC_041385.1:738901153-738912206 GCF_002162155.2 Triticum dicoccoides
GCGTGTAGGGTTTGAGAGGGACGAGGTGGGGCGGGGTCGCGGCGGTCGGTGGGCGGCGCGGCGGCGGGTAAGCTTTGGGAGGGAGAGGCGGCGGCGGTGTGGGAGACGAGGGTGGGATGGGACCGGGGTGGCTGGGAGACGAGAGGGAGGGATGGGATCGGGGTGGGTGGGGCCGTAGGGTTCCCCTTTTCATTTTCATTTTCTTTTTCTGTAGATAGATGGATGGATGGATGTGGGATGATACATGAGTGTCATGTCATCGATCCGTGTCAAACTAACTCCACCAATGAGAATAGAGTATATGTGATTGTGTTTTTTCTTTTGTTTTACTTCTATTTTTACACATTAAAAAATCGAAAAATGGTCTCACGTTGTGCACAAGTTTTTATCTTTTTTTAGGATCACACAAGTTTGTATCTTGAATGATAATTAATGTTGACTAAGGAATTTTTCATTTTATTTGCAAAAAAAAATTATTTTTCATTTTTCGAGTGCCTAAAATAAGTTTTCTTGTGAAGAACCTACCAAATAGTTGTTAAAAAATTGGACCAAATCATTTTTGTAAAATAGTAGACCATATTTAATATACAATTGACCAAATGGTTTTGTGTCAGAAGTTTTGATCCACCTCTAGTGAAAAGACAAATTTCCGACGATTTCATAGGAAGCGGGTCAAATTTGAACTGTAGCTGCCTCGTAGCTTGCTCTTTATTTTTTTCAAAAAATCATTTCTAGGTACATAACTATCTATTTAATCAGAAAAACACGAAAGAAGTTTCAAGATTCAACCACTAGCTAGGAACGGTCAAGCCCGCCGTTTTGACCGCAATTTGAAACGGGCATAAAAAATTCAAAAAAAAAATAAAATTGGAAAACCTTCGCATTGTGTCATTATATGTGACCAAGTTTCTAGGAAAAATAATAAACTTGTAATACGGTAATTATTCTAAAAAAGTGTTTTCAACAATGAGCTATCATGTGTGAAGATTCATGGCTTTCAAGCCAAATGATCAATCTTATGGCCATGTTGATGTCATAGTTTGTTCAAATGACCTCATATTGTTCACAAGGGTGCATGTTGGAATTCCAAACAATGTTGCCTAAGGAAGTTTTCCTTTTCTTTGGACGAAAAATTCATTTTCCATTTTTTTAGTGCCTAAAATAAGTTTTTTTGTGAAGGACCTATAATATATTTGTTATAAAATTATACCAAATCGATTTTCTAAAATACTAGACCATATATAATGCACAATTGACCAAATAGTTGGGTGTAAAAAGCTATGATCCACCTCTCGTGAAAAAGACAAACTTTCGTTGATTCAGTTGGAAGCGGGTCAAATTTGAACTGCAGCTGCCCCATAGTTTGATCTTTATTTTTTCCAAAAATCATTTGTAGGTACATAAGTATCTATTTAATCAGAGAAACAACAAACAAATTCCAAGATTCAACCACTAGCTAGGAACGGTCAAGCCCGCCGTTTTGACCTCATTTTGAAACGGGCATAAAAAATTCAAAAAAACAAAAGATTGGAAAACCTTCGCATTGTGTCATTATATGTGACCAAGTTTCACGGAAAAATAATAAACTTGTAATACGGAAGTTATTTTAAAAAAGTGTTCTCAAAAATGAGCTATCATGCGTGAAGATTCATGGCTTTCAAGCCAAATGATCAATCTTATGGGCACATTCATGGCATAGTTTGTTCAAATGATCTCATATCGTGCACAAGGATGCATCTTGGAATTCCAAACAATGTTTCCTAAGGGAGTTTTTATTTTCTTTGCATGGAAAATTCATTTTCCATTTTCTGAGTGTCCGAAATGAGTTTTTTTGTGAAGGACCTACCATATATTTTGTGCAAAATTGGACGAAATCAATTTTCTAAAATACTAGGCCATATTTAATGCACACTTGACAAAATGGTTGGGTGTCAAAAGTTTTGATCCACCTCTGATGAAAAAGACCAATTCCCGCTGATTCAGTTGGAAGCGGGTCAAATTTGAACTGCAGCTGCCTCATAGTTTGCTCTCTATTTTTTCCAAAAATCATTTCTAGGTACATAAGTATCTATTTAATCAGAGAAACATCAAAAGTTTTTCAAGATTCAACCACTAGGTAGGAATGGTCATTCCCCGCCGTTTTGACCGCATTTTGAAACGGACATAAAAATTTCAAAAGAAAATCAAAAAATTGGAAAACCTTCGCATTGTATCATTATATCTGACAAAGTTGGCAGAAAAAATAATAAACTTGTAATACGACTATTATTTTAAAATAGTGTTATCAGAAATGAGCTATCATCTTTGAAGATTCATGGCTTTCAAGCCAATTGATCAATCTTATGGCATTCATGGCATAGTTTGTTCAAATGATCTCATATTGTGCACAAGGGTGCATATTGGAATGGGAAACAATGTTGCCTAAGGGAGTTTTCATTTTGTTTGGATGAAAAATCAATTTTCCATTTTTCGTGTGCCCAAAATGAGTTTTTTTATGAAGGATCTCCCATATATTTGTTGCAAAATTTTACCAAATTATTTTTCTAAAATACCAGGCCATATTTAATGCATAATTGCCCAAATGGTTGGGTGTCAAAAGTTTTGATCATCTCTCGTGAAAAAGACAAATTTCTGCAGTTTCAGCAGGAAGCGGGTCAAATTTGAACTGCGGCTGCATCACAGAAACAACAAACATTTTTCAAGATTCAACCACTGGCTATGAACGGTCAAGCCCGCCGTTTTGACCACATTTTGAAATGGGCAAAAAACTAGTACATATTGGAATGCCCAAAAAATCATGCTCTCCATGTCGTGCACAAGGGTGCATCTTGGAGTGGCAAACAATATTGCCAAAGGGAGTTTTCATTTTTTAAATGCCCAAAATGAGTTCTTTTTTAAAGAAACTACCAAATATTTGTTGCAAAATTATACCACAACATTTTTCAAAAATATTAGACCACATTTCATGTACAAATTTCCACATGGTTCTATGTAAAAAGGAACATTTGCATTCTGTCAAAAAATATGGAAAGCCTTTGTATTCTATCATTATATGTGGCCTAGTGTTGAAAACGGTATAAAAAATTCAAAAAAAATGAAAACATTCACATCAATGAACATTTTTTAAATTCATGATCTTTTTTGTGAACATTTTATGAGAAAAATGTGATCAATTTTTGAATTCACATTTATTTGTCAAATTCATGAACATTATTTCAATACGCAAACTTTTTTTTAAAATCATGAACATTTTTTAATGAACGGACATTTCATGATTTTACAAAAATTTCTTCAAAATACATTTTTTAATGTGTGGAGTTTTTTTTGAAATCACGAATTATTTGGAAGAAAAAAATAAAACAGAAAAAGCACACATTTCCCATGAGAAAATGTCTTCTAATAGGATATGGGCCATTGGCCCACTCGGTGGACTGCAATGCTAAAGGGAAAAAAAGGAGGGAAGGGGAGATCTCTCACGGTTTAGGCCCAAGCCCAGGAAGCGACGGTTTTCTATAAAAGTAGCGATTGGAGTCTCCTAACGTGATGTGTGTGGTGGCGTGGTGGTAAGGAACTCCCGTGTTTTCTTAGGCGGCTCGGGTTCGAATCCCATAAGTGCATATTTATTTTCTATTTTTTGCTGTTGCTGCTATCTCCGGCTGGTCCCACCGTCAGGTCGAAGGTCTTTCGCAAAAAGAAAAGTCGAAGGCCAGCCCCCCTTAAGTTGGTTAGTCCTGCATGTCATATTCCTGGTGGGGCAACAAGTCAGTTCAATGGGGACCCGTAGTCAGTTGAATGGTGGGTCTTCCATGTCAGGTTGGTGGGACCCATGACAGAGGTGGGTCCGACGCGTAAGTTGGTGCTGGGTCTAAGATGAGGTGGGTCCACCATGAAGCTAGTGGTGGGTCTGAGGTGCAGATTGATATAGACAAGTAAGCGTAAATTGACACATGGCCATGACATATAAGCAAAAATTGACACATATACATGACACATAGGCGAAACTGATGAGGTGTCGCCCAATCATAGCAATGCACTACAATTTACAAGGCTAGGACCATCTATATTGGTCATGATAAGCTAGAAATAAGGCAGCGGACCAGTGTTGTTTGCTTTACGACCATTTCATATAAGAAAATCACGACTTTTCTGAGCAAAATGGTCCCTATGGTTTAAGGTTTGGAGCCTCCCAAACAGCTTTTGACCAATTGGTCTCAAATGGTCGTAAATTTACGACCAATTCTTCTAGGGTCACTGACAGAAGGTCACAAGTTGACATATTTCTTGCAGTGCCAGCCCAGGCACGCTTAACTTCAGAGTTCTATCCAACCCCAGGACCAGCTCACTTCACAGGCATTTGTTGATATATCTAGCATATCAATCCTATTAAACCTTATTGATGTTTAGGACTTTGTTCATGTTCATGAGTGTGATGAAATTTTGAAAAATTATTTCAAACTTCCTTTCATATTACGTATCATATTTTGAAAAAAAATTCCTGAAAAAAATTCGAAACTAATTTTTTTTTCTGTTACTAGTGGCGCACAAGTTTGAATTTTTTTTGAATTTTTTGTCCTCTAGATCGTGAAAGCCCCGTAACTTTTTTTCTGTTAGGTTTTTGAGGATTTTGAAAATGTTTAATGGGGTTCGAGTAGATGATTTTTCATATAAAAAACTTTTTAATCCGAGTTCGTATGCAAAAGTTATGCCCATTTTATAAATTCCTGAGAGATTTTGCAAATAAAGTCGAAATTCATATTTGTAAATTTTCCCCAAAACTAGACCACATATCACATGGAAAACCAATTTTCTTTTATTTTTTTGACATTTCCATCATTTTCTTTATTTTTTTTAAAACTGAAAAGGCGGTCCACATGGGGGGTGCATTCGGGGGAATTTTGGGTGAAAATTACTAGTTTTAACTACTAATGGCGCACCAGACCCACGATGCGCCATTACTAACTTTGAAAAAAAAAGTTTGAATTTTTTTTTGAAAAAAATTAATAGTGGCGCACTGTGGATGTGGTGCGCCATTACTAGTTGCCATTACTAGTTTAACTAGTAATGGCGCACTATCCTCTGATGCGCCATTACTAGTTTAACTAGTAATGGCGCACTATTCCCTGGTGCGCCATTACTAGTTTTGAAAAAAAAATTAAAATAAAATTTGTTACTAATGGCGCACCGTGGATGTGGTGCGCCATTAGTATTTGGACACTAATGGCGCACCAACACATAATGCGCCATTAATATATACTAATGGCGCACCACATGTCTGGTGCGCCATTAGTGTCCATATCATCTATAACCCTTTTCCTAGTAGTGTTAGTACCGGTTCGTGGGATGAACCGGTAATAAAGGTCGCCGTACATAAACCCTTCGTCCACCTGAGCTCGCTCTGTTCTTCCCCTTTCCCCTCTCCTCCTCTGTTCTTCCCCTCTGTTCCTCGAGCTCATTACACATTTTGCCCAAAATTTGTCAACATTTGAAGGCCCCCATCCATTCAAATGATCACAAAGGTTAGCAACTTTGTCCTTTCATCTCTCATTGCTATATTAGCTCTTACAATGCTTTGTATAGTGATTAATTTGTGAGTTTAGTAATTTCGGAGGAATTAAATGTGCTAGTATTTGATTTATATGCAATTTGAGGTCAAAAATAACACTTAGTTTGCATATGTAGGTGTGGTTTACTTAGTGCCTTATAAATCTCCGTCTTAACCACCGTCGATCGCCCGCACCGTCCCGTCGCCGGCACCACCTTGTGGTGAGACTCTTGTTCATGAATGTTTTACATTACCAAATTGATGTTTGTGTGATTTGGATATATAGTTACTCGTATACTTATCTTACTCGTACGTTGTTTGTTATACATAGTGCCATGGTTTTGTTATCCGTCCCCGTCGGCCCTCGTCCTTGTTATGATTTGGATGTAGTATATTCTCTTTTAAAGCTAGTTGTTGCATTTCGTGTTTATGACAAATTATGCCCATCAAGTTGACATAGATATTTTTATCTAGGAGGTATGTGAACCGGAAATTCTAGCCGACCCTATTGTCGAGAGGTTAAATTTAGTTGAAAGAGAAAACGAGTATTTGAAAGAAAAATTGAAAAGAATTGAGGGGAAGAAGATGGAATTGGAGTTGCATGTTGGCGATGTCGTCGATGATCACAAGATCAAGATGGAGAAAATGCGGTTGAAGATTAAAAAGATTAGAAAATATGCCATTGATAGTGTGGCTTGGTATCATTATGATGTTGGATCAATTGTTACCTTAGTTGCGATCTTGATCGCATTTGTTGTTGCATTTGAATTCTTTAGCTAGAGAGTTATTTGTATGTTGCATTTAATTAAGTGTTGTATATGAACTTTATGTATGATATTTTTGTATGAACTTGTATTAATTTGGTCTATTCAGTGTTGTGTAATGAAGATGAGCCGACAATGGATGTATGATGACCGATGCTCTCCCGAGTTCATTAATGGCGTGCATACTTTTCCGCTTGCCGCTAAGGAAAACAAGCGGGCGGATGGTTTTATGCCTTGTCCATGTGCTGGCTGTAATAATGGTCACAATTACTCTACGTCAAGAACCATTCACGTCCACCTATTTGAGTCCGGTTTCATGCCCCACTATAATGTTTGGACCAAGCACAGAGAAAGAGGGGTTATGATGGAAGACAATGAAGAAGAAGAGGACGACGACAGCTATCCTGGCCATGGGTTCCCTGAATACAATGATACAATAATGGGGAAAGAAGCTGAGCCGGCAATGCGGGAAGAAGCTGAAGAAGAGGCATCAGATGAGCCCGCTGATGATCTAGGTCAGGCCATTGCCGATGCAAAGAGAAACTATGCAAGTGATTTGGCGAAGAAGAAGTTGCAGCGCATGTTAGAGGATCACAAAAAATTGTTGTACCCGAATTGCGAAGCTGACAAAAAAAAGTTGGGCACCACACTGGAATTGCTGCAATGGAAGACAGAGGATGGTGTATCTGACAAGGGATTTGGAAAGTTGCTGGTAATGATAAAGAATATGCTTCGAAAGGACAATTAATTGCCCGAGAGTACGTATGAAGCAAAGAAGGTTGTCTGCCCTCTAGGGTTAGAGGTGCAGAAGATACATGCATGCCCTAATGACTGCATCCTATACCGCGGTGACTACGAGGATTTGAACGCTTGCCCGGTATGAAGTGCATTGCGTTATAAGATCAGTCGCGATGATCCTGGTGATGTCGAGGGCGAGCGCCCCAGGAAGAAGATTCCTGCCAAGGTGATGTGGTATGCTCCTATAATACCACGGTTGAAACGTTTGTTCCAAAACAAAGAGCATGCGAAGGCGATGTGGTGGCACGGAGAAGACCGTAGGAAAGACGTAAAGTTGAGAGTACCCGCTGACGGTTCGCAGTGGAGAAAAATCGAGAGAAAGTACAGGGAGGAGTTTGCAGGTGACCCAAGGAACCTATGGTTTGGTCTAAGCGCAGATGGCATTAACACTTTTGGGGAGCAGAGCAGCAACCATAGCACCTGGCCTGTGACTCTATGTTTGTATAACCATCCTCCTTGGTTGTCCATGAAGCAGAAGTTCATTGTGATGCCAGTGCTCATCCAAGGCCCTAAGCAACCCGGCAACAACATTGATGTGTACCTAAGGCCATTAGTTGAAGAACTATTACAGCTGTGGAATGGAACAGGTGTACGTGCGTGGGATGAGCACGAACATGAAGAATTTGACCTAAAGGCGTTGCTGTTCGTGACCATCAATGATTGGCCTGCTCTCAGTAACCTTTCAGGACAGACAAACAAGGGATACGCGGATGCACGCACTGTTTGGATGATACAGACAGTATATATTTGGATAGTTGTAGGAAGATTGTGTACCTGGGACATCGTCGATTTCTTCCGAGCAGACATCAAATAAGAAAGAAAGGCAAGCCTTTCAAAGGTGAGGCAGATCACCGGACGAAGCCTCGCCACCGTACTGGTGCTGATGTACATGATATGGTCAAGGATTTGAAGGTAATCTTTGTAAAGGGTCCTGGCGGACAACCTGTTCCGAAAGACGCTGACGACCGCGCACCCATGTGGAAGAAGAAATCTATATTTTGGGACCTGCCATATTGGAAATACCTAGAGGTCCGGTCCGCAATCAACGTGATTCACGTGACAAAGAATCTTTGCATGACCCTGCTTGGCTTCTTAGGCATGTATGGGAAGACAAAAGATACACCAGAGGCACGAGAGGACCAGCAACGTATGCACGGAAAATACGGCATACATCAGGGTCAGGCCAGCTACGCTCTTACCAAAGAAGAGAAGGAAATCTTCTTTGAATGCCTGCTCAGCATGAAGGTACCGTCTGGCTTCTCGTCGAATATAAAGGGAATAATAAATATGGCAGAGAAAAAGTTCCAGAACCTAAAGTCTCATGACTGCCACGTGATTGTGACACAACTGCTTCCGGTTGGATTGAGGGGGCTTCTACCAGAAAACGTTCGATTAGCCATTGTGAATCTATGTACATTCCTCAATGCAATCTCTCAGAAGGTAATCGATCCTGAAATCATACCAAGGTTACAGAATGATTTGGTGCAATGTCTTGTCAGTTTCGAGTTGGTGTTCCCACCATCCTTCTTCAACATCACGACGCACATCCTAGTTCACCTTTGCGAAGAGATTAACGTTTTAGGTCCTGTATTTCTACACAATATGTTCCCCTTTAAGAGGTTCATGGGAGTCTTGAAGAAATATGTTCATAACCGTGCTAGGCCAGAAGGAAGCATCTCGAAGGGCCATGAAAATGAGGAGGACATTGAGTTTTGTATTGACTTTATTCCTGACCTTAAGCCGATTGGTGTTCCTGAATCACGACATAAGGGCAGACTGGATGGAAAAGGCACGCTAGGAGGGGATCAAATAATATGTATGGACGTGCATTCTCTCACTAAAGCACACTACACAGTTCTACACAATTCCGCCTTGGTGGCTCCGTATATGGAGGAACACAAGAATTTTCTTCACTCCAAACACCCGGAGAAGTCTGACGACTGGATTACACATGAACAAACAAGGACTTTCCCCGGTTGGTTGCAGAAACGTGCCATGCATGATGGCGATATTGAAGATGACCTGTACTCGCTGTCCCAGTTACCATCTTCGAATATAATGACTTTCAAAGGGTACCAGATAAATGGGAATACATTTTACACGATCGCCCAAGATAAGAAGAGCACCAACCAAAATAGTGGTGTCCGCTTTGCTGCAACAACCAACACGGGAAAGGAAACAGATTATGGTTACATAGAGAACATATGGGAACTTAACTATGGAGGTGGTTTGAAGGTCCCTTTGTGTCGGTGCAAATGGGTCAATATGGCACGAGGCCGGGTAACGGAAGACCCATAGTACGGAATGACAACAGTGGATCTCAACAATCTTGCATATGCAGACGGACCATTCGTCCTAGCCAATGATGTGGCACAGGTTTTTTATGTGAAAGGCATTTCTACCAGGCCGAGAAAAAGAAAAGATAAGGAAGCAAATGGATCATACGACGAGCCAAAGTGCCACATAGTTCTTTCAGGGAAAAGAAACATTGTGGGAGTGGATGACAAGACAGACATGTCGGAAGATTATGAAAAGTTTGATGAAATTGCTCCATTCACAGTGAATATTGACCCGAGCATCCAGTTAAATGATGAAGATTTTCCATGGCTACGGCGCAAAGGGACACACGAGAAGAAAAAGTTTCACACCCAAAGATCTGGGATGTGATCGGCTTCACTATCATCACTTTCTTCTGTGTTTCACATCCAGGAGGGAATCTCTGTAATAGTTAGGGTAGTTATGTGTTTTGGCATTTGAAACGCGAAGAAATTTTATGTGCAAACAAATTCTTTCATGCATTTACTCATTTTTTCAGCTAAATGACCCTGAAATTGAAAAGCATTTCAAATGAACTCAGAAAAGGTTGAAAGTTGGCATGGTATCATAATTTCACCCACATAGCATGTGCAAAAAAGTAGAGAGGGTTGCGGCAAAAAGTGGATGCACTTCATGTACAAAATGGACAATCTCTTTCGAATTATCAGGGTTTCGGACGAAAACTCATCTGTTACAAAGGCATTTCATTTTTTAAATAACCTAGGCATTACCAAATTGAATATAATGATAAACCACACTAATATTAAACAAAAGAAAAAAGGATCACTGAAAAATCTATTTTCAAAGTTAAGTTATTCACAAACTAGTGATTCACACAAATTTCAAATAATTCAAAATTTAAACTATTCAAATTTGAAAACTACCGGCACTAACAGAAAGTTTGTAATTTTTTGTACCTAAAGCAAAAATATTCACAAAGAAACTCTAAATACAGCAAAAAACAACTCAAAAATAAATAAAACAAAAATAAATAAAGTAAAAAAAATAAGAAAATAAAAAGCCCGCCTACTGGGCCAGAGCGGCCTGCATACAACTAGAAACACAACGTTTTGTTGGGCCAGGATGCAGGCCCGCAAAGGCCCAGTAGGCCCACAGGGCAACAGAGAATAGGTTGGCCTAGTAGGCCTGCTTTGGAGAGGAGCTCGAGAGAGCTACCGTACTGGGGCTTATAAACCAGTGCGGACGCCCCTCGGCTAGCGAGGTGGGACTAAACTTGCCGCACCGCACCTGCGCCAGCGCACCCCTTTAGTACCGGGTGGTGGCTGCAACCGGTACTAAAGAGGGGGTCTTTAGTACCGGTTGGTTCTACCACCCGGTACTAAAGGAGGGCGCTTCCCGCCGCTTCGCCTGGACAAAACAGACCTTTAGTACCGGTTGGTGGCCCCAACCGGTACTAAAGGTCCATCCTATATACACAACACTTGAAAAAAAATCAGTTTCCCTCTGTTTCTTCCTCTCCATCGACGACACGCCGCCTGCCCCGATCGACGCCGTCGCCGCACTCGACGCATCGCCGCCGCGGCCGTCCTCGCCCCTCGTCGCTGCCCCCGTCGCCGTCGCCGCCCTGGCCGTCCCCGTCCCCTCGTTCCCGTCGCCGTGCCCCGCCCCATCG
>NC_041385.1:738912694-738943471 GCF_002162155.2 Triticum dicoccoides
CCCGCCCGGCCCATCCCCGTCCCCATCGTTGCCGCCCCGTCCCCATCCCTGTCGTCATCGCCCATCTCCGTCCCCGTCGCCGCCCCCTGTCGTCGCGCCTCATCGGTGAGCTCATGCCCCGGCCGACATGTCCACACACACACACACACACTAGTTTTTTGTTATAAATTGTAGTTATAGAAATTTTTCTGTTTTTAGTTATAGAAATATCTATAGAAATGTTAGAAATTTTTCTATTTTTTAGTTATAGAAATATTCAAAATGTAGTTGTATAGAAATGTTATAATTTTTTTCTTCTGTTTTTTAGTTATAGAAATATTTATAGAAATGTTAGCAATTTTTCTGCTTTTTGGTTATAGAAATATTAGAAATGTTAGTTATATATATAGAAATGTTAGAAATTTTAGAATTAGTTTTAGTTAGATGAATTAGATTAATGTCAAATTGTTAGAATTTGCATATAGAATTTTAGTTATCATAATCCAATCATTTAAAAGATGTTACTTTTTGCGGGCATATAGTATTTGTTCTCGATGATATGCCCGACCCGCATCCTCGCCGTCGACCCGTTCTCGACGACGTCCTGCTTCAGAGGACCCATGTCTGAGACTGGGCTCCGCCGGGCTGGCACTGGGAGGTGCTACCTGGAGGGGGGCACCGCTTGGTGAGGAACCCGGCCTCGGGTCCTGTCGTCGACCCTGATCTCCTTTGGTGGCGTTCGCGTGGGCCACATTCGGTGTAGAGGGAGCCGGCCCCGCCGGACGTGGTGCGTCACCGTGTCAGGGAGGAGGACGAGCACGTCCATTGCTACATGGTTGCAATGGACGTCAGGTTCTCCAATACTTGGCAGGTTCTTTGGGCAGATGACCGGAGATATGATCCTGTGATGGTTCCTTCTCTTTGGGTGTCCACCGCCCGCGCCCCAGGAACCGCGAGTGGCCTAGATTCTTCTATAGTACTCGATCTTTATTAGGTACCTAGTCAGTGATGTATTCGATATATAATATTCGAGACAATGTATTCGAGATTATATATATTATTCGAGACGATGATGTATTCGAGATTATATATTAATCGGGACGATGCATATTATGTACTATATGATTCAGTTTTTCCTTATTGATTGCATCAATGCATTGTAATTTGAATACTAAATTGTTTTATATTTCTTCTATATTAGTTAAGTAAAAGCTATGGAGGACAATACCGGTAGAGAGAGAGGAGAGGAATTGTTTGACATCATACGCAGCCCTCGCAGGCTAGATGATCTGAATGAAGCAGATGACGGCTCCCAATATCTGAACAATACCGGAGAGGGTGATGAAAAGATATTCGATCTCGACGACCGAGCTGATGAAGTCATGAACTATGATTATGATTATGATGACACAGACAATGTTTATGATGACACAGACAATGCTGATCTTCAAATAACAGAGACTACCGGCGAGGTATATTTATATAAGCAGGCATCATGGTGATAATCACATGTTTTTTATTTGAAGATATATTAACGAATCGATCTTTATTCTTTCAGCCCTCCGGATTGAGCAAATTTTCTTCTACAGACAGTAGGACAAAGAGAGGCCTAGGCAAAAAGTTGAAGGAGGGTGTAAAGTACAACATCGACTCCACCAAACCTAGTGGCGAACCCCTCACGCCTAAGAGCATTGCGAACAAGTGGACTCTTCAGTGCGGAGTTCTTGTGAAGGACCAACTCCCGATCTCCATTCAAGAACGGAAAGAGCCAAAAACTAAACGTCCAGGTGTTACTTGGGTCGACGACAGAGCAAAAAAAAACCCTTTGGGAATCTCTGATGGAACATTTCACCCTACCAGATTATTTCACTGAACCAGATGTGGAGAAAGTCAAAGGCGCTGCTCTTAAGAAGATGGCAATTGCATTCAACACCCATAAGAAAACTATATGGTCCAACTACCTCGATGCAGAAATGAAGACTCCAGAATTCACGGGAACACTGGAGAAGCAAAGAGAACACTGGGCCGATTTCGTGAAATTCAAGGAATCAGAATTATCTAAGGAACGGTCGATAAAAAACAAGGCCAATGCCGCAAAAAATATGCAGTTCCATAGGCTGGGTCCATGTGGCTATGCGGTGGGAATGCCTAAGTGGGATAAGTCTGAGCAAGAGATGGAGGATGTAGGGGTCACTCCGGTTACTAGGAGCTGTCCCCCAGGCGCAGAACTTGGTTCTATGCGCATGGGGGGCGTTGGACCCAAAGACAGGCCTGATTTCGCAGAATGCAAGTCTAAAAGGAGCCAAACAAAAGATACTTGACGCAATAGAAGAAGCTCGAACGGGGGTGTTCACGCCCAACAGAGAGAACGACGAGCTTATGCGCGCCCTGGGAAATCCTGAGCACTCGGGAAGAACACGAGGTAAGGGCGTTATTCCCTGGTATGAGGGCTTTTCGGAATGGAACGACGACTACAGGTCCCGTGCAAGAAAGAAGATGGAGGAGGAGAAGAAGAGGAAGCTGGAGGAGGAGCAGAGGAAGCAGGACGCATAACACCTTTAAGGTCTAGAAGCAAGGCACGCGGACTTGGCACTCAAATTCCAGCAGCAGCAGCAGATCGACTCACTTAGCCAGGAAAGGGGGTCTCAGCAGCGGCAGCAGCAAGCGGATGATCGTCCAGCATTGGATAGTACCATCCCATCACTACAAAAAAATACACTTCCGTGATGATACGTGTTTGTCACAGTGGGTCGCGTTTTTTGTCATGCATGTACATCCATGACAAATTTATGACAGAATCAAGATAGTCATACCTGTGCTGTCGTAGAAGTGTTCCATGACATTACCAAAATTATCATCACGGAAGTGTCCACTTCCATGACGATAAATCACGCGTCATAGAACTGCTTTCGTCAAGGGTGACCGACACGTGGCATCCACCGTAACGGAACACCGTTAAGCTATCGGGTAGGGTTTTGGATCCGATAACCCGTTAACAACCCCGACCAATGGGGATTTTCCACGTGTAAAATCATCATTGGCTGGAGGAAACACGTGTCGGCTCACCGTTGGGGAAGATGTCATCCGCTCATTGGACCGAAGGCACCTATGATACGGCGACACGTGGCACGGCCCAATAAAGGCCCATTCTTGTGAAAAGGCCGGCCCCTGTTTGACTTGGTCAAAAGGTGGCAGGTCGGCCCACGGAAAGCCTGCTAACGGCCTGTTCGCATATAGCCCATTTACAGCCCGCTAACCCAGGGCCCATTACACCCTATCCGAATAGGCCCAGTAGCATCATCTGGGCCGTCCAATATGATTCAGCCCGTTTTAACTTTCGGCCCATGTGTGGCCCATGACTTCTTTTGGCCCATATGAGGACCTTTGTAACTCTTGGCCCATTAACGGCCCGTGGTGAAAATGGCCCGTAATGTACAATGTATCACTTTATACCCATTAACGGCATGTTATTCCATTGGGCCGTTTCCAGCCCAAGTTATCTTTCGGCCTTCTCAAGGCCCATTGATTCTTGGGCTCATTTGCAGTATTCGGTTACATACGGCCCGTTACTGTCATTTCTGCTTGTGGGCCAAATTCAGCCCGTCGTTACAGTCGGCCCATTTGCGGACCGTTAATACGTTGGGCCATTTTCATGTCAAAAAAACCCGTTGGGCTGTTTTCATAGAGTTATCAAATACGACCTATTAACGGCCCGTTATGGTCCACGAATAGTATGGCCCATGATTGGCGAAATGATGATACGCCCCGTAGAAGGCCCATGGATCCTACGACCCGTATGAGGCCCATGATAGTATGGCCCGTAAAGGCCCATGGAACCTATGGCCCATAGAAGGCCCATTGATCCCTAAGGCATGTATAGAAGGCCGCTGGATCCTACGGCCCGTATAGAAGGCCAATGGTCCTACGGCCGAACGAAGGCCCATGGATCATACGGCCTGCAGGAGGCCCATGGTTACAACAGTCCGTGTGCTGCCATGATTATTTTGGCCTAGTTACCAAAAATAGGCTATTGTGGCCACTAGAAAAACACAGAAAAAGAACTGCAGTGACTACAAGCAAACAACTAAATAAGACAATAAGGAAATAAATAAGCAAGCAATTAAGGCTAGCCTATTACCGCTATTACACATATTACATCCACTGGCATCAAAGTTCGCCACTAGTGCAAATATAGGGAACAAAGCAGCATATTACATACACTTGGTCGTCAAAATTGGCCACCAGTGCAAATAAACGCGGCAGAAAAACAAGAGCATAACTGAAACAACTTCAGAAGAGCTCAAGAAACGTTATCCTGGGTATCCACCATGCTGGCAATAAGCTTAACAAGCTGATTAGCCTTGTCCTGTTTGGCGCTAAAATCCTCCAACGCTTGCTGTTGCACCAGAAAGTATGCATCTGAATGCTCCAAGGACTTCCGCAGTCCTTCCGCTTCTTGTCACAGCACAGCTGATCGATGTCTTTCAGCTTATAGTTGAGACTCAAGAAACCGAACTGATTCAGACAGTGAGTTTGAATAGCTTGTGCAAGCGGTAGTGGCCAGTAACTCGAACACTAAACCAAGACAGGACTTTGGGGTTGTCTCGCTGTCTTCAAGATAGTCTTCCTTAGCTGTTTTATCAGCTTTGTTGGAGACCAACAAGGATGTGTCACTATCCTGAACCTTATCTGCATTACTTCCTTTACCATTTCTAATAAGGCACTCTTCCCCAATATTCTTTCAGCATTCTAAAAGAAGGAACAAGCAGACACATAACAAGTTTAGCATGTACTAGTATATGAAACTCATTTCGGTGAACCAGTTCATTAGTAAGGTGGACAGGATTAAACTACCAAGTCTTCTATTGCCAAGTACTAGTACATAATAAAAGCATCAAACAAACATATATCTATGTCTTATGGTCACTGCATTGTCTTGCCAAATCAAAATAGAGACACGGTTCAAATCATATCAGTTCAAGACAAAGCAGCAGTGAAAGAATACAAAGCGTGGGAAACTACACGGCACAACAAGATTTCAGATGGGTACCACGGGTCTACATGTACAACAACACCATTGGCTCTGTTGTGATGCTAGTAATGTGCATGATATGAAAGTCAAATGTATACACAATTGAAATTGAAATCAAAAGAGCTATTGATAAGAGCAAACCTGTTAAAGAAACATGCGTGAACATACCTGCCGTGCCATTGGAGTTTCAATTGGATCCTTCAATTTAAAAATAAGTTTGTATGAGTAAATACAATGATACAAGAGCAAAGCAATCATAGTTAAAAAAGGCGCGCCTAAGCGAGCGCTTAAGCGCTCCTAGGCTCTAGGCGTTGGCAAAACGCATTGCGCATAACTATGCTTAATCTGTGCATAACTGTGCATAAGCATGCGCTTTGGTCAGTAAAGTGCAAGGCGGTGGCAAAAAGCACAATTAATGCCTAGCGCTTTTTTGAACTATGATAGCAATGGAATCTTAAATTAGAACAATTGTTCTTCAGGTTTAGGCACTTGTTCTACATGAACAGAGTATAGTAAGATGCAAGAATATAATACTTAAAAATAGAAAATGAGCTCATAGACCTTACCACATTCTTGGTTCGGGACCAGTACAGAACAAGGCGTTCCCAGTCATCGTCCAGTAAATGTGTCTCAGGAGAACGTAAGGGAATTTGATGAGTTTCTTTGCCAGTGAAGTACGTTTTCTTCAGGTAATTCCGATACTGCCACCAAGCATTCTTGAAGATAGCAGAGGTATTAGCACAGGTTACCTCATCCTGAGTTTCCAAATCGGTCCTTCTCTATAGAGAAAAATGGGAAAATTTGCTGTATTATAACCATCATGGAGGTAGGATGTATGGGACGAAGCAAAGTAATTGCCATGAATAACATTACTTACACATAACTCCTGGACAAACACCTACAACTGGCATTTTCCTTCATCTTCAGTATAATATTTTCAAGATGGGAAGATACGCACATATGATTTAACAACATCAAATGCGATAGATGCTAAACTACGGCTGGCTAGTTGTGCTTCCTCCACGGGAATAGGCGTACTAACTGGTGGAGTTGGGGTTCGCCGTGATAGTACTGGCCCTTTGGGCACTGGAGCTGCCTTACTAACTGCTCTTGTTTGGGAGCTCTGTGGTGGAGATGGTGTTGTGTCAACAGGAACTGGGTTACTATCGGCTGGGGTTGGGGTTAGATTGGGTGAAGCTGGTTCTCTGTCCATCACAGTAGGGGTACAATCTGCGAGAGTTTGGGTTATGTGTGGTAGGGCTGGTTCTTGTGCATGTACAACCAGGGTGCTATCTCCACCAATAGGTAGCACTGTTTTATTTGAAGACCGTGTTTTTATTCCGCTAGATATTGGCATCACCCACTCCAATTCAAATGGCTGATAAACAGGAAACATAGTTGAATGTGCAGACATTGTATGAGAGATAGATGCAATAGATAGTGTGGAAAAAAGAGGGCATGAAATAGTTGACATGTATATTGTTTAATTAAAACGGATAGCATGCCATAATTTCACATATATGATGTCTATCTAAACTGGATAGCATAGCATAACATAATTCAAAGATATGATGAATAACAAAACAGGATCGCATGACATAATTCACCTACATGTTATCTAAGTAATCAGGATCGCATCATTTAATTCACATATGTGATTTATATGCTAAACAGAGGCATTCGATATGATGTCTGAACTAAGAACATGGTGTTGAATATTGTGTATATGATGTCTAAACTATACAATGCAAGACACCGTATGCATGATATGAGCAGTATAACCATGCCAAGTTAGAGCATACAACTCAGTAGGGGAATAGGACTAGTCATCTGTCTCTGAATCCATCTTTGAGGAGCTATCGGGACCCAACAAGAGATCTGCTTCGACAGGTAGCACTGTCTGCTCTGAAGGCCTTGTTTTCACTCCAGATTTTTCCATCTCCCACCCAAATGGCTGATTCACAGGAAGAGTAGTTTAATGTACAAACATTGTCGACAAATGGAAATGTAATGAAGAAAAGGATGGACAAGATATCATTCAAATATATGATGCCTGGTTAAACAGGATGGCACTGCACATTTCACATATATTATGGCTGGCTAAAAGCCATGAGACTGCATAATTCCCATATATGATATAGAAACTAAACAGGTGGCATTACAGAACATGTCTAAACTAAGCAGATGGCATATATGATGTCAAAAGTAGGCACTGCAAGGCAACATATGCATGATATGACTAACATCATCATGCCAAGGTAGAGCAAACACCTTGGGGGGTAAATAGGAGTGGTCAGCGGCGTCTGAATCTGCCTCAGAACAGATATCTTCCTCTGGATTACAATCTGGAGAGGGGTGGGGAGGGTTTGCCATTGAACCCACCATGGAGCGATGTCTGCATGACATTGTATTGCCGCGCAAAACTCTTCTCTTTTTCTCTACATGTTTAGCATGACTGTGTACAATATCTGACATGCATACGGAAAAATATGGTGAGATTATGTAAGGAGAGCATGCAGAAATTTAGAGTGATGGTAACAACCAGTGGATGGATCCAAAAATAATGATAGCGGGCTGATGATTGCTTTAAATTAATAAAAAGACAGATGATGATTGCTTTATTATTTGTTTCCCACCCAGGATGAACAACATAGGCATACCCTAGGTGAACCAGATATTAGACAGACATACTATTCATTGCTACCTCGATATGTGCCCCACAACTAATTTAGAACTCAAGTTTGAACATGAATTTGGACCTGAGTTGGGAGTCCAAGAGCTGAACAGGATGATAAAGTAGCAGGTAAGTTTAAGCAATGCATAACATAAGCAGAAACAAAAGAGTGCGACCTCTCTTGTGGACCCGTGTACTCCTCAGGTTCATCTGCTGAGTCGATGATGGT
Organism: Triticum dicoccoides; assembly: GCF_002162155.2. NCBI lineage: Eukaryota > Viridiplantae > Streptophyta > Magnoliopsida > Poales > Poaceae > Triticum > Triticum dicoccoides. Next base: position 738,920,609 of record NC_041385.1, read on the forward strand.
GATGTCGTTAGGGTGCATGCCGGCGGCAGGGAAGGAGATCTGAGGCGGCGAAAGACGGTCAGGAGTCGTGATGTCTGGTTTGGTGGATGCTTCTGTCGATGGAGCAGCTCAGGTGAGGTGGACGACGTCGCGACAGGAGCAGGACAAACCACACAAAGTTCCCTTCGACGCGTACCTGTAACTGAAGTAATTCTGTAAGGGCTCATTTGGCTTGCATGATTCTTAAAAAGCAGGGATAGGAAAAACACCGGAATAGGATAGGAAAATGCACATGGTAAACAGAGCATTTGTAAACACAGGATTTCTATCAACTTGGGTGTTTGGTTTACAGGAATTGGAAGAGCAGAGGAATGCAAAGAAACATGGCCAAAATAAAGAGAAACTATATGAAAGCGTGTACAGTTAGAATGTTATTCTGGCACTAATGCACTTGGTCTTGTTTTCATGCATAGGATTTTGAAAAGTAGGTCCAGGTGGATGTTTTGCTTCATTCCTTTCAACAAAATGCATGAATAATTGAATAGTAGAGTGCCATTGGAAAATTCCCTATTGCTATGTTTTTCTGTTGAACCAAAATAGCCCTAATGGATCGACGTGAATGTATAGTAATAAGTGACGCAACAAGTGTACAACCTCTTTGCCGTAGCCGTGTCGACCTCAGCATCATTGGGTTGGTCGCTAAAGAAGTTGAGGCAGAGGTGGCTGTCGGAGGTGTGGAGGAAGATCTGAGGAATCTGTAGACGGCGTCCAGGGCACTACTCTGTTGTGATGGATCGTTCTATCGTTGGAGCAGCTCCGGTGAGCCGTAAGACGTCAAGGCTGAAGCAGCACAAGACAGACATTGTCAATCTCAAGTGGGATTCTAATAGCATCTCCAATAGATGATGAAAAATGGATGTAAAATTAACATCACAAAAAACCACCTGACTACAACAGATGAGGTAAAAACTGTTGACTCTAAACTTAACTGTCGAAACTGAAATTAACTGTGGAATCTGAATGCTACTGTCAAAACTGAACGCAATGGTAGCAGAGAGACACTTGACATGTAGTTTAGGGAGGGCCTGCAGTTCATCTTCAACCTCCACACCCTGAGCCGCCTGCCACCACCGGCCAAACCGCCGGCCCCAGCGCCGCCTCGCTGCCCCGAAACAACTCGCCACCGCCGCCCCGGCCAACCCTCTAGGCCCCCCGCTCCCACCCCGAACCCTAAGATAGACAGTGGGGTACCTCTCCGGCGAGCCCCCGTCCCCGCTGCGGGTGGTTCGTCCTTAACTCCGGCGAGCCCCCCCAACCCCTGAAAATCGACTGACCCAAAAGTCGATTCAGTCGACTGAGGTGTGGCTTAATCGGAGCAGAGCAGCAGGATGAGCGAGGAGGAGAGCAGCAGCAGCAGCTGGGCGAGTGAGCAGTCGAGCGAGAGCTGGAGCAGCAGCAGCAGCGCGAGCGAGCGAGCGAGAGCTGGAGCAGCAGCAGCAGCGCGAGCGAGCGATCGAGAGCCGGAGCAGCAGCAGCAGATCCGGCTGGTATGCCCGCCGCCGCCAAAGGGGCCTCTCACTGGGGGAGAGCCGCCGTGGAGATGTCGCCTGCGGCGCCGGCTTCAATGTAGCCGCTCCATGGCGGTGCGGGATGGAGCACCGTCGGCGCCGGGAGGTCGAGTTAAGGAGAAGGTGCGATGCGATGAGTGTACAACCTCTTTGGTGGTGCCGAGTAGGCCTCGGCTTCGTCCGAGGAGTCGGTGAGGATGCTGCAGTTCCGGTGGAGCAGGTTAAGGCGGCGCTGTGGGGATGGAGCAGCCGCGATAGACGAGGCAATCGTCGGAGCAGCTCCTTGGAGATGGAGGACAGGGCGGCTGAACCGACGGGACGACGAGATGGACGACGGATCCTCATCCGGGGAGGTGGACGAGGGACGTCGAGATGTTGCGGTGGACGACGTTGTCGGGGAAGAGGCTCCGGCTGGGCAGTGGTGACGTGGTGGACGGAGGAGGGTGGGGTTTCGCGGCTGGAGCGGAGAGGTTATGGCGGCCTGGGATTTCGAATGGCGAAAAGGGGGCGATGGGAGGGAGTGAAGCATGACTTAGGGACGCGCTTGTCCAAAATGTAGGGTGTGTTACAAAAGTACCCCCCAGCGATTTGAACTAGCGGCCCTTTCGGCTCAGGGTTAGAAGCGGGATTTCACGTGTCGGGATCTGGCAGCTGGAGGGAGTTTTCGCGCGCGTTGTAATTTCGGGATAACAAGGCGCGGGTTGTGAAGGCGCCAGTTTTTGGAGCACGATATCTGAATTTTCGGGATATAACAAGATGCGGGTTGAATTTTAGGGACAAGCCTAACGTACTGTACTTGTACGTACCAAATCAATTCGCACTTCCCTCAACCAAAAAGAAAACGAAAAAATAAAACTATTCACACCACACAAAGAGAGAGTCTTGCCCCGTTTTACTATACAAATGCTATTCAAAGCTACTCCTTCCTTCCATCTATATAGGGCCTAATGCGTTTTTCGATGCTAACTTTGACCAAATATTAGAGCAATGATATATGACATGCAACTTACACAAAACACACCGTTAACTTCGTCTGTGAAAGGTTCTTTCAATGATATAATTTTCACATTGTGCATGTCATGTACTATTAATCTTGTCAATAGTCAAAGGCGGTCTTAAAAATCTCATTACGCCCTATATAGATGGAAGGAGGGAGTATGAATCCATGTTATGTCCGATTAATTTTTTTCGCTTTGCTGTATAATGCATGTAACCTACTCATACCAATATTTTAGTGCATTCCAAATGTCTATACTACCGCTGCAATTCGAACTAATTTTGAATTCATTTCTCTATTTCAATAAGAATCTACAATCATGATTGTTGCCAACTTCAACCATCATTCGTGTATTACCTTAATAACACACCACATGATTACTATAGAGATAGATATGAACTATGTGTACTACATGAACTCGAATTCTATTTTTTGAATACACTTGATGTTGATTCCAAATAATAGTACATTTGATGTACTAACTATATATTCATAATCTAAACCATGTTCCATACGTACACCGTGTTTATCACACAAAGTATAGTGCCCCACCCCCTACATTATGACAAGTATTTAGACCTGAGTTGCAGAAGCCACACCTTAGCCCAAATTATAATCAATGTTGTACATTATGATATCTTCTTCAAGTATCGTATCCACCTTTTTATAATGAATTATGATCTTTGTTCGTCTTTTACACCTTCACGATCCTCTTCTATTTGTAGCTAGTTAGTGCTAACTTTCTATCGTGCATGCACACGCCCGCCCCCCTCACACACCCTTAGCGTCCCCTCCATCACGCACGCTCATTATTTCTATTTAGGTCATCCACCAGTGGTGTGTGTAGGCCCCCGACTCCTTCTTTATGGCACACACCGGTCAATATACCTCTCTAGCCAAGTGTGCCTACAACAAACACATATATACTTCCCCTCTTCTCTTCTCACCGTCCATGCCCCCATATGTCCAATACGATTCCACGCAGGTACACACTCCCGTCCCTCTTTTCATTAGTCACATGCTCGCACACTCCTCCCCCCTCGACATGGTAGGCCTCTCGCACCACCTCCTAGCCACACTCTCTCCCCCTGTCTGCCTCTCCGAACCTTATTTGCTTCTAACACATGCAGGCGTGTATATGAACTGATCCCCCTACATATAGCCAGGTCAACTATAATTCGTTTTCACCAAGCACCGATACACTTACCTCGCTAGTTATGTCTCTCCTTTTCTCGGACACACGACGGTTGATCTTCCTATGTAGTTACGCATGCTTACCACAACCATATCTTCTCCCCTCATCATCCTTGAATACCTCCCGACCCGTCTCTCACACGCACGTGCATAGACAGACAGACATCCCCCGCCCTCTCTTATTGATATTGCACTCATACCCTCCGTTTGTCTAGCAGGCCTTTCCCACCATTTGTGAGACGCCACTCCACCACCAACCCTCCGACGCTCTACCTTTGTATTTTTCCCAACCTTATTCCTCTGCTACACATATCCATGGATGTCGATCGATCTCCCTCAATACATAGCTAGGTCTCTCTCCTTCCCCAGACATATACTAGTCAACCGGTCTCTACCCCCCCACACACTGATAGTCGAACGTTGTAGGTAGGTATCCATGCCACAGAGAAGAACTGCACCTCTGCCCTCTCAAATTCCAGTAGGCCAGGTGCCGTGTATCTTTGACGTGGGCAAACACACTCTTTATCGATCGCGCAACCACACACTTCATCCCTGTTTTCAATTCTATGAATATCTCACGTCCATGACTCCGTTTCACACACATTGCATATGTTACGTTTTTCTGATTGAGATATCATCAACACATTGCCTCTGTTTTGCACAAACCATCTCTCTCACACCCACCCATGTACGTACCTGCACCTAAAGAAGAAGTGCACGCAGGACGCACGTACTCACGTCTTGTTCCCGGCCACACCCGTGCGGGTACACGGTGGAGTTCGTTTCTGTACGAAAAGGCAGCCCACGTGATAATTTGACACGTGTAGCGGTTGTTTACTCGAAGGAGGATCGGGTACCACGCCTAGAATATAAAACGATTGCCGTGGGGAAAATGGAAAAATGGGTTTGTCTCTCGTGAGTCTCGTCACACAATCTCACACAAGGCCGCCGTGGCCTCTCTCTCTCAGCGTTGGTCAGTGATCCGGCCGCATCCCGTCCGCCGGTGGAAAGGGAGGATGTGCATCGTCTCTCCATTCGACGGTGTTGAGGTAGCTCGTCCCGATCTGCGGTACCCGCCGTTCTCTCTGACCAAGCTCCGGCGCGGTAGGGCCTTCGCCACTTGCTCGCTGCCGCAGTATGGGCAGATCCCGGACGCCGGCACCCTCCTAGTAACATCCCGACGACCCTCTGGTAAAGCTTCCTCCGGCCCTGCTCCACTGCCCATCTTCCCACCTTGCTGCATGTGGATCTTCTTTAGTTGTTTGCTTAAATCGTATCTCGGCCGGCGTACTTTCCATCTTGCAATCTCGTCCTCAAACCATTTTTGATAAACCACCATGTGCTATCTTTCCCTTTTTACATTGAACATGCTTCTTTTTTGTCGGCGTATGTGTCTTCAACTCGTGTTATTGGGCAGTAATTGTTTCCTTTCGACCTCCTTTTGCAAACAGGGCTATCCATTTTCACCTCGTTGCTATTGCGACCTTTTGGTGAACTGCACAAATCACTTTTCTGAAGAGTGTTTTGTGCAGTTCCGCCAAAATGTCACACGGGCAACGTTTTTACATTTCTGTGGGACTGCGAAAAGGGAGATTGGTTTTGCTATCCTCCTCATCCAACTCCGTGCCTAATCTTCTCCGACAAGAAGTTAGTCCTAAAGAGAGATCGTAGAGGTGATCGTCTTCTATTTATGTGTGTTATATTTCATCATCTAGTTCCACTATTATTGTAATCACACTGACTGGATATCTTTGCAAACAGGGATGGTCCGCCCAATTTTAGTGGAGCTGCACAAAATGATCGGATTGTGGTGTCCTTCATACAGCTCTTTTTTGGCTACAGAGCTGGGTGAAACTAGCTGCCAAGCAATGAACACTGTGCCAAGGAAATGGAGCCATGCCTACGAATAGCATCAAACAATTATACTTTTTTCTTTATTTGTACACCTTCTCACAACTTTGTCTTCAGTTGTGATGTGAATATTGCCGCTGATCTACGAACCATTGAGATGCATTAGCCATGGTAGTTTCATTTGTATTTGATGGAATGTTGTAACGAGATAATCTCGAGGCAAGACACATGAATCCTAAGTTGAAACCTTTTTTTCCTGCGGGAACCAGAGTTGAAACCTTCATAGCATCACAGTACAATTTCATCAAAATTATGCGTACATATGAACAACTCCTGAAGGATTGATAGCAATGCCAGAAACAATTCAACTTTGTTTCCCCGACATATTGGCCATCCTTCATCCGGCTCCACCTGCCATGCAGCAATATTGAGTGCACAACACAACTTCAGGGAAAGATTCACCCCAGTCATTGCGCCGCAGTAGTAATGAGTAGTGAGCAGTCAAATCACAGAGCCCCACCTTCGCCACAGTAAGTTGCTCGGACGAAGCAACCATCATTTCTCTGTTCCTTGAATCCGTTGGTACTCCCATATTCCCATAGTAAAGTTGCTTGGTTGAGTCAACCATCACTATATCCGCTCACGTCTGATGACCACAGGAGCTATCCATTCAGATTGCATGTTAAAAAAATAAAGGTTGATAACTAATGCGGCAAACTTTCAAAAAAAAAAACTAATGCGGCACTTCGGGCCAACGCAGCCAAATCGCATTTTGCACGAGAAATTACACACCATGTTTCGTTGACATGTGGTCCCGTTCCAACATATCAGTGAGACAACGGCGAGTAGTAAGAGTATTTCCGAACCGACGTGTAGGCCGGGGCGCCCCTTCGTGAACCGTGGCAAACTGGCAACCGTCCACCGACGCTTCGCCTTTCCCTCTCGATTTGGAACCGCTGTCGCACGCTCTTCCTCTCCCTCCTCCATTTTCCTTCAGCCCTTCATGCTTTCTTCTGCCATTGTTCGATCGTCTTCTCCATGGAGGGAACAGGACGGAAACGACCCCGTTATTCTTGCCCCGATCTGAAAGATGACGTGGTGGAGGAACTCATTGATCGGTGCAACGTCATCACCTCGGCTAGCATGGTAGGTTCGTTCAAGCCCATTCTTGACTCAACTAATAACATCATTACAAGGAACCCAAGAGTCAAGGAACGGTCTGATCTCCCCTTCTTCTTTGCCGTGACCCTGATGACTGGCGCCGTCACGACGGAGGCCTTGCCCTGTGCAAGTTGATGCCGCTTGATAATGATACATATGATGTTAAGATGCCATCGCTTGAGGGCAAGGCCTGGGCAGGCGCAAATGGAGATTGGGTTGTTTACATTGGGTCCAACTACGAGTGGGAACTTGTGAATGTGTACACTCGTGACTGGGTTCCGCTTCCAAAAATCTCAGCAGACTGCCCAGAGGTTGAGCACACCGGTATTGTACGCACGTACAAATACAATCATGGTGACTGTCTTCTATGGAAGATAGCAATTTCTCGAGTTCCCACCCGCTCTTGGAATTACAACAACTATGAAGTTGTTGCTATCTTCGACAAGCTTGTTGCCGTCGTTGCTAGTTTGACTCGATGGACATTGCTCAAAAATCAGTTTTTGTACACGGATGAGTACTGTGATGCAATTGAATACGAGGGCCTCTTGTGTTTGCTGCCACCACTCATGGCACTGTTTTTGCATGGAATCATTATGATTTCGGTACGTTTGTCTTCCACCGTAATTATAATTGTTTCATCCACATGCATGCGGATTAGCAAGTTTCCCTTTACTAATTAACCTTCTTCTTGTGTTTCCAAGGTCCTGTGAAAATTCCACCACCTATACTTGAAAAAATTTATAACCAAGGGGGAGATGACGATGGTGATGATCACGAGCATGAGGACAAGCAGCTCCCATATACTCGTTGGCGCCTGGCAACTAATTCCGATGAAACGTGCATTGCAATAGGTTATCGGATGAGGCCAATCATTAACAATAGTAGTACACTATTTGTACTAGCTTCACATGCTTCACGCGTCGTGCGGGTGTTTTTACTGTAGCCATATTGTACTACGTAACCAGCACCTCGAATCCTCGATACTAGTAGTACTATATAGTATAGTAAGTAGTAGGAGTAGTAGGGTGGCATGGGCCAGAACAAGCATTCACGTCCAGGAGTACGGCACACGCCACCAGCACGACTTCCATCTGACACCATATTTCTTGGAGTCCGTGCTAGAGCAATCTCTTCAACCTCATCGTTTCTCTAACTCAGCCATTGCACGGCGGGCGAGGTGGGGGTTTGCCGATAGTCGGTTTCCTCAACTGCGGTCCCACTTGTAAGGCCAACTCCAACGCTCTATCAATATATGGATGTACTCTTCTTCCCAATACAAAAACTTGCATCCATTCTACTCCCTCCGTTCTACTACCTCCGTCCTGGTTTATAGGTCCCCTTTGTAGTTTGTGTCAAATTTTGACTAAAGATTTAACTAACAAAATGTTAATGCATGTCAAGAAAAATTATCTCATTGGATTCGTATTTGAACATAGTTTTCAAAAATATAATGTTTGGCGACATGCGTAAACATTTTGTTAGTTTAATCTATGGTCAAAATTTGGCACGAAATATAATGGGGACCAATAAACCCGGACGGAGGTAGTATTTTTCAAAATATATATGTATCTAGACATGTTTTAGTATATAGGCACATCCATTTTTGGACAAATGGAAGTCAAGTATTTTGGAAAGGAGGGAGTACACAATAATTTTTTTAAGTTAGCACAACTAGTCTAATCCGAGAGCACAACCGAAGATTTGGTCGGGTTCTTCCTCCTTTTGCTGACACGTGGGACATCCAGCATCCAGGTCGTGTCATGAAAGAAAATAGAGTGGTAGTTGATAAGTTGAAGCCACGAGATGTGCATCTTGGGTTAAACTGTAAATAGAATCTTACTACTCTTGAGTAACTCCAAAAGCGGCCACCGAAGATCTTTCTTGGATTTGTTTTTCATCACCAACACGTCGAGGTGAAAGATGTGCAGGTTCAGTGGGTCCGCTTGCGTTTTCACTGACATGTGGGACAGCATGTGAGCAAACAGACGATGGGCTCCGCGCGTCCACTGGCTGGCTGAGAAGAGAGATAGAGGAGTGCTGAGCACGGACTGCAGGAAATTTGTTCTACGTAACCAGCACGTTGATATTCGCGTGTGGTTGTTTCTAGAATAAAAAAAGGAGGTACCTCTACTTATGTTACTCCTACTACGCCTAGCCTAAGGTTAGTAGGTGACCTTGCACTTGGCTCTTTGCCTCTTCCGGAATTTGATGGTTCTACAGTAGTGCTTCTGGCAATCTGACACCAAATGAACTGCTGCACGTCCATCGCTTGTAAGCAAAAGTTTCTCCTCGTGCTGCGAGCCACCGCACACGCGTTGGCGAGGGAGAAGGTGTAATCAAGCTTCTCGTCGTTCTGCGAGTTGACGGGACACATCAAAGTTATTTACTAGTAGTACGTACTCTCTCCAAAAAAGGGCTGACCACGTCATTGCTACCATCCCGTGCTCCGTCGTTGAGTATGTGCACTATTCACGTGCCATTCATGTGCCATCGAGGAGAAAAAATATTGCGTAGGTGGCATCGAAGTGCACGACTCACTTACGGAAAAGGGTTTCCCCCCGCTTCCCCCCCGCACGACTCACTTACGCATTGCTTATATGATTATCTCCATTTTCTTGCATGACACGCGCACCTTGATGCTAGATGTCTCGCGTGTTGGGAAAAGGATGAACAAAGCTCACGTAAAAGAAAAGAGTTGAAGAGCATAGATTCCCGACGACCGAGGAGGAGCAAGGAACCTCGCGGTGGAGCGTCTGCAAGGAACCTTGCGCGTTTTCCCCTGTTTTTTGCCGCCTGCCCACCTATAAACAACTAAAAGAACATGAACTTTTCTCTAACCACTAGAAACGATACATCAGGATGCTAAGTTGAAGATGTTTTATACTCCCTCCGTTCCCAAATATAAGTCTTTTTAGATATTTCAATAAGGGACTACATACGAAACAAAATGAGTGAATCTACACTCTAAAATATGTACACAAGCGAACGCACTAACTCCATCCGATCCAACTCATGCACATACGCGCACAGCATGGAGCACACAACGCACGTACACAAGACGTGCATGCACACACACTCGGCCGCAGAATGCACATGAATAACACATGCATGCGCACACACTCGGCTGCATGGAGGCGTGTGCCATCCGCGGCAACGTCCGGTTCGTCGTGCTACGGCGAAGCTCGCATGCAACGGTGCATACGCATCTCTTGCAGCACCTCTTTGCCGTCGTTTCTCAACTACTAGTCGGAGACGAAGATGACCGCAACCTCGGCGTTAGAGCTAGCACCGATGGAAAAACATGCACGCACGCACACGAGCACATACGGAGTGCCCACGATGTGGTGGTGGTGCGTCCGCAGTCGCCTCTACTCCCTCTGCGCACGTTGTCTATCAAGGCGGTTGCATGCTAATGATGATGTGGGTGAGATCTTCTAGGACTCAGATGATGACGAGGAAAATTATAAGACACAAGGTGGCGTACACCGTCAAGGTCCACGGTCAAGGGGGTGCTAGCAAGTGCTTAGATGTGCTTAGAGCAAGTACAATAGAGCTGAGTCAGCGGGCTATAAGGAATACTCCCTCCTTTCCGGTTTATAAGGCTTATCTCAACTTTTTTGTTTTTCCAATTTAGAGGGCTCATCTCCATCTCATTTTTAGTTTCCAATGCGCATTAAATCTTTGCATGCAAGAATTAAAAAGGAACACACCAATGCATGTAATGTTCCTACTCATCTAGTGGCCAAGCATGCATGCACTGTAATTAATCCAAATTAATGCATGAGTTTAATTGGGTAGTTTTGTAATGTATGAGATACATTCCTCCACTCACAAAATGCCTTGGTTGATGAGATTTGAGATTTGAGCCCTATAAACCGGAAGGGAGGGAGTAAACAGTAGTATATTTCTGCTTAGTTGGTGGAAAGAGAAGAGGAGAGAGAAGAGGTAAGCGGGCTCTTCGTGAAGAGCCAGCTCTAGCACGTGCTCCTAGGCACTTTGTAGTACATGTTGACTATAAGATGGGTTGTAGGCTTATAGCCAGCAGCTGGCTATACTATTAATGCTCTTTAGATGAGGTGCTAAGTGCATTAAATGGCTTAGTAACTCAAGTGTTCAATGCATAGGTGCTTAGTTTATTGGTGCCACATCATATTTTATGCCTACGTGGCAGGCTTAGCAGCTATACATGGTGGAGCACTGGGAGAGGCCAATGCTGGTCATAGTGGGGAGTAACTTGTACTGTAACATATTACTATGTTACTCTAAACATCTCTATAAACCGGAAAGGAGGGAGTAGTAACATACACTAGTGTCATATGCAGAGTATGGGAGCACATGATATTTCCCCGTCCGGACCAATCCCAAGTTGGCTTCTCACCTTCTTGGCCCAACAAAAACCCCTCCCCCATCGCGCGCGCTTCCCGCCCGGCGCCAGCTAAGCCCGCCGCTCCACATTGATGGCAAGTCAGGGCGACGCGACCTCTCACTGCTTCCGCCATTGAAGCGGCGCGCCGACTGAGGGCACCGCCCGCTGCACGCCTGGCATTTCAGACTACACAGTGGATAGTAACTTTTAGAGCAAGTACTACTATAATTAGATGACATAAGCAGGCTATAAGGATTTAAATATATAGTATTTGTGCTTAGTTGAAGGAGAGAGAAGAGGAGAGAGAAGAGAAGCGGATTGTAAACGTGTAGCCGGTTGTACTCCAACATACTCTACTTTTTGAGACAAAAGGTGGGGCCATTATTAATGATATTGTATTTATACTAAAGGGACTAACAGACGCCTTAATTACTCTGTTTTTTTAGACAAACCTTGGTGGGGCTATTATTGACTTTTTTGAGCTATTATTGACTTGGACGTGGGGTTTGGGGGCCAAGGGCCTACTATTATACTCCGACCTGACATGCTCTACCCTAGCCGCCGCTACATCATATGGTTTTGCACCGTTCCAGATCTTAGCGCCACCATGCAATTCTTCTCCAGCCCTCCTTCCAGCGTGCACCGCGAGAAGGGATAGCAGTCCTTCGAACCCCGCCTTTCATGATCCTGTACGGGAGAGGGGCGATCAGGTTTTTGGGGAGCACACTCCTGTGACTGCTGCCAGCGACGACTTCCTCAATGACAGCCTTCTTCCCCGACCTCGGTAACCTCTTCATCAACGACATGAGTGACAACATCAACCACATCGGTTCTGCTCCCGCTGTACAGTATGTGATTCTGTCCTCCTGGTTTAGTCCGCATCATTACTTTGATGTTTGCAATTGTCGTCATGATCTATTTACTGCTGATTCGGATTAAATCTCATACTAAATTGCTCATATATTCAACAATCCAATCCAAAAACCTGATCACAGGCAATTTACTCCGAGTTGTTTTGCTACGCTTTTGAAGCCGCCTACTTTTAAGGGGGTGTGAGGGAGTTCCGGACTAGGGGGTGTCCGGATAACCGAACTATCATCATCGGCCGGACTCCAAGACTATGAAGATACAAGATTGAAGACTTCGTCCCGTGTCTGGATGGGACTTTCCTTGGCGTGGAAGGCAAGCTTGGCGATACGGATATGTAGATCTCCTACCATTGTAATCGACTCTGTGTAACCCTAGCCCTCTCCGGTGTCTATATAAACCGGATGGCTTTAGTCCATAGGACGAACAACAATCATACCATAGGCTAGCTTCTAGGGTTTAGCCTCCTTGATCTCGTGGTAGATCTACTCTTGTAACCCACATCATTAATATTAAGCAAGAAGGACGTAGGGTTTTACCTCCATCAAGAGGGCCCGAACCTGGGTAAAAACATCGTGTCCCTCATCTCCTGTTACCATCCGCCTAGACGCACAGATCAGGAACCCCTACCCGAGATCCGCCGGTTTTGACACCGACAGGGTGCAATATAAAAGGTGGTGTACAAGAGCAGTATATTGGTTTCAGATCATGTGCTGCTATGACGCCACTAAGGGTAAGCCTGAGGGCAATCTTAATCCTACATAGCAGGAAGCTTTTCAGAACATGGATACCCTCTTCAAAGCCGCCCTGCTAAGTGTTCTTGACGATTCCATTGTGGATTCATATATGTTGTTTGACAGCGACAAAGACATGTGGGCTGCGCTCGAGGTCACGTTTGGGCCCTCGGGCGCTGGCAACGAGTTGTACGTCATGGAGCAATTCTGTGACTACAAGATGACTGATGAGCGCTCTGTTGTTCAGCAGACTCATGAGATACAGTCACTCTCTAAGGAACTTGAGTACTTTAAGTGTGTGTTGCCGGAAAAATTTGTTGCTGGGACCATCATTGCCAAGCTTCCACCTTCGTGGAACGATTTTGCCACTTCTCTGAAAAACAAGAGACATGAGTTTTTTGTTTTGGATCTCATTAGCACTCTTGATTTTGAGGATTAGGCGAGAGCAAAAGAAACACGTGCTCGGGTCGCTGAGGGAGCTTCTAGTGCCCACATGGTACACGAGAAGAACTTCCAGCCCAACCAGCCCCAAAACAACAAGAACAAATCTCAGGGGAAAGACAAGTTTGATGCAAAGAACAAGCCGTCACATTCTACCAACTTCAAGAAGAATTCTCATAACGGGAAGGGATACAAACCTCAATTTTGGTAGCACCGCACAAAATTTATATGGCTGGATCTACCTGCTGTTAGCTAACCTCATGGTGCTCCAGGTATTCCTACATTCGTAACTAGGTACAATGACCACCGCAAGATGAAATTAGCTTATTCGTACATTGACTTGCTGAATGCAGTGCGGAACGATCCTGTCATGTCTGGAGGAGCAAACAAGCAGTGCAGCCGAAGGTGGAAATCAACCAAGGACTTATGAAATTATATGTAATCTTCCTCAGGTAGGTCAGTATCCCCTTCGTCCAGATGATCGTGTTTTGTCATGCCGAGCTATTGATATGTGCTACTGTTTTGCAACACCGTTTAAATATAGCTACTGTTTTCCTATCTTTTCAGATTCAGGACAATGAATAGGATATCAGGGGAACTGCACAATATGGACCCATGTTGAGTCATCTCTATTGCCTCATGTGTATGCTGCAAATGTGTCAGCATCAATTGCAAGATGAGGGAGCTAGATAGCTGTGGAGTTGCTAACATGCTCCGAGTGCTCGCAACATTGAGAAGAAACAAGCGTGCCCAAGAAATTAATGCATGCGCAGGGAGGCCCTTTGCTCAGAGAAGCATCGATCGATTTTCTTTATTTCCACACCTTCTCACAATTTTGTATATTGGTTATAGTATGGTGAATCATTGAGATGCATAGACATGCTGAACTTTTGTTCTTCTGAATGTTAGTTTAATGTGAGTGTCTGCATCCAGTACCGCATCCTCTAATTTGGTGGATGCACACAGAGAAAATAAATCTCCTTAATTTACTCCATAACCACCCTATTAAATAGGCCTAGTAACAAACCATGCGCATGCAGTGGCCGGCGGGCACATGCATCCTACATGCATGGCCAGTCATGCAGCAACGCAAAAGAAGAGAGCGGTTCTTGGGAAAAAGCGAGTAGTTAGTGCAGCGTGCCTTATAAACACGAACAGCTCGCTCTCCCGCTTCCGTCTCCCCACCCAATTCCCCCTGCTCCCCAATCTTCCTCACTCGTCCGGAAAACCCCGCTCACCTTCTTCCTCACTCGTACAGAAAACGCCTGCTCCTCTTCTTCCACTCCTACAGATATCCCCAGCCCTCCTTCTTCCCCACTCGCACTGCCACTAGGCTCGTCTCTGGCTAATCTTCTCAAACCCGTGAGCTCGGCGCGACACCCACAAGGAAAATGGAGTCGGCTGGCCCCAGCGCCAAGAAGATGAGGCTCCCTCCAGCGGCGACGCCGGTTGTAGATCCTGCACCCTGTAGCACGGGGAGAAGCAGCGAGCCCCCCCACCCGGATCTGAGGAACCGATAGAATCTCTGGTGGACCGCATCAGCGATCTCCCGAATGTCATCCTTGAGGAGATCATCTCGCTTCTCCCCACCAAGGATTGCGGCCGCACACAAGTCCTCTCAACTCGGTGGCGCCCTCTATGGCGCACCGCGCCCCTTAATCTCGACTGTCGTCAGATATCTGTCCTTCCTGAATTTGATCTCATCAGAGCCATCGTCTCTTCTCACCAGCAGGGCCCCGTTCAATGCCTCTGCATCCCGACAAGCTACCTGCTGTCCATACCTGGCAAGGTGGACGCTTGGCTGACATCCCCTGAATTCGGAAAACTCTACCAGTTTGAGTTCTACCATTACCACGAAAGTTTCATACCACAAACATACCAAGAATTCGTGCCCACACCACCGTTGTCCATCTCGCGGTTTCCTCCTCTCTCCACACCGCCACCTTCGCCTGGTGCCATCTACCAGACGATCTGGTACAAATGCTTCGACTCCCACTGCTAAAAAAACTTTCGCTTGTGGTGGTTTATCTGTCGGAGGCCTCACTGCACAGCATCATCCACTCTAGTTGCCCTGCCCTGGAGCGCTTGCTGATTGTTTTGGGAATAGAAATCGGTATCAGTTGTCTCCAAATAAAGTCGCCTCACCTTAAAAGCATTGGAATTTGTTTTGAAGGACAACAGCTCATCATCGAAGATGCCCCTTCACTTGAAAGGTTGCTCCTTCATAATTGTTATACACCTTCAGAAATAACTGTCGTCTCTGCGCCCAAACTGGAGACCTTGGGTCTAATTCGTGACCCATTTAATAATCACAAGGAGTTGGTGTTTGGCTCCTCACCTTTTTAGGTACCGTATATTATCATCTACACATTTGTAATCATATGCTGCATTTTTCATTTATGCGCATAAGTTTTATATCATCTTGGAGTACACTTTGGGTACTAATATTATGTTATATGCTCAATGAAGAGTTCGTCCATTGATAGCCTATCAATGCTGCTGGATTCTGTCAAGATCATATATATCAGAATGTATAGTTTTGATCTGGACATAATTATCGGCTTGCTGCGATGCTTTCGATCTCTGGAGAATTTATACATAGAGGTGATGATTTCATGCACATTGAAAGCCCGTATATATTGTACTAGAATTAACTGTTCAGCTGTCGTTCTTTCGACATATTCTTTTTTCAGACCTTAACTATTTTCAATCTTCATGTCTACTTAGGCAGAACCACATGGACAAAAACATATAACCAATCTTTGGCGTAATAAGCAAAAGGATTTTCTCAGTTCTCATGACATTCATTTTTGGACAATAACGATGGGATGATATGCATCCAACCAGGCAAACAGAAGCTTTGTCACATTCTTCCTGTTGAATGTGAGGTTACTATTGTCCATGAGGCTTAATTTTTACAGCAAGAGATTTCTCACGGACGAACATGTTGAACAGCAAAAAAAAAGTTTCAGGTGGTCAAATGGGCTTCTAAACGTGCTCGGCTTCTATTTACAACAAGTTGTAGACATCCTGAAATAATTTTTTTTGCACAGGATGTTGATTTTATGGATCGGACCGATCCATTTGTTTGTGACTGCAAAAAAGAGTGGTTGGGTTAGATGTTAATGTCATGTTCAATCTAGGTTTTGTCTAGAAATTTGATGAACAATTAATCCTTGGGCTTTTTGTACCATTTGTATGCTTGACTTGCATGTTGTTGCCCTCGTACTCCCCTCGACCTGCCACTACACTGTCGCATCTTTCATGGCTGCTGTTCGTTCCCGTCCGAGGCCTTGCCGTCGTTCTCCGCCTTGGTTAGCTCGCTGTGCTCGCCGCCGTCTGGTGTTGTCAACATGGTCAACAACCAAGAGGAATCAGGAGATGACTGTACGTGGAGAGGCTGATAGTAGGGACCCACCAGGGTCATTGCATTTCGCTAGCAGGTGCCTCGTTATTACAAGCCAAAACAACACTTCCTCCTAATTGTTTGACAACTAGGTCCCACGCCATTATCAATGTAGTCAATAAACGAGAAAATTACACAACAAGCGGATAACACTAGGGACCCAGCAGCTCGCCCAGTTGTTTTTCAGTTTCAGAGACGGAGCTCAAC
The DNA here is from genome assembly GCF_002162155.2 of Triticum dicoccoides. Classification (NCBI taxonomy): domain Eukaryota; kingdom Viridiplantae; phylum Streptophyta; class Magnoliopsida; order Poales; family Poaceae; genus Triticum; species Triticum dicoccoides. Next base: position 738,937,380 of record NC_041385.1, read on the forward strand.
TGCGCACTGTGCGGGGGCTGTGGCCCGTCTAGCCCACGCTTACGCTTTTATTAAGCACATGACGAGTCCAATTGATATTTTTCTTCTTTCTGAAATTGGATAGCCCAGTTCTTTTTTTTGGAGAATACCAAAACCGAGGCGTACTTGCTTTTCTCAGCCCTGCTGGGCTGCAAATCTTTCAAGACGAGGAGGAGGGATAAGAAATGGGCTTCCCCAGAAAACGAGCTATAAGTTGTAAGAAATGGGCTGTAAATTTTTAAACCAAAGCCAACCGGCAATTGCATTAAAATATCATTTTTTCAGGATTTCTCTACTCTCTACTCTTATAAAAACCAAAGCCAACTGGAAATTACATTAAAATATCGTCTTTTCACCCACAAGATAAACTACTCATACAAATGCATCTTCATGTTCCGTGCAATGAACGGGCATCTTGCTAGTTAAGATTCTAAATTTCAATCATTTTTTTGCGGAGAATTGTTTTTTGAATTTTATTTTGATATAATTTTTTGAAAACTATTTTTAACGTGACTCGAAATTTTGTGATTAAAAAGAGTTCGGACCCCACTGAAATATGCAAAATTTCGTTGAATTTTTTAGAAGTGCCCAGAATATATGGTCTGTAATGCTAATAAAAAGAATATGAGCTTCAAATATCCTTAAGAATTAGCAAATGGGCTGTAAATTATTGAAAATAATGGCTAATGGGATGTATGCTATTTTCCACAGATTTGGAGGCTGACTTCTGGGCCTACTAGGTTGACGATGACGCTGTCCTAAATTTTTTTGACGCGTACGCAAGGCTTTGTCAACTTAGTCAACACACAACAGTGACTGTTGGATGTCCATCCAACGGCCGCCGTGCTTCTTCAATCTCTGATCTTCCTGCTCCAGCCGCCCAAACCAGCGCCGACGGGACTGCCTGCTCCCTCCTCCCATGGCTGGCAGTGCTGCCGCCAGGCCATCCCTCTAACCACCCACACATCCTGTTATTTTCCGTCGACGTCAGCCTCACCCCGCAGCCAACCAGTCAGCACTCGTTCTCCCCTCTGCGTGGGCATCCACTGCGGTGGCTTCACCGGCTCCGGGTGGTTCTCTTCCTGGGCCCCGCCCTCGTCCACCGCGTTTGTGCTCTCGGCGCGGCGAGGTCAACATGGTCAACAAACAACAACCATCGGAAGAGGCTGACAGTAGGGGCCCACATAGGAAAATGCCTCCTTATTACACGCAAAATAATGATTCCTCCACCTGATAGCTGGGACCCATCGGAAGGGTCTCTGTATTTCGCGAAAAAAATGTTCCCCCGCTGTTAGCTCGGACCCACCGGAAATGCCTCCTTATTACGCACAAAAAAATGAATACTCCCCCTGCTAGCTGGGACTCACCTTGGTGGGAGGCTGACTTGTGGGCGTACTAAGTTTACGGGGACGGAGGGCTTTGTCAACTTAGTCAATATGAACGACTCTAGCTCTAGTGACCGTACGATGTCCATCCAACGGCCGTAGTGCTTCTTGAACCTCTGGTCTTCATGCTCCAGCCGCTCAAAGCAGCGCCAGTCGTGCCGCGTGCTCCTGCCTCCCGTGGCCGGCTGTGATGCCGTGGAGGCCTCACCGCCCCCTACTACTCCCACCGCTGGCCAGGCCATCCCTCTACTCACGCACACCCCCTGTTATTCTGCGGCGACGGCACCCTCACCCTCGTACTCCTCTTCGCGTGGGCATCCACTGCTGCGTATTCCCCGGCTCCGCGTCTTCCCCTTCCTAGGCCTCGTCGTCGTCCACCATCGTGGTGCTCTCGGCGCGGCGTGGTCAATGTGGTCAACGACTGATTTCCATCGGAAGAGTACTGTGCGTGGAAAGGCTAACGGCTGGGTCCACGGCAGCCGCAAGGAACTGCCTCCTTATTACGCGCAAAATAATTATTCCTCCACCTGACAGCGGGGACCCACCGGACGGGCCACCGTATTTCGTGAAAAAAAACGTTTCCCCCTGACTACTGGGACCCACCAGCTACATCTTCGCACGCAAGGAAGTGCGTTCGGGCAAAAAAAAACGATTCGCCCCCCTGACTGCTGGGACCCACCAGCTACATCTTCCCACGCAAGGAAGTGCGTCCGTGCAAAAAAAAAGATTCACCCCCTGGCTGCTGGGACCCACGAGCTACATCTTCGCAGGCAAGGAAGTGCCTGACAGTCGGGACCCACCTGGTCGAAGCGTATGTAGCATTGTCATTCTGGTCGCGAACGTGTACGTACATACTGGTCGTAGTAGAGGCGCGCACGTACATGTACGTACAACAGCGAGGGTGCAAGAAAGAAAATACGGCCACGTACGTACATACAGACAGGGTCTCGAACACCTACTCGCGCATACGTCCATGGCTGGGTCGGAACGGAGAAACAACGTCGTCGTCGTGTTCATGGGGAGGCAACGGAATGCGTCGTGTTCATCGGGAGGCAAAATGCGTGGGAGCCAACCGGCTGGGTCGGAACGGAATGCGTGGTCGTGTTCATCGGGAGGGCTTGGACGGAACAGGAGATGGAAACGAGGCCTGGCGTACCGCACAAGGAGCACACAACCTTGTGTTCGACCGGCCACGTTCGAAACGGGATCCTGTTCACCAGGAGGGGTCTGGCGTACCGCAAAATGGAGGAAACGTACCTCCTACGTTCGAAACGGGGTCCTATTGATCGGGAGGGGCCTGGCGTACCGCAAAACGGAGGAAACGGACCTCCTACGGTCGAAACGGGGGTCCTGTTGATCGGGAGGGGTGTGGCGTACCGCAAAACGGACGAAACGGACTTGTGTTGGAGCGCTACAGTCGAAACAGGGGGGGGGAGGGGTGTGGCGTACCGCAAAACGGGACTCCACGGGATACTGTTCATCGCTCGGCCCCCGACCTCCCACCGTAACCGGCAACTCCCCGAAATTTTCCTCCCCCTCGCTTCTACCATGGTTTTTTCCGTCATGGACGGCCCAAAGAATGTCATGCAGCTGCGTCTCCGGCCCGCCCAGGACGGAAAGCCCATTTTCTGTCATAATTTTTTTGTCATAGAAATAGGATCCCACCATATCTATGATGATACCGGGTTTTGTCAAAATTATCGTCATAGAAGTGTCATATGTATGACAGAAAAAATTTTTCATTCTGCCCAAAATGTCATGGATGTGTCTTTTTTTTGTAGTGCAGCCATGCCGAGAAGCAGCGTTGGTTCTGCCCCGGGCGACACACTGCTGGATACATACCCTGTGGATGACATCATAGAGAACACTAACTGTGAGCTACACTCCAAAATGAAGAACATATCCATGAAGGTGGCGGACGGCGTTGCTTTTACAATTACCCCCGAAGCAACCTTCCATTGCACCCCAATTCCAGAGGGCTATGCTCGTGTCTTGGTTGATGAAGTGGTGGACCCATATTCGGGGCTACAGCTTGACATTCCTGGAGGTGACGACGAGCGCACACTGTGAGAGGCCATACATCGTATCATCCTATGGAGAAAGGATTGCATCATCTTTCAAAGTCCACCGACACCGCGTCGTCTGCCGACTCCTCCTCGAAGTCCGCCACTGAGTCAGCAGACTCCCGCTCCTCCAAGTCCACTAACGCGTGAGCCGACTCCTCCTCGAAGTCCGCCACCTCCTCCAAGTCCCCGAACGCGTGAGCAGACTCCTGCTTCAAGTCCGGCACAACGTCAGGCCACTCCTCCGGTTCCAAGTCCGACACCGTGTCAGGCCACACCTCCTGCTTCAAGTCCGGCACAACGTCAGGCCACTCCTCCTGCTCCAACTCAGCCACGTCAGCCGTCTCCGCCATCTCAGCAATCGCAGAAGAGACACGCCGCAGCTATGGTGCGTAGCGGTATGAGTCGAGGTAGTATAGGAAGTACAGGCGGAGACAAGCGATATAAATATGTTCCAAGCCTCGCTCCTCTTCCTCAGAGGCCTTACGACATGACCGAGGAGCAAAATGCAGCCATAGTGCAGGCCCAAGTGGATGCCCATTTTGCACCTAAACCGGCACCACCGCCAAGGGAGAAAGTGCCTGAGGAAAAGATTGACCACTTCATTCGTATGGCTAGAGCACCAGCTCCCAAGCCTGTTGACTTAGACTATGAGAACCAAATCAGGAAGTCACATCGAGCACGACTACAGAAGGAAGCGAGCTCGAGCTCGAGCCAACAAGCAGCTGGCAAAAAATGCGGGAAAACCGTTCCCCAGCTGGGTGAACAGGCGGCGCAATCGATCCCCCTGCTTGTTGTGCCAACAACACATGAGAGGAGTACGCGCACCCAATATTATTGTGGGCAAACCATTAACGTTCCCCAACTGAGTGATGTGGTAATAATGTATGAGCATATAATGCAGGCTGAAATGCTCAAGATCACTATTGGACAACTCCTCTAAATCGAGCCCATGTCTCCGCTTAGAGAGGAGGAAATAAAACGGAAATATGTCCGGGGCCAACCTTTGGTCGAGCCAGACAAGGTCAAGAACCTCCCAACGAGAATGTATGAATTGCATCAATGGTACATGAACATTACCAAGATTTCCAATCGAGAGTCCCTCATGGTGAATGTCAAGGTGGAGCATTACTTCCATGAGAAAGCTCTGTCCGTTGAGTGTTCAGAACTATTTAAGTTATACAATCAAGACGCACTCGACAAATCTATAGTCAGTTGCTATTGTCTGTAAGTGATTTCTTTCTGTAATTTAAGTCTCAAGCTAGCTGTAGTGATCATTTTGATCAATCATTACATGTAATTATCCTCACTATATATTCTTTTCTGTGGTATTATATGTAGGATGAAGATGTATGAAATGAAAAAATTTGGACGCTATGGCATTGGGTTCATTGACCCAAATACCATTAATGAGTACACATGGAATCTTCCAACTTGTCGAGTAAGTTTAGAGGAAAGCATGCTAGAGTTCTTCAACGCCTCAATACCAATGAAGATATACTACTTCCTTACAACTTCCTGTGAGTCACACTGTCTTGTATTACAAATTCTGTTTTTGCTTACTAGCTCGCTAGATGTTAACAATTAAGTGTATAGCGTTTACGGTAGTTCGTTAGTGTTATGCACATGCCCGCTTAATAAGACATGAAAACGTGTGCGCATGCAGTTTCCACTGGATCTTGTTAGACATTAAAGTTGACAAAGGAATAGTTGAAGTACTGGACGCACTACTTAAAGAAGAAAAAGACTACACCATCATGAAGGGGATAGTCAACTGGTAATTTAAATCATTATTAACTATATCTTGGCCTATTTAGTTCGTCATTTCCTAATATGAACTATTTAATAACCCCTTTATTAATTTTCTTTGCCGGCGGGCAGGGCTTGGGAAAAGTTCATCGAGGTGACTCTAGGAAAATGGGCAAAAAAAGCTGTTTTGGTATCGACCAAAGGTAAGTAATTAAGTAGTACTATCTAGCTAGCTAGCTACCATCTCTTTAATTCTTGTTTCAATACCATTAATTAATTATCATGCTTGATTAATCATTATCTGATTCAATTCCATTCTCGTAAACGCCCTGAAGCAGGCGCAGGGGAATGATCTGTGTGCATTCTACGTTTGCGAGAACATTCGCATGATGGCGTCCGAAAGGATCAGATCTCAAAGACAGGACTGGGTACGTTTGGCAAAACACTATTCACACCATTATCGATATCTACTCACACAACTAATACACATGCATATTGATCTCCTTCTTAACAGTTCAGAGAGGTGCATGAGCAGCTTCTACCACTACTAGAAAAAGGGCTATAGATGGGATGGGTACTAATGGCGCACCTGTCAGGTAGTGCGCCACTACTATATACTAATGTCGCACCATTTGTTGATGCGCCATTAGTGTGGAAGACACTAATGGCGCACCAGACACACGGTGCGCCACTAGTAATAATTTTTTTCCATTTTTCCATACATACTAATGGCGCATCCGAGCGAAGTGCGCCATTAGAATATATACTTTTTTTGCAAAACTTCTATTGGTAGCAAGGTCGACCCCCCGCTCCACCGGCCGCCGCCGCCGACCGCACCCTCCACCAACCCCCGTCCCACCCACCCTCCCCCGCTCCA
>NC_041385.1:738944186-738945186 GCF_002162155.2 Triticum dicoccoides
GAGACTTGGAGACTCGGCGCCACCTCCACGTCCACCAGGGAGAGGAGGGCCCACGTCCAGCAGGACAGGAGGCCCGCGACCTCCCCGCCTCCCCCAAGCTCGCCGTCTCCGCCCTCCATCGTCTCCGCTCTGGCCACCACCTAATCGTGGTTAGGTAATCTTCTTCTCCTCTCTTCCTCCTCTCCTCCCTCCCGACCCCCTCCCCCTGACTGACTCGACTCCCCTGGCCTCCGCGCACAGTTCACCGTCCTGGATCTCCAACTGCATCGCCTCCCGCGGCGGCAACATCCACAACATCGACATCTTCGTCCCCGACGACGCCCCCGTCTTCTACGCCCGTAGGTACCCCATCCAACTCACCCTCCACCCGCACGTGTTGGTCTGTGTTGGTCTGTATTATCATGGTACTCTTGAATGCTAAGTTGTTATGTGATGCCCGGCCCGCACCCTCCCCCACTCCACCGCCACCGACGACCAACCGCACCCTCCCCCACTCCACCGTCGCTGATGACCCACCGCACCCTCCACTCCACCTTTTTCATATTCATAAATATTTTCAAATAACAAATTTGAACATATTTAAAAAAATTTATTACTGTTTTTATTAAAAAAATATTACTGTTATGATTTAAACAAGTTTGAAGATATTTAAACACAAATAAATATCAAACAACATTTTAAATGCATAAAAATAAAAATTGGGGAGCCTGGGAATCGAACCCAGGACCTCCTAGTGTGTGTGCTGCGTGCTGACCAGTCGGGCTAGTGGGCGGGTTCTGATCTAGACTGGGTTAGATGGAATATAACCTGAGGGCTCGAACTGTAATAAAAAAACATAATAATGGCGCACCGCTGCGGGGTGCGCCATTAGTAATCTCCCCCTAGCTAATTCCACCCTCTCCCTCGCCAGATCCCTTTGCCCCTCTCCCTCGCCAGATCGACCCCCCCCCCCGCCGCCGCCCCGACCCCGCCGCCCCTGCGCCCCCCACCACTGCAGCTC
>NC_041385.1:738945517-738949430 GCF_002162155.2 Triticum dicoccoides
CCTCCCTCCCTTCCCCCTAGCTTCTCCTCCTCCTCCTCTCACCGCTCGTGCCTTCTTCTACTCAGAAGGTCAAGAAGGCGGCCCCTTCCTCTGGATCGCCACCCACCGCCTCCTTGACGCCGGCGCCCGAGAAGGCCGTGTCGGCGCCCCCCTCCGCCCTCACACCGGACTCTCCACTCGCGCCCAAGCTCAGGCCCGCCCCCACGCCCTACGAGGCGCACCACCGTCCGACCAAGTCCCAGACGTCCCCGTCCCAGCCGCTGCCGGACTACGCGCCGCCCCCGCCGCCCAAGCCCAAGCCGGAGCCCAGGCTATCCAAGCTCGAGGTATCCCCCTTTTTCTTCTCTCTAAATTTTCAAAATTAACAAATGTTCACAAATCTTTACATTTTGCTCTCTAAACTGTCCAAACTGTCCAAACTGTATTTAGTTTTTGCCCTAAATTAAATTTGACAGTGGAGTACTGTCCAAACTGTATTCACTGTCCAAACTGCATCTAAGAACCCATGGTTGTGCTTATTTCTGAAGATGGAATGAACTATGACCTCCTGATCACAGAAAAAAACTTGTGTAGCTGATATTGCAATGTTAAGTGTACTATTGAGTGTACAGAAAAAACTTGTGTAGCTGATATTGCATCTGATAGGTTTCCTCTCTCGTTGCCCCAGTGAGGACCATGATGATCATGGCACTGGAAAATATTTATTGCTTAATTCCCTCTTGCAATTTTTCTGTGAAAATAATGACAGATGGAATAACATGATCACATTTGCTTCAAGTAGATAGGCTTTGCGCATTTCGTGTTGTGATAGGTATGTGGTGGCCGTTGTTGCACTTGTTGGATGTACGCAATTCTGTTGGTCTCATGTGTCATGTGTAACGTTCCTCTAGTGAATTGGGCAGTTGTATTGTACTAGTGTGTCTCTTCCTGCCAATATGAATGTTGTTGAATAAGAAAAATAAAAGTCTGGGAACCGATCTTGTGAATTTTACTGCCAATCTGATAATCTGAATGTTGCTGGATAAGAAACATACAAGTTTGGAACTTCTCTCTCTTGTGAGCTTTGCTGTCAAACTGAATGTTGCTGAATAAGAAACATACTACAAGTTTGGGACTTCTCTTATGAAACACAAGCTGCTTCATCTTTTGCTTTGGATCAAATGGAATAACATGATCACGATGTTTCTTTTTAATCAGTAAACCTAGGTGTTCGTCACCTGTGGCCTTAAGATCGATAGAAATGTATGTTGCTATTTTCTGTTGATTCTTTCTGGCCAGTTCATTCATCATTTAGGGCTTGATGTATGGAGGCTTGTCTACTTGCTGCTAATACAACATAATATTTGATATGAGCAGGGTGAACAACCTTCAGGTCCCGGGAATCTACTCAAGGCTGCAGGCACATATTGTCTCACTTCTTTTATCATCGATATAATATTCATATTAAGGAGTTTCTATAAGTTCATTGTTCTTATAAGCATCATGACTTTTTTTCATGGAAATTTACAGTATGTTTGAGGGTGAACATTAAGCAATGTTTGTTGTCAAACAAATTAAGAATCTTTTTAATTTATGTATTTACTATTTTTTTATTTTACTGATCAAGATGGTGTATTTGAGCTCGGGAGCAGAGAATCCACGTCCTGAACTCCTGATTTGTCCCTCTATGCATGGTGTGCATATACTATTTGCCTATTTGGTAAAAAAACAGTTTAGTTGCCTATTTGGTATGCTTGTCATGTCACTTGTAGTACAAGCTTAGTTAGGAGTACTCCATCTAGTAGTAATTAATTTGTGTGGCTGTGGAAGTCACTTGCTTTGGCATAATAATGTTTTTTTTCCAGTATTATTTTGTGGTGGTGTGGGTAGCAAGGTGCGTGCTACTTGTGATCTTCTGAAATGTCGACCCATTGGGAACTTCATTACGCGGGGATAATGATTTTGCAGGTACCCCGAGAGGCCCTTGAGTTTTCCAGAATGTCGATTAACTTCCGTTCCGGCAAATTCGGGTACTCCATATGTCCTATTTTCAGCAAAGCTCATGCTGAAATTTTCCGTGAATTTTAGCATGACTTTGCTAAAAATAGGACATATGGGGTACTTGAGACTAATGCATGGGCAGGGGTATCTTAGTACTTAGTTAAGTAGGATCAACTGCCCCTTTATTCTTGTTGCATTAAACCATAGGTGGCAATAGAGCCAAGTGGTCTTTCCTTTTAAGCGTGGTACCTTTTTGTTTTGCTAATGTGTACTAGGTGCTCCCATCTTCTGTGTCATTGTTACCCTAATTTATAGTCCAGTACAATTGGCCTTTCAGTATAGCCTGTTATCATGCATGTTTTATGATCTGTTGTAAGGGTACTAATTGGTCTCTTCTGCTGCTTATCAGAGATGGGGGGAAGCAGCCACCGCCGCTCTGCGACACCGCAGTACGAGTTGGATGCTTCCGAGTTCTTCAATATCATACTTGGGACTTCAGTATCATCCATGACGCAGGTATATAAAACGAGAGATCTCCCCTTCACCCATCTCATTATGGTATTTGTTGTTTGCTACATCACTCATTATCCCAAACTGCAGAGGCTGCCTAACAGTTTTATGAACATGCTGGGTGAAGATCCGCCAAATAATGTGAAGTTGCGACAGGACGGCAGCGGGTTTCGCAGGCAGTGGGATGTGGAGTTGTTGATCAAGGAGGGCCACATGTACTTGTCTTATGGGTGGGAGAAGTTCTACCGTGCTTATGACCTGCGGCTGGGGTACTTCCTTCTCTTCAGATACGACGACGACGCCACCATGCTCATCGTGAAGGTGTTCAACGCGACTATGTGTCGCATGCGCTACGCTGACGATGATGATGCCGGGACGTTCTGCCTCTTCTTATTCCTCTACATTTGGCTTTGTCTCACATCGATTGTTAACGGTCATTGTTGCATTTGGACAGGTAATGGAAGCAGCAGCAGCGACACTGGCTACAGCCAAAGCAGCAACGACTATGGCTGTAGCAAAAGCAACACCGATTCTGGCTTTAGCGAAAGTAGCAGCGACTCTGGCAGCAGCATAGACAACAAGAAGGATGATCTGGACTGGAGTGCGGGAGAAGAGGAGCAGAGTGGGGATGAGGAGCTGCAGGATGATGATGGGCATCAGGCTGAGGATGACCTAGTGCTGGTGGTGGCTGACCAAGGGCAAGAGATGGTGGTGGCTGACCAAGGGCAAGAGATGGTGGTGGCTGACCATGGGCAAGAGATGGTGGTGGCTGACCATGGGCAAGAGATGGAGGTGGCTGAGGATGACCTAGTGATGGTCGTGCCCGTCCTGCCTGAAGGTGGCCTCGCGATGGTGGTGGTGCCTGACAATGACCACGCACCGGTGGTGGAGCCGGCGATCCCACAGCTGGGCGACATGACCACGCCAATTGTGGTAGAAGACTACATCCCACTGCCTCCACCGCCTCGCCGCTCTTGGCGCATCAGACTGAGGAAGGAGAAGGAGAAGAACAATGAGAACTGAACTATGTCAGGTATGTCAGATCTCCAAAATGATATATATATATATATATACTTAGTTACCTATGTTATCTCTAATATGCTTAGTTTCCTATAGGTTAGCTTCATTTTACCTAAGTTGGCTCTAATATGCTAACTTAGAGCTTATATGCTTAGTTTTCTATAGGTTAGCTCCAAAATAACTTATGTTAGCACAAAATGATCAAGTTTACATAATAAGCTTATAGTCTTCTTCTTATTCTTCTTCTTTTCCAAAATGACATAGGTTAGCTTCATTTTACCTAAGTTGGCTCTAATATGCTAACTTAGAGCTTATATGCTTAGTTTCCTATAGGTTAGCTCCAAAATAACTTATGTTAGCACAAAATGATCAAGTTTACATAATAAGCTTATAGTCTTCTTCT
>NC_041385.1:738949872-738986661 GCF_002162155.2 Triticum dicoccoides
TTTTCTTATTCTTCTTCTTTTCCAAAATGACATAGGTTAGCTTCATTTTACCTAAGTTGGCTCTAATATGCTAACTTAGAGCTTATATGCTTAGTTTCCTATAGGTTAGCTCCAAAATAACTTATGTTAGCACAAAATGATCAAGTTTACATAATAAGCTTATAGTCTTTTTCTTATTCTTCTTCTTTTCCAAAATGACATAGATTAGCTTCATTTTACCTAAGTTGGCTCTAATATGCTAACTTGGAGCTTATATGCTTAGTTTCCTATAGGTTAGCTCCAAAATAACTTATGTTAGCACAAAATGATCAAGTTTACATAATAAGCTTATAGTCTTCTTCTTATTCTTCTTCTTTTCCAAAATGAGATAGCTTAGCTTCATTTTACCTAAGTTGGCTCCAAAATTCTTCTTATTCTTCTTCTAGTGTTCTTCTTCTTCTAGTATTCTTCTAGTTTTCTTCTTTTCTTCTTCTAACTTCTTGTTTATCATTTTGCATATTTGATTTAATTCACGGAAGCTTGCATGGATGGAGTGCTTCTTTTCCATTTGTGTTTTTATTTTGTATCAATGTGAAACTTTTGTGAATTGATGGATAACGGTGTTGGATGAACAATGTGAAACTTTTGTAATATGTAACGATGGAACTATGATTGTTATATGGATGCTTGTTGTATATATATATGTTGGCTATGTATCAATGTTGGCTATGTATGTATATATGATGGAACTTGTGTGTTGGATATGATTGTTATATGGATGCTTGTTGTATATATATATGTTGGCTATGGTTGTTATATGGAACTATGTGTTGGCTATGTGTTGGCTATGTATGTATATCTCATATGTGAAATAGTGACCTAAAATTAAGAAAAAACCAAAAAAAATTAAAAAAATTGTTACTAATGGAGCACTACCATATGGTGCGCCATTAGTATAGCAGACACTAGTGGCGCACTGTGGGCAAAACTGATGGCGCACTGCATGGTGCGCCATTAGTATACAAGATACTAATGGCGCACCAGCTGTGCGCCATTAGTAAAAAATACTAGTGGCGTGATACTAATGGCGCACCTGTAGTGCGCCATTAGTAGGCAAAACTGGTGCGCCATTAGTAGGCCTTTTCCTAGTAGTGTACCAGCGGACTGCATACTAGCACTTCAAGAGGAAATAGCGGGATTTTTGCTCAACCAGGTCATAGATCCCAAAGGAGAATACTATTACCCGCTACCGCCCCCATGAACCACTTGTCATCCCGCTCCGAAGGGACCAAGGCAACATGTAAGAGAAATTGTATATGGATATACATGTGTATGTGTGAATAATTAATGGTGTTGGTTGTGAGACATTCGATGATATATATTTATATATATATGCGGTTCTATGTATGAGACAATCTATTTATATATATGCATAACATGTACAATTTTTAGTATCGTAAAATACCAGCAAAAAAGAATTAAATGGAAAACACAAAATTAATGGAAAATAAAAAATAAAACCAAAACCCCCCCAAACATTTAGTACCGGTTGGTGTTACCAACCGGTACTAATGGTCTACCAGCACCTGGGCCTGGCTCGTGCCACGTGGTGGCACTTTAGCGTCGGTTCATGCCGAACCGGTAGTAAAGGGGGGCGGCTTTAGTCTCCACTATTTAGTGCCGATTGTAGAACCGGCACTAAAGGCCCTTACGAACCGGCGCTAAAGCCCGGTTCTGCACTAGTGGAGACCGACGCTGCTGCTGCCCAGTTCGACTACGGAGTTGACGACCCCTCCTTCTTGCCAGAGCAACCAGGCAAGCCCCCCCTTAATCACCAGATATTGCCTATTCTTCTCTTTACTTGGCATTAGAGTAGTGTAGCATGTTATTGTTCGGTTACTCCTATTCTATTGCATAGCCTGTCATTGTTGCTATAGTCGTTGATACCTTACCCGCAATCCTAAATGCTTAGTATAGGATGCTACTTTATCATCATTGGCCCTACATTCTTGTCAGTCTGCCTTGCTATACTATCGGGCCGTGATCACTCGGGAGGTGATCACGGGTATATACTATACATACATATACTATACAGATGGTGACTAAAGTCGGGTCAGCTCGTTGAGAACCCGCAAGTGAATCCGATGTGGGGGCTGGAAGGACAGGTGGCTCCATCCAGGTAGTGGTGGGCCTGGGTTCCTGACGGCCCCCGACTGTTACTTTGTGGCGGAGCGACAGGTCAGGTTGAGACCACCTAGGTGAGAGGTGGGCCTGGCCCTGGTCGGCGTTCGTGGTTACTTCATAATAACACGCTTAACGAGATCTTGGTATTTGATCTGAGTCTGGCCACTGGCCTATATGCACTAACCAACTACGCGGGAACAGTTATGGGCACTCGACGTCGTGGTATCAGCCGAAGCCTTTGTGACGTCAGCGACTGAGTAGCACGCGTCGGATTGGAGCGTAAACCTGCTCTTGTATTAAGGGGGCTAGGTCTGTTTCCGGCTGCGTATGCAACGTGCAGGTGCGCAATGGGCGATGGGCCCAGACCCCTGCTGTCACAGCCCCAGTTCAGGCCTTGCTTGTCTTTGCATTAGCTTTCATGCATCATATTTAAATTTCTCTTAAACCTGAAATGGGGATAGATCCAAACCCTAGCACAAATGAATCCAACTAGGTTCAAATAAAAATCATTTTCAATGAACCTGAAATGCCCTTCTAAAATGTCCATCATTTTTGTCCCGGGTTAGAACCTCTGGCAAAATTGGTTCACATTTTTCTAGGATAACATTGGGTCACTGAATTAAATCATACTCTATTTGCATTTGGGCATTTAAATGCTATATAATATTTTAATCGTCCAAATAATCCCAAACTGAAATGTTCCATGTTGGATATGTTCTAAACAATGGGCATGTGCAGTTTGGTGATTTTTGAAAATGCCTAAGTATTTTTAATAAAGCCCTACAGACTACAGAAATAGAAAACTAAAACAAATAAAAGAGAGAGAGAAGGACTTACCTGGCAGAAGCTTACCTGGCGCCCATCAGCAGGCCCAGTACTGTAGCTGGCGGCCTAGCCCACCACCGCTGCCCCCTGTCGTCTTCCTCCTTGGACAGAAGGACAGGAGCGCGTGCCCGCCGCCTGCTGGCCACGCGTAGGCCACCTCCTCCCTGCCTGCGTGCTTCCTCGACGCCCTGGCTTTCCCTGGAGACGCCACGCATGTTCCCGAACCCAACCGCTCACTCCCGTCCCCTCTCCCTTCCTCTGTTTCTCTCCCTCTCACCACCGAGCGCAGCTGTCGCCGCCGATGAGTACCACCGCAGCCACAGCCACCGCCTGACCTCCCCGACACGCTGCTGACGCAATTAATCATTTTCTGGAATAAAAATAATCCAGGAAATTCCAGAAAATAGTTTAAACTTCTAAAAATCATATAAAGTCAACCGTAACTCCAAATGAAACAAATTATATATGAAAAATGATCAGAAAAATCCAATCCTTCCATCTGTACCATTTTCATGCATGTTAGAACAACTTATAGCTGCTGTTTAGCACAAATCTTATAAATGGAATTTAAACCCTCACATATGGAGTTTGAATTTGAATCCTGGACTCAAACCAACTCCATTTAACTTGCTGCTAGTTGCATTAGCCCAAACCACAAAATATTGCCATGTCATAATCATGCATCATATTGTGCATTGCATTGATTGTGTTTCTCCTTTGTTTGTCGGTGCTTGTCCCCACTCGGTAGACGACGTTCCGACGATGAGTTCGATGACACCGATGAAGAGCTATACTATCTTCAGAAGTGCCAGGCAAGCAAAACCCCCTTGTTCATTCCGATACAATCCCACTCTCTTGCTCCTGCTCTCTTTTACCGCATTAGGACAATAACAATACAACTGTTACATGCTGCGGTAGTTGAACCCCTTTATCCTCTGCATGACCTGTCATTGCCATAGTAAATAGATGAAACCCACTAGCATGAGTAGGAGTTGTTTGAGCCCTGATGTGCCTACTCATTCATGCTTGTTGTCATGCCTGCTATTGCTTAGAGTTGTGTCAGGTCTGATTCATCGGGGATGAACTGGAGGTGTGTAAACATGTCCTACTGTGTGTGAACTAAGTGTGTGAACACGATTTGGTAAAGGTAGCGGTGAGAGGCCATGTAGGAGTACATGGTGGGTTGTGTCATTGTAGCCGTCCTCAGGAACTGAGTTCTGTGTTTGTGATCCATGAACAGTTACTACCACACATTGGGTTCCGGTAACTCGACCCCTCTTGACTTATTAATCAACATGATCTCTGTCCAGGAGTTGCAACTAGTTTCTGGTGTTTGTAGGTAGTGTTAGTAGTCTACCAAGTGGCACCCAGTACAGGTGGGCTTGGGGCAGACTAGGCACAGTGGCACGGTGTACCAAGCGTAGATCCACCCGTCGAGGTGGGCTTGGGAACCCTGCACACATTGTTTGGGGCCGTGAGCGACACCCCGGCCGGATCTCCTTGCGGATGGAACCTGAATAGGCGATAAACATGGACGACAGACTTGTGTGGTTAGTCAGGTCGTGGCCGACACCCTCGCTGGGCTTCCGCTTGAAGGTTGCCGAGTACATGTCGTGTAAACGGCGGTAAGTGGTGAGAGCGTGTGTGAAGAAGTACACCCCTGCAGGGTTAACATCATCTATTCGAATAGCCGTGTCCGCGGTAAAGGACTTCTGGGTTGCCTGTACAGTTCATAGACAAGTGAAAGTGGATACTCTAAAATGCGCAAGATAAGCGTGAGTGCTATGGATGGCGTTCTCGTAGGGAGACAGGAGCGGATCCATAGTGTTGTATTGATATGGTGAATATGTGGACTCGTGTGCGCCACCTCAAAAGAGTTACTTGCAGTCGTAGTACAGGATAGCCACCGAGTCAAAGCTGGCTTGCTGCATGTTAAACCCCACCACCCCCTTTGTTGATAATGATGCATATGTAGTTAGATCTGATGTAAGTCTTGCTAGGTACATTTGTACTCACGTTGCTTAATTTATGTTTTTGCAGAGAGACTTCAGTCTCGCTAGTAGTTCCGCATGGACTTCGACGTTTAGCTTGTTACCTCAGCTACGATCTTGTGCCCTCGGCAGGATCTAGTAGTTAGTCAGGCTTCTCAACCTTTTTCATTTGTAGATGTCTGTACCCAGACATGCTAAGCTTCCGTTTGTTCTTTGACTCGTATGCTCTGAATGTTGGGTCATGAGACCCATGTTTGTAATATCTCGCTTCTCGGAGCATATTGAATAAATACTTGAGTTGTAGAGTCATTTTGTGATGCCATGTTGTATTTGCACATATCGAGCATATTGTGTGTATGTTATTGAAATGCTTGGTATGTGTGGGATCTGACTATCTAGTTGTTTATCCTTAGTAGCCTCTCTTACCGGGAAATGTCTCCTAGTGTTTCCACTGAGCCATGGTAGCTTGCTACTGCTCCGGAACACTTAGGCTGGCCGGCATGTGTCCTTCTTCGTTCCTGTGTCTGTCCCCTCGGGGAAATGTCACGCGATGAATTCTGGAGTCCTGTTAGCCCGCTGCAGCCCGGTTCACCGGAGTCCTGCTAGCCCAGTGCTACAGCCTGGATTCACTCGCTGATGACCAACACGTTCGTTGTTGGGTCATGTATGCTTGTCCCTGTAAGTTAGTGCCACTTTGGGTTCACGACTAGCCATGTCAGCTCGGGTTCTTTGTCATATGGATGCTAGCGGCACTATCATATACGTGAGCCAAAAGGCACAAACGGTCCCGGGCCAGGTAAGGTGGCACCCGTGGGAATACCGTGCGTGAGGCCGCAAAGTGATATGATGTGTTACATGCTAGATCGGTGTGACTTAGAATCGGGGTCCTGATAGCTTTGGTATCAGAGCTTGACTGCCTGTAGGATTACCAAGCCAAACTGGTCGAAGTTGAGTCTAGACATTCTTTAGTTATATAAGGGAATTGATTGTGGGATGGAACGTAAGGCTCTTTTTACTCCTTATACCCTATGCCCTTCTGATCTGAGTCATCTTATCCTTCCTACGGGGTTAAGGAATTAGGATTTCTCTTCTTTCTATCAGGATCACGTGTTACCAATCCGTAGTCCTATAGGATTGATGGTTCTAAGCTTGCGTTCAGTTCCTACTATCTTCCGTATGATAACTGTTGATCCCAAAACCTTGATATTGTGCTTCTGAGTGGCTATGCCACCATATTTGCAGTATGTTTCAAATATTTTCGAGCTTTTACAGCCGTTATGCTGTCCGAGTCATCCCAGGTTTCTAAATAATCTGATGCATTTGCAAATTCCTTCTTCCTGTTCTGATGTTTCTTTGGGCCAGATTAACCATGCTAATCGGTGAGTTGAGGTACTTTATTGCCTCGACATATATGTTGGAATTATTATTATGACCCTAGCTGTCTTAGGGGATCATCTAGTAATCTAGCCATGTTTTGTGTTCCCAGTGTGATGATTCTGGCCATCATTCTCGAAAGCATCCCGTGATGCCACTTAGTAGTAGGTATTCTACTCCTGGGTTTCTGAACCCGAGATTTCCCTACTTACTTCATATTGTTGGTATTTGCTAGTTCCTTTAGGATATTAGTAACCTTTGCGATAGTCCTCGAGATTCATGGTATATCCTTCTTCCAATACCATGAACCAATATGGTAGAAGTTCAGGAACCAAAAGATCACACCAAGAGTGCTCTCGATGAGTTCCCCTTCTATATTATGATTCTGCCAAACCTACCTCTCTGCATGGATTGTCCGGAAGAAATATGTTGAACTCGTTCGACATTCTAATCCATGCGTCCACAACTCAGAAAATCGTATGTTCTTTTGAGTTGTCCCCCTTAGTCGTCTTCTGACCCTTGTCTATCAACTGATAGTCAAGAGTATGCGTGCATTCGTTCATCGATGCCTATTACTTTTGTGGTCCGTCAAGCCATTCTATTTCAGAATGAATAGGAGAAACAAACTCCAGAACCTCATCCATATCTAGGATTGGGTCAAAGCAATTGTATTCCGCAGATCAAAATGCCAATCCAGCTTCTGCTCTGCTCTACCTTGAAGTATTACCTTCTTTATGTCAGGACTGTCATGAGAATTGCACACCCTCCTATGAGATCTTGATACAGTGATACTTCTTGCCCTCATTATTCATTTCTCGGCTCCCGTGTTGTTGTAACCGGAATGCCGACAGATGAACTATGATGTGTGAAATCTATACTCCTAGCAACTCTGTTGCTTGGTAGTTAAATGGACAACAACCTCATTCTTAGTGTGTTGTTTTTTGAATCATCATTCTAAGATAGATTGTGCTACCTAGTCGTTATTTCCGGTGCACTCTTCGATCGGTGAGTTAGGATTTTGTCAATCCCTCGCTCATTTGATCATATCATCTTGCCTGGAAAGCAAGATTGCTCTCGAGCTTAGTAACATATCGGTGGTTCGTGATTTTTGTATATCTTCTCGAAAGTATCACCAGGTCGTCACCTGACTGCTATGTTGAGTTCGTGTTCATGTTGGTTTTCCTCCAAACCACCATTCTCCAAGAATCTGTGTGTGATACCCCTGAGCTAGTTGGTTAAGCTGGACAACAACTTGGAGAGTTGGAAGATAAAAGCTTGTCTAATTTAGTTATTTTCCAAAGGGATATCCTTGTGTGTGTGTGTTGAAGAGAGATGATATCTTCATCGATTGTTCCTCGTGATCGGTTGTTGAATCTATTGTCTTGTCCGAACCTTGATTTGAGTGTGGTCTATCCTTAAATCAAATCAGAACCAACGATATTCATAATGTTGTCTTACTCGTGGTTGATTCCTTGAGCACACACCATTACAACTTTTGGTCTGACCAATACTATCACATTGTTCACATAGTGGTGGAAGTCCAGTTATATGGAAACCTGGATGAATTGTTGTTGAGCCCATCAGCAGCATTTGACCCTCTCCATGATTCATGTTGGACATTAAGCTAGTATTGGAAACTTTTATAAGCATTATCTTCATGTCCCGTGCATGAAGCATATGTTCGGATGAAAGAAGTGACTCCCTTTAATTCATGTGCATCTGATGCAAGTTGTCGCCATGAATTCGAGGAAGTCAATGTTGGTTCCTCTGGAATCGTCCCAAGTTAGTCATGCACGTGCGAAGTACTCTATGGTTTGATAGGTTGGCCGCCTCCATTCTATATGTGTTCCTAGCACACCAAGCCACTGATTGACTTGTTCAAGGAGAAGAAGTTCCTTCATAAGAGCTAATCATATGACTTATGCGAGGACTTAGTTATCCGCAATGATGGTTTCCAAACCAGAACTCGGTAGTGTTTTATTATAAGACTACCATGTGGTCATGCCTGTCTGGGACAGTGTGTTCACAGGTGGGTAGCAGAGCCAGCTCATGTTTTGGAGCTTACTACCGTAGTTCATTCCCCGGGAATCTCGCAACGTCATATCGTCGATTTGTGTTGCAAACTTTCCTTTTTCTTTCTAGACTCGATGAGTCTGGATTATTCTGACACCAACCAGATCTGAATCTCAGGCAGATATGATGGTTGGAACGTTCCCCAAGAACTATAATATTGGTCTCTCTATAACCGGTAAAGTGGATGACGTGGCCAACACAGCCAGCCGGAAGACCTACTATTGTAGTATCTTGATTGAGAAAGTTGGCCACCTCCCCATAAGGATTTCGTAGGATCTACTCCCTAGTTGTTCCTTATGGATTTTTGTGTTCCCGAAGTCTGACCTTTTACTTGATGTTCTAGATATCAAACCATAATTATCTATGGATTACGCTAGCACATCAAGGAGAACTTTAGAAGCGGAGTGCTAAATGTCTCTTGGTCGATCATCCAGATTTTGATTCCTTGGCCTCGCTAAGGTGAAATCTAAGAAGGTGTTATCTCCTTTTGCATCTGCATCGTCCATCGTTGTTCATCATGGTAGTACATTGTGTTGCCAGGATCCTTGACATGGATGTGGTAGAATCTTGATGAATATGGAAATGTTCAAGTTCTTGAGAGAATGCGCAAGCAAACATCCCTTGTGTTGTTTACAACAAGGTAATCCACATCATCCATTCTAGTCCGAGTATGTTATTCTACCAAACTCCTCCAAATGATCGATTGTGATTTGCCTTAAGCTAGTATAAAGAGTTTCAATGATCTCTAAATCAAAGGTAATTCTTTTTGCCACTTAAGGGGATATTTCTACGAGTCACCTTCCCTAAGGTGCCCCGTTATGGTATCATGGCAACTCAACTCCTCGCTACGTTGACAATCGTTTACCACCTTCTTAAGTGTGGAATTGTTGTCTACCTAGTTAATCTTCGTCATCTGTTACATCCCATCCCTCTGGATGTATGTTTCATGTCTCAGCTCGAGAGATGTTGCCATGTCTCATTTCGTGAGTTAATCCTGAGTTGTTCGATCCTCGAGAAGATCGATCCTTCTAGAGTCTCCTTCTCCTCTCATTGTCATGATAGCTAGAGTTCTCAGAGCAAGACGTCGAGACAAAGATAGTGATCGAATCAACGTTCTGGTGAGATGCAACCTGGATCGTGAAGATTGCGTTAGTTGTGTTCCCCCTTCATCTTACCCTACGCTTGAATCTCGGGACGAGATTCTTGTTTAGTGGGGGTGAGTTGTCATAGCCCCAGTTCAGGCCTTGCTTGTCTTTGCATTAGCTTTCATGCATCATGTTTAAATTTCTCTTAAACCTGAAATTGGGATAGATCCAAACCCTAGCACAAATGAATCCAACTAGGTTCAAATAAAAATCATTTTCAATGAACCTGAAATGCCCTTCTAAAATGTCCATCATTTTTGTCCCGGGTTAGAACCTCTGGCAAAATTGGTTCACATTTTTCTAGGACAATATTGGGTCACTGAATTAAATCATACTCTATTTGCATTTGGGCATTTAAATGCTATATAATATTTTAATCGTCCAAATAATCCCAAACTGAAATGTTCCATGTTGGATATGTTCTAAACAATGGGCATGTGCAGTTTGGTGATTTTTGAAAATGCCTAAGTATTTTTAATAAAGCCCTACAGACTACAGAAATAGAAAACTAAAACAAATAAAAGAGAGAGAGAGAAGGACTTACCTGGCAGAAGCTTACCTGGCGCCCATCAGCAGGCCCAGTACTGTAGCTGGCGGCCTAGCCCACCACCACTGCCCCCTGTCGTCTTCCTCCTTGGACAGAAGGACAGGGGCGCGTGCCCGCCGCCTGCTGGCCACGCGTAGGCCACCTCCTCCCTGCCTGCGTGCTTCCTCGACGCCCTGGCTTTCCCTGGAGACGCCACGCACGTTCCCGAACCCAACCGCTCACTCCCGTCCTCTCTCCCTTCCTCTGTTTCTCTCCCTCTCACCACCGAGCGCAGCTGTCGCCGCTGATGAGTACCACCGCGGCCACAACCACCGCCTCACCTCCCCGACGCGCTGCTGACGCAATTAATCATTTTCTGGAATAAAAATAATCCAGGAAATTCCAGAAAATAGTATAAACTTCTAAAAATCATATAAAATCAACCGTAACTCCAAATGAAACAAATTATATATGAAAAATGATCAGAAAAATCCAATCTATCCATCTGTACCATTTTCATGCATGTTAGAACAACTTATAGCTGCTGTTTAGCACAAATCTTATAAATGGCATTTAAACCCTCACATATGGAGTTTGAATTTGAATCCTGGATTCAAACCAACTCCATTTAACTTGCTGCTAGTTGCATTAGCCCAAACGACAGCATATTGCCATGTCATAATCATGCATCATATTGTGCATTGCATTGATTGTGTTTCTCCTTTGTTTGTCGGTGCTTGTCCCCACTCGGTAGACGACGTTCCGATGATGAGTTCGATGACACCGATGAAGAGCTATACTATCTTTAGAAGTGCCAGGCAAGCAAAACCCCCTTGTTCATTCCGATACAATCCCACTCTCTTGCTCCTGCTGTCTTTTACCGCATTAGGACAACAACGATACAACTGTTACATGCTGCGGTAGTTGAACCCCTTTATCCTCTGCATGACCTGTCATTGCCATAGTAAATAGATGAAACCCACTAGCATGAGTAGGAGTTGTTTGAGCCCTGATGTGCCTACTCATTCATGCTTGTTGTCATGCCTGCTATTGCTTAGAGTTGTGTCAGGTCTGATTCATCGGGGATGAACTGGAGGTGTGTAAACATGTCCTACTGTGTGTGAACTAAGTGTGTGAACACGATTTGGTAAAGGTAGCGGTGAGAGGCCATGTAGGAGTACATGGTGGGTTGTCTCATTGTAGCCGTCCTCAGGAACTGAGTTCTGTGTTTGTGATCCATGAACAGTTACTACCACACATTGGGTTCCGGTAACTCGACCCCTCTTGACTTATTAATCAACATGATCTCTGTCCAGGAGTTGCAACTAGTTTCTGGTGTTTGTAGGTAGTGTTAGTAGTCTACCAAGTGGCACCCAGTACAGGTGGGCTTGGGGCAGACTAGGCACAGTGGCATGGTGTACCAAGCGTAGATCCACCCGTCGAGGTGGTCTTGGGAACCCTGCACACATCGTTTGGGGCCGTGAGCGACACCTGGCCGGATCTCCTTGCGGATGGAACCCGAATAGGTGATAAACCTGGACAAGAGACTTGTGTGGCTAGTCAGGTCGTGGCCGACACCCTCGCTGGGCTTCCGCTTGAAGGTTGCCGAGTACATGTCGTGTAAACGACGGTAAGTGGTGAGAGCGTGTGTGAAGAAGTACACCCCTGCAGGGTTAACATCATCTATTCGAATAGCCGTGTCCGCGGTAAAGGACTTCTGGGTTGCCTGTACAGTTCATAGACAAGTGAAAGTGGATACTCTAAAATGCGCAAGATAAGCGTGAGTGCTATGGATGGCGTTCTCGTAGGGAGACGGGAGCGGATCCATAGTGGTGTGTTGATATGGTGAATATGTGGACTCGTGTGCGCCACCTCAAAAGAGTTACTTGCAGTCATAGTACAGGATAGCCACCGAGTCAAAGCTGGCTTGCTGCATGTTAAACCCCACCACCCCCTTTGTTGATAATGATGCATATGTAGTTAGATCTGATGTAAGTCTTGCTAGGTACATTTGTACTCACGTTGCTTAATTTATGTTTTTGCAGAGAGACTTCAGTCTCGCTAGTAGTTCCGCGTGGACTTCGACATTTAGCTTGTTACCACAACTACGATCTTGTGCCCTCGGCAGGATCTAGTAGTTAGTCAGGCTTCTCAGCCTTTTTCATTTGTAGATGTCTGTACCCAGACATGCTAAGCTTCCGTTTGTGCTTTGACTTGTATGCTCTGAATGTTGGGTCATGAGACCCATGTTTGTAATATCTCGCTCCTCGGAGCATATTGAATAAATACTTGAGTTGTAGAGTCATTTTGTGATGCCATGCTGTATTTGCACATATCGAGCATATTGTGTGTATGTTATTGAAATGCTTGATATGTGTGGGATCTGACTATCTAGTTGTTTATCCTTAGTAGCCTCTCTTACCGGGAAATGTCTCCTAGTGTTTCCACTGAGCCATGGTAGCTTGCTACTGCTCCGGAACACTTAGGCTGGCCGGCATGTGTCCTTCTTCGTTCATGTGTCTGTCCCCTCGGGGAAATGTCACGCGATGAATTCCGGAGTCCTGTTAGCCCGCTGCAGCCTGGTTCACCGGAGTCCTGCTAGCCCAGTGCTACAGCCTGGATTCACTCGCTGATGACCGACACGTTCGTTGTTGGGTCATGTATGCCTGTCCCTGTAAGTTAGTGCCACTTTGGGTTCATGACTAGCCATGTCAGCTCGGGTTCTTTGTCATATGGATGCTAGCGACACTATCATATACGTGAGCCAAAAGGCGCAAACGGTCCCAGGACAGGTAAGGTGGCACCCGTGGGAATACCGTGCGTGAGGCCGCAAAGTGATATGATGTGTTACATGTTAGATCAGTGTGACTTAGGATCGGGGTCCTGACACCTGCGCGCATAGGATTTAGACCAACGTGCTGACCTCTCTGTTGTGCCTAGGTGGGGCTGCGACATGTTGATCTTCCGAGGCCGGGCATGACCCAGGAAAGTGTGTCCGGCCAAATGGGATCGAGCGTGTTGGGTTATGTGGTGCACCCCTGCAGGGAAGTTTATCTAATCGAATAGCCGTGTCCCTCGGTAAAAGGACGACCCGGAGTTGTACCTTGACCTTATGACAACTAGATCCGGATACTTAATAAAACACACCCAAACAAGTTCCAGAGACATCCCGGTGATCGCTTTCCCACAGGGCAACGAGGGGAGGATCGCCGGGTAGGATTATGCTATGCGATGCTACTTGGAGGACTTCAATCTACTCTCTTCTACATGCTGTAAGACGGAGGCTGCCAGAAGTGTAGTCTTTGATAGGACTATCTATCCCCCTCTTATTCTGGCATTCTGCAGTTCAGTCCATCGATATTGCCTCTTTACACATATAGCCATGCATATGTAGTGTAGATCCTTGCTTGTGAGTACTTTGGATGAGTACTCACGGTTGCTTTTCTCCCCCCTTTCCCCCTTTCCTTTCTTCCTGGTTGTCGCAACCAGATGCTGGAGCCCAGGAGCCAGACGCCACCGTCGATGACGACTCCAACTACACCGGAGGTGCCTACTACTACGTGAAGGACGCCGCTGACGACCAGGAGTAGTTAGGAGGATCCCAGGCAGGAGGCATGCGCCTCTTTCGATCTGTATCCCCAGTTTGTGCTAGCCATCTTATGGCAACTTGTTTAACTTATGTCTGTGTCGGAGTAATGGGCCACGGGTAGGCCAACCCGAGCCCCAGGACCTTTCAAGACATCGGGGCAGGCCGCGCCCCTCATGCCGAGTCCCAGGGGTGACTTCACGATAAGCCGAGTCCCAGATGGCGACTCCAAGATAAGCCGACTTCAAGCCGGCAACCTCCAGAGAGGCCGGCTATGGAGAGTCGGCCCACAACTCCACCCTCGTCTCGAAGGATGAGGCGGGGTACGGCCACGACATGGCCGTTTCCCCCCCAGCTTACGACGGGCCGGCATGGCTACAGTGAGCCGTATAGCGGGAGATCTTCGACGAGGCACGGCACTGTTGCCATGCCTGCCCTGACCTCAGCCACAGTAGGCGGCACACTGTGCCCACGACGCCGGCCTATACGGCCCAAGGGCGGCAGGGCCGCCCGTCAGTGGGTAGACCGAAGACGGCATGAGCGCCCTGGAGACGGACTGATGGGAGTCGGCCCCCTGGAGTCGGCCGACCCCTCCCCCGGGCCCCACACACCATTAACTAGATAAGATGGGGAGTGGCGACAGTGAACGCACGCCGGACGGCGGCGCTGTAGCCATGAACGCATGACCCAGCC
Source organism: Triticum dicoccoides (assembly GCF_002162155.2). Lineage (NCBI taxonomy): Eukaryota > Viridiplantae > Streptophyta > Magnoliopsida > Poales > Poaceae > Triticum > Triticum dicoccoides. The sequence goes on from NC_041385.1 coordinate 738,964,249, forward strand.
AACGTCATCAGGAGTACCGCTATAGTCTCAGGCCTATCCACGGGGCCCGCCAGTCGGCGGGCCCTAGGAGTCGGCCGGAAAGGACGACGGCTTGAGAGACAGACGGCTGGGACCCGCTCCCAGCCGGATTACTATTGTACCCCTGGGGGTAGGCCTATATAAACCCCCCCGGGAAGCCCATGCAAGGGGTTCGGACCCAGATAGGATAGACCTTAGATCATCGGAGGGAGAAGCTAGCCTTGCCTTCTCCTACCTCCAGAAACAGCTCTAGGAGCACCATTGTAACCACTTTGCCATAGTGACCATGCGAAGACCCCGCAGAGCAGCAGTAGGGGTGTTATCTCCTCGGAGAGCCCTGAAGCTTGGTAAGTTCCGCCGGCGTGCATGTCTCCGCCTCATCCCACTTCCGAGCACCGGCGACGTTCTACTCGCTCCCACCATGATAAGCCATCCTTTGGCATATGTCGTACCCAACCCCCGACATTTGGCGCCCACCATGGGGCGAGGTGCACCGTCGTCCGGAGACCTGCTCTGGACGGGAACCCTTTTCCTCCCTGGCGAGTGCAGCCAGCCCGGCACGACAGACGGAGTTTGCACCGACGCGCTGCGCGGCGCTGATATCGCCTGCGCGGCCAGCAGCCTCGCCGAGCTTATTGGTGAGGTTGGCCTCTCCGACGAGCCTACGTTCGACGCAGGCACGAGCGGCCCCGAGAGCCTCCTCGCGGGTCTCCTCGACCAACTCCACGTCACCGGCGAGCCTGCCGTGGACCTGGAGTCCATAGGATCCACCGACCCGATGCTGGTCGACTCCGACACCACATCGCTCGACGCGTTTCCCACCAACATGGTGGTCTACGACGAGACGCTCCCTTACGAGGGGAGCGATGGAAGCACCATCACAGAAGTTCTCGTCCTCGATCACAGCGAGCGTTCTGGTGAAGGAGCGCATGACCCGCTCGACGCGGCTCTGCGAGACCTTACCGCGCCGATTCCGGGAGATGCTGACGCCGAGACGCTGGAGGCACGCCACCTTCAGCTTATTGAGGGCGCGAAGAAGTTGGCAAGCATGAGACGCTTGTCAGAAGCGTACCAGCGCGAGATGGATCATGCCGTGGGCGGCTTGCCGGCTCCGACTGGGCCTAGCCGCCTAGGCGCGGTCCGACAACGCGGCGTGGCAATCGCCAACCTGTTCGGGGCTGATCGCCCTGTGTATGCCATGCCCGCGGAGAATATCCGTGCCGCCCAGGCGGCGGCAGACGAGCTCGACAACTTCGAGGGCGAAGAGCGCCGCATGATGACAGAGCGAGTTCAGCAGCTCCTCGACGCGGCTGCCGCACAGAATGAAGCCGGCTGCCGCACCAAGGCGCCGCAGCGAGAAAACAACGACCCGCCGCCCCACCGAGACCAAGGCGCGACGTCCCGAACGCCGACTGGCGGAGCCCGCGGAAAGAAGGACCAGGAGCGGCTGTCAGCTACAGTCGGACTCGCATCACCATCGAGCGCGACCAAGACGGTCGCCCCAAAGCGGTGGAACGGCGGGACGACTACCTGCCTCCCCCTCCTCGCAGAGAAAGGCGAGTCTCCCCGCCGCCCGTGGAACATCCGACTCTCGGTGACCGACTTGGCCGCCGAAAGGGAGTCGGAGAAAATGACGCCCGCCACCGGATCGATCGACTCCATCGGTCCCTGGCGCTGGAAGAAGAAGACGAGTTGGGTCCACCCTACTTTGGGCCCCGCATCTGAGATGAGCCCTTCCCCAAAGGGTTCACGCTCCCCCGAGACACGCCCAAATATACCGGCACCGTGAAGCCGGAAGACTGGCTGGTCGATTACTCCACGGCCTTCAATATAGCGAACGGCAACAAGCGTGTTGCTATAAGATATGTCCCGCTCATGCTCCAGGGCTCGGCCCGGACATGGTTAAACAGTCTGAAGCCCCACAACATCAACAGCTGGGTCGACTTCACCGAGGCCTTCGTCCGCAACTTTACAAGCACGTACAAGCGACCTCCCAAGCCTCGCCAGCTCTCCCTGTGCGTGCAAGGTCCCAACGAGTCCACTCGCGACTACCTCACGCTCTGGGGTGAGTTCCGGAACTCCTACGAAGGCGTGCACGAGGTGCAGGCAATCGAGTACTTTACTGCCGGATGCAGAGAAGGCACCCTCCTCAAGCACAAGCTTCTCTGCGACGAGCCGGAGACCCTCGATGAGCTACTGATCACGGCGGACAAGTACGCCACGGCTGACTCCTCCATGAAGGCGGAGATTCAAGTTAGTGCGACTGGCAAAGTCGCTCCTAAGGCTCCAAGAACTCCGGCTGGGGACTCCATTCGGCGGCAACAGCAGAACGACCACAAGCGTAAGGCCCCGCAGCCGGCCTCCAACAACCGGCAAGTGGCGACAGTCGAAGACCAACAGCCGGAGGGACCGCCTCCGGCGAAGCGGTAGAGGGGCGGCAAGTCCAACTGGTTGCCGGGTTTCTCCTACGAGCAAACCCTGGATGGCCCCTGCAAGTTTCACAGCGGCGCGAAGCCGGCAAACCACACCACCCGGAAATGCCACTGGCTGACCAGAATCGCCAAGGGAGACGGCTTGCTCCCACCACCGCCTGCTGGGCCGCCTCCACCACAGCCGCCCCAGCAGCCGGCTGTCAGGCCAGTCGGCGCGATACAAGACGAGTTCCCAGATGAGCACGGAGCCTATGTGGTGTTCACCAGTGTGACAGACGACCGGCGCAGCAGGTGCCAACAGCAGCAAGAAGTGAATGCAGTCACATCAAGCACTCCAGAATTTATGCACTGGTCTGAAAAGCCCATCAGTTGGAGCAGAGCCGATCACCCAGAGGTGATGCCGAGTCCAGGCTCCTACGCCTTGGTCTTAGGCGCCACACTCGCCACAGATAGGCGGGCCGCTCGCTTCTCGCGAGTGCTGATAGACGGAGCCAGTAGTATCAACATCCTGTACAAGGATACGATGGAGAAATTAGGAATCAAGCGAAGACAGCTTCAGAGCAGCCGGACTGTGTTCCACGGCATTGTTCCTGGCCTTTCCTACTCACCAATTGGCAAGATCCTGATAGACGTCCTCTTTGGGGACAAAGATCATTTCCGCCGAGAGCCAGTCTGGTTTGAAGTGGTGGACCTTGAAAGCCCGTACCATGCGTTGCTTGGCCGACCAGCTCTGGCCAAGTTCATGGCTGTCCCCCACTACGCCTACCTCAAGATGAAGATGCCAAGTTACAAGGGAATTCTGACCGTGGCTGGCGACTACAGAAAGTCGTCCGCCTACGCGGCCGAAAGCAGTCAGCTGGCCGAGTCCCTGGTGATCGCAGCTGAGAAACGGCTTCTTGATCGGGTCGTGGCAATGGCCGGCAAGCAGCCCGAGTTGTCACCCGACCCCAAGGAGTCGGAAGCAGAAGGATCATTCAAGCCGGCCAAAGAAACGAAGAAGATACCTTTGGACCCGGAGCACCCACAGAGGTACGCTGTCATGGGCATAGGCCTTGACAGCAAATAGGAAGGCGAGCTTGCCAATTTCCTCCGTGAGAATCGAGACATCTTCGCATGGTCCACCAAGGACATGCCTGGTGTACCGACGGAATTCGCCGAGCACAAATTACATGTCCGATCTGATATGAAGCCCGTCAGGTAGCCCTTGCGCCGCCTGTCAGAAGAAAAAAGAAGAGTTGTTGGAGAAGAAATAGCCCGGCTCCTGGCAGCCGGCTTCATCATGGAAGTGTTTTTTCCAGAGTGGCTGGCAAACCCAGTACTAGTGCTGAAGAAGAACAAGCAGTGGCGGATGTGTATTGACTACACAAGCCTCAACAAAGCCTGCCCCAAGGACCATTTGCTCTGCCGAGAATTGATTAGGTGATAGACTCCACAGCCGGATGCGAGCTATTGAGTTTCTTAGATGCATATTCAGGATATCACCAGATCAAGCTGAACCCGGCTGACAGACTAAAGACCGCCTTCATCACGCCGTTTGGAGCCTTCTGCTACCTGACCATGACGTTCGGCTTGAGGAATGCCGGCGCCACCTTTCAGCGTTGCATGCAGAAGTGCCTCCTCAAGCAACTCGGCAGAAATTCCCACGTCTACATGGATGATGTGGTGGTGAAGACGGAAAAACGTGGAACTCTGTTGGAAGATCTCAAGGAAACCTTTGAGAACCTGCACCGATTCCAGATCAAGCTCAACCCCGAGAAATGCGTCTTCGGAGTACCAGCCGGCCAACTCCTCGGTTTCCTGGTCTCCGAACGCGGCATAGAGTACAACCCTGTGAAGATCAAGGCCATCGAGAGGATGGAAGCGCCCAGACGACTGTTAGATGTGCAAAAATTCACCGGCTGTTTGGTGTCCATCAGCCGATTCGTCAGTCGGCTGGGCGAGAAAGCTCTCCCCCTGTACCAGCTCATGAAGAAGACAACCTTTTTTGAATGGACTCCCAAGGTGGACGAAGCTTTTCTCCAGCTAAATAAGATGTTGACTACTCCCCCTGTGCTGGCGGCTGCGACTCCCAAAGAGCCCATGCTCCTATACATTGCCGCCACCAGCCGGGTAGTCAGCACAGTCATTGTAGTCGAGCGCAAGGAGGAAGGCAAGGTGCTACCTGTCCAGAGACCGGTATATTACCTGAGCGAGGTACTGTCGGCCCCAAGCAGAACTACCCCCACTACCATAAGATGTGCTACGGCGTGCATTTCGCCGCCAAGAAATTGAAGCCTTACTTCCAGGAGCATCCAATCACCGTGGTCTGCACAGACCCGCTAGCCGAGATCATCGGAAGCCGAGATGCTTCTGGCCGAGTGGCCCAATGGGCCATCGACCTAGCTCCCTACACCATCTACTACGAGCCCCGCACCGCCATCAAGTCACAAGCGCTGGCTGACTTCCTCGTCGATTGGGCCGAGACCCAGTATCTGCCGCCAGCGCCCGACTCCACTCATTGGCGGATGCACTTTGACGGCTCCAAGATGCGCACCGGCTTGGGAGCCGGCATTGTCCTCACTTCCCCCAAGGGCGACAAACTCAGATATGCGCTGCAGATCCACTTCGCCGCCTCCAACAACATGGCCGAGTACGAAGCACTCATCCACGGGCTCCGGCTCGCCAAAGAGCTCGGCATTCGCCGGATCCTGTGTTATGGCGACTCTGACTTGGTGGTCCAGCAATCATCTGGCGACTGGGACGCCAAGGACGCAAACATGGCGAGCTACCGATTCCTGGTGCAGCAACTCAGCGGATACTTTGAGGGGTGCGAGTTCCTCCACGTGCCAAGGAACGACAATGACCAAGCAGACGCCTTGGCACGAATCGGCTTCACCCGCCAAGCAATACCATCCGGCATCGCCCTTTGACGCCTCCTCAAGCCGTCCATCAAGCCATCACCAGAATTAGACTCAATCTTTGTGCCGGCTCCACCCGAAGAAGTCGAATCCAACTCCAAGAAAGCCAAAGTCAAAGCCGGCTCGGGGACTCCAGAACCTAGCCCGGGGACTGCGGTGACAAGACCAGAGACTCCAGAGCTCAGCCCGGGGACTGCTCTAGTCGGCCCGGGGACTTCGTCAATTCAACAAGCGGCCGTGGACCCCAACCCGCCGCCTCCCAGCCCAGCCGCCCTTATCCAAGTCGCACTAGTGGCAGTTGAAGAAATAGCAGCACCCTCATGGGCCCAGCCCATCCTCAAGTTCCTAGTAAACAGAGAGCTGCCAACTGATGAAATCTTGGCTCGGCAAGTGCAACGCCGAGCAGCAGCTTATACCATAGTCAACAGAGAGCTGGTCAGGCGCAGCGTCACTGGCGTTTTCCAACGCTGCGTCGAGGCAGAACAAGGCCAAGCAATCCTCAGAGACGTCCACAAAGGCGAGTGCGGCCACCATGCGGCCTCAAGGGCACTCGTCGCCAAGGCCTTCCGGCACGGTTTCTTCTGGCCAACCGCACTGGAAGAGGCCAAAGAGTTAGTCCAAAAGTGCAAGGGGTGCCAGATGTTCCGTTCCAAGCCACTTCAGCCAGCTTCCGCACTCAAGACTATCCCCATCGCCTGGCCCTTCGCAGTCTGGGGCCTGGACATGGTCGGACCATTCAAGACGGCACGAGGTGGCCTGACTCATCTACTTGTCGCAGTGGACAAGTTCACCAAGTGGATAGAGCATCATCATCGACAATGGCACAAATTTTGCCAAGGGCGCCTTGGCCCGTTTCTGCGCGACGCAGGGCATCCGACTGGACTTAGCGTCCGTTGCCCATCCGCAGTCAAACGGCCAGGTGGAGCGAGCAAATGGCCTCATCTTATCCGACATCAAGCCTCGACTCGTCATGCCGCTGGGGCGATCTGCCGGCTGCTGGCTTGAGGAGCTGCCGGCCGTCCTCTGGAGTCTGCGCTCGACTCCAAACAAGTCAACCGGCTTCACACCCTTCTTCCTCATCTACGGTGTCGAAGCCGTCATCCCAACGGACATAGAGTTCGACTCCCTGCGAGACACCATGTACACCGAGGAAGAAGCAGAACAAGCACGTCAAGACGGCGTCGATCTGCTGGAAGAGGGCCGACTGTTGGCACTCAGCCGGTCCAGCATCTACCAGTAGAGTCTGCGTCGATACTACAACATGAAGGTCAGGCCAAGATCTTTCCGAGAGGGCGACCTAGTGCTCCGGCTGATCCAGCGAACAGCCGGCCAGCACAAGCTGTCGGCACCTTGGGAAGGCCCCTTCATTATCAGCAAGGCGCTAGGAAATGACTCCTACTATCTGATCGACGCTCAGAAGCCCCGAGTGCGCAAGAGGGACGACTCCGGCAAAGAGACAGAGCGCCCGTGGAATGCAAATCTTCTCCGAAGATTTTACAATTGATGCAGTATGTATCATGCTCCCCTTTTGTATTAAAGTATCAAGACTTTGGGGCCCCCGAGACGAGCTCGGGGACTGCCCATTTTGTTATCTGTATGATAAGAATTATGCCTTTGAGTATGTTACTCTATTGTTAAAAGCCGCTTGGCACCGGGCCAGACTAGTCGGCCCGGGGACTCGCCGCCTTGCGCTATGAGGAGCTTCCCGCAGTCAGACAAGTAGTGTGCGGTGCCTAATCCGTCTCCTGGCAAAGCCGCAGCTCGCAGAGCGACTGTGAGGCGGGTAGGAGTGAGGAAGAACGGGCGCCCACGCGAAAAATGGCTAAGGACCTAAAGCACGAACATAGCATAAGACGGCCTCCAACATTTCTGAAGCAAAAAGCCGACTCACGAATAGCCGGCTTGCCGTTTCTATTAGCATCTATCAAGGATGACCGACTCTTGGGTAGTCGGCCTGCCGCCTTCTATCCAACTTGCTAAAGAGACTCTAAAATGGCCAAGCACTTGCCTTCTCAAAGTAGCCAAGCATTTGACCCAGCAACAGTCCGCAGAGCGGTTGTCCGACTGGCAAGGCAGCAACTAAAGGAAGGCGGCAAAGGGAAAAGCCTAAAGAGCAGTAAGCAAGGAAAGATACAACTTGGATAAATATTTACATAGGCCCTTGGCCGAATCTTCGAGTAGAAGTTCAAGATACACCTCACGGGTGGAACTGTTCGAATTTAACAAAGTTTTCCAAAAGATTACTAAGACAGATAAACAGAGGCGAAAAAGGCAGCCTAGGAGGCGGCATCTGGGATCGGAGGATCGAAGGAGACGGCGGTGTTAGGCGCCGGGGCGGTCGGCTGGGCGGTCTCGGTCTGATCGCCTCCGGCGGCAGTCGCCTTCTCTCGACGCGGCTCGTTGCTGGAGGCGCGGTCGAGCTGAGGCTGGCCGCCCGCTCCGTCTTCTGGCACCTCCCTCTCGTCTTCGTCCTCCGCCTCGCATTCCTCCTTGGTTCTAGAGTCAATCACCTCCGCCAAGTCCTCGCCAAAGTCTGGGTTCATCCCGAACCACTCCAGCGGCACCTCCTCACCGCCTTCAGCCCGCTCGGGGACGAAGACGCTGGTGTCCATGTAGTCGGCAATCGCTGCCGCACGTTCGACAAGAGCACCCTCCACTGCCACCAACTCCGCCTGGGCCTCTGACCGAAACGCGGCCAGCCGGTCCAGGTCCAGCCCTGGATATCACGCCTTGACGAATTCCAAGGCCTGGCGCGCTCCGGCCCGGGCCGAGGAACCCTTCCAAGCTTCAAGACGGCCAGCTGCGACCTCCAGCCAGTCGGCGGTCCGACTGGCGGTGCGCAGGGCCGGCATGCCTGGCCACAAAGCGGCGACTGCCTAGGCACCGGCACGCTGAAGCCGGCGCATCAGCCGGTGGGCAGGACGAAGACGGGCTTCGATGCTCAGAAGCTTCTCATCGATGGTTCGGGGGGCGTTAGCGGCGATCTCCGCACCGCCTGCCCTTCGCAGCTCGCGATCAGCCTCGATGGCCAGAGTGACGGCCTGCAAGTGGCCAGGAAAGAAGTCTGCCAAGACAAAAAAGAAGTGAGTCGAAAAAACCAGAAATCGGCTCGACCTATAGTCGGAAGCCCGAAAATAGGAAAAGAAACTCACCATCGATGATGTCCTCGATCTCATGGAAGTCGGAGGTCAACATCGCCTCCTTGTCAGTCCAAGAGGAGCGCTCACTCTTGAACTCGACCAGGAGAGCGGCCTCCTTCTTCTCGGCCTCGTCCTGTGCCTTCTTGAGCAACTCCTTCTGCTCGGTCAGCTGCGCTGCCAGCAGGTCGCGCTCTGCGGCAAGCTTGCCGCACTCCTCCTCCTTGGTGCGCAGGGCGGTATTGGCCTCGCCAGCTGCTGCTGAAGAGTGGCATTGGCTTCTGAAGAAGAAAAAAGACGAAAGACGATAAGTCATCAACAAGAAAGTCACTGAAGAAGATCCGGCCCGACTGCTCAGCAGTCGGCCCGAATCTCGGGAACTACATCCGGCGGGTGCGCCAGCGCGCCCCCGCGAGAAAGAAGAAGGACTCACCCTGGCTCTCCAACAAGTCGGCAGTCCGCCGGCCTAGCTCCTCAACATTTCGGTTGAAGGCAGTAGCATGGAGGTTGTGATACTCCTGCAATAATCATTAAGACAAAGTTAACGTTTGGAAATCGCCAGAGGGAGTTCCGAACCGCCTGCTCAGCAGCCGGCCTGAAACTCGGGGACTACACCCAGTGGGTGCGCTGGCGCGCCCCCATAGAGAAAAACAAGAAGTAAAAACAAGAAGGAAACTTACTCGGACGGTCGTTCGCGTGGCCAGATGCGCCCTGGTGCAAGCTTGAAGGGCGTCGCCTTCGGCCCGCAGCTTCGCCTGGACGTCCAGAAGCACTTGATTCAGCGGTCCGGTGCCGCCTCCGCGCAACCACCCGATGGGCGCGGTGCTTGTCGCCTCGGCGTCTGGTGTTGCCGAGCTGGCGGCGCCGGTCTCCCGGGGTCGTGGCGCCGAGGTCGCCCTCTCAAGACGGCGGCGCACCGGCAAGGCGACTTGGAGAAGCAGCCTCGCCTCGGACTCGTCTACAGTCGGCGGCTCAGGTGGGCCCGCCGGCTGCTTGCCGTGCGCTCTCCCAGACGGCGGTGGAGGCGGCGGTGGTGGCACGAGCGTGTCCGACATGGAGGCCTCACCGCTCCCCTTCTCCACGATGGGAGTCTCGGCACCGGTTTCCCTAGTCTGCCCCGTGAACTCCGGGGGCGGCGGCGCCGAGGACAGTGGGGTGACAAACTGCGCCGATTGGCGACGCGCGGCCTCCTCAGCTCGCTGCCTTGCTGCGGCGGCGACTTCAGCCTCCTCCAGTTTTCTCTGGGCGGAGGCCACCGTCTTCTCGGCCTCCGCCTTCTCCAGGCGGTCGGCCTCATCCTCAGCGCGCTTCTCCCGCACATGTCGCTCTGTCGCATCCTGGAGGTCGGCGGCAGGGTCGATCCACCGAGTATTGGCCGACATCTCCGCCGACCCCATGACGGAGGGGGTGACGACCCTCTCAAGGGAAAGGGGAGCCCTGAAGCAAAAAAGGGAATGAAGAAGAGAAACTCGGACGAGACTAACCGAGGGAGAATAAAGACAAAGGAAGAAACACTTGCGTGGAGACTAGCGGCGGCCTCCTCACTTCCCCGCGGAAGCGATTGGCCCTCGCGGCCACCTCCTCCCGCCTGGTCGCGGAGGCCGCCCCCTTGAGCTTCTTCGGCTTCCGGCCGAATGAACTCGGCCCAGGCTGGCGCCTCTTCAAGACACCTTGGCCGGCGGAGGGACCCGCGCCCGATGAGCCGACCCTCGGCTGGTGGCGCGGTGTGACTTCCCCTTCGGCGTCGTCGTCAGGCCAGTCGGTGAATGTGGCCGAGGGCCTGAAGCCGCCTACCGCTCCTCCTCCCCCGCCTTCGGCGTCGGCTTCCATCGCCGCCGCCCCCAAGTCGGGGTCGTCGATGTCGCTCTCCGCTCGGTCGGGGACGTACTCGCGGGGCGGTCTTGTGATGCCGGCTGCAGGATGCATGAGGGGGTTCTAACTCAGAGAAACCAATAAAAAAGTCAGAAGTCGGAGTCGGCTACGAAGGAGGAAAGTAATAAGGAGATGCGACTTACCACTGGAGGGGGTTGGCGCGCGAGTACGGCTCCTTGCCGAACTGCCAGTCCTCCCTGAACTCGCAGTTCGCAATATGGTTCACCATGTTTGCCACCTCTGCGCGGGGCATGTCCTTGGTGCACATCCGACACGGGTCCCGGTGGTCACTCATCTGACTAATCAGATGAGGCCGGCCTTGGAGAGGCAGGATTCGGCGCACCACAAAGGCGGCTAGCAAGTTGGCCCCGACGAGGCCCTCCGACTGCGTCAGAACTCGGAGTCGCGCCACGGCGGCGGCTCCCGCGGCAGTCAACGTCATGGCTCGATGAGACCAGCTGGGAAGCCTCCCAACCGGAGCGCCGGCTTCGTAAGGCGGCAAGTTAACCCAATCCCCGTCGGGGGCGACGCTCTTCATGTAGAAGTATGACCGTTGCCACATCTTCACCGATTTGATCAACGCGATGGCGGGGAACGGTTGTCGGCTGTCGACCGCCGCAACGCGATGAAGGCGCCACATTGAGCCGGCACGCCGGTGACGTGCGTGCCGAGCTTAGAAGAGAAGAATTCTCCCCACCACTTGATGGTGGGGAGGACGCCGAGGAAGCCTTCGCACAGAGTGACGAAGGCGGATGGCAGCACCACCGTGTTCGGGGTGAGGTGGTGCGGCTGGATCCCGTGGAACTCCAGGAAGGCGTGGAAGAAGCCACTCGCCGGCAGCCCCAGGCCGCGCATGAGGTGCGAGCAGAAGATGACCCGCTCGCCCTCCTCCGGCGCCGGCCAAATCTCCCCCTCCGGCACGGCGCGGGCGCGCACGAGGTCTGCGCCGGGAAGCCGGCGCGTCCGGCGGAGGAACTCGATATGCTCGTCGTCCACCTCCGAGCCGTCCCACACGCCGGAGCGCATGGCGGGGGCCGCGGCGGCGGAGGAAGAGCTCATCGCCGCTGGTGTGGTGTTTTCTTGCTCAACGGCGGCGAAAGGAAGGAGAGGAGGCAAGAGGGGGCGGAGGGAGTGGGGAAGATGGGCGCGCGTGCTCTGCCGCTCCGCCCCCCTCCCCCCGCCTACTTATAGCCTTGTGGGCTGAGAAGCCAAAGGGGGAGGGTGTGGGATTAACTGCGCACAGGACCCCATGCCCCCACGATTTACCCCACGAAGTTACTGCGCAGTAACAACGTGGGAAAACCAACCGTCCGCATGGCCGCAACGGATCCGTTCGTGTGCCGAGGCGCAGTAGTGGCGGGCCCCGCCTGACGGCCCGTCCCGTCGCGCGCGTCGGTAGGCAGACTACCCCCGCCGCATGGCGCCACGCGATAGGACCGCGCTGGTGGCCACAGGGAAGTGTATCAGGCACACCGCCTGATCTCCCGCCACGACTTTCGAGCTCTTTGCGAGGCGCGGCGGCCCTCCGCTGATCCGACCTTCGATAGTCGGCCCGAGGGAAGACGGCAGCCGAATTCCAGAGCCCACTCCTGGAAGATTGAAACTGTTGAAGCCCCACAATGCAGCGTCTGTAGAGCTTCACCAGCTACAGGGACTACTGTCGGAGTAATGGGCCACGGGTAGGCCAACCCGAGCCCCAGGACCTTTCAAGACATCGGGGCAGGCCGCGCCCCTCATGCCGAGTCCCAGGGGCGACTTCACGATAAGCCGAGTCCCAGATGGCGACTCCAAGATAAGCCGACTCCAAGCCGGCGACCTCCAGAGAGGCCGGCTATGGAGAGTCGGCTCACGACTCCACCTTCGTCTCGAAGGATGAGGCGGGGTACGGCCACGGTATGGCCGTTTCCCCCCAGCTTACGATGGGCCGACATGGCTACGGTGAGCCGTATCGCGGGAGATCTCCGGCGAGGCACGACACTGTTGCCATGCCTGCCCTGACCTCAGCCATAGTAGGCGGTGCACTGTGCCCACGACGCCGGCCTGTACGGCCCAAGGGCGGCGGGGCCGCCCGTCAGTGGGTAGACCGAAGACGGCATGAGCGCCCTGGAGACGGACCGGTGGGAGTCGGCCCCCTGGAGTCGGCCGACCCCTCCCCTGGGCCCCACACGCCATTAACCAGATAAGATGGGGAGTGGCGACAGTGAACGCACGCTGGACGGCGGCGCTGTAGCCATGACCGCATGACCCAGCCAATGTCATCAGGAGTACCGCTACAGTCTCAGGCCTGTCCGCGGGGCCCGCCAGTCGGCGGGCCCCAGGAGTTGGCCGGAAGGACGACGGCTTGAGAGACAGATGGCTGGGACCCGCTCCCAGCCGGATTACTATTGTACCCCTGGGGGGTAGGCCTATATAAACCCCCTCGGGAAGCCCATGCAAGGGGTTCGGACCCAGATAGGATAGACCTTAGATCATCGGAGGGAGAAGCTAGCCTTGCCTTCTCCTACCTCCAGAAACAGCTCTAGGAGCACCATTGTAACCACTTTGCCATAGTGACCATGCGGAGACCCCGCAGAGCAGCGGTAGGGGTGTTATCTCCTCGGAGAGCCCTGAAGCTGGGTAAGTTCCGCCGGCGTGCATGTCTTTGCCTCATCCCGCTTCTGGGCACCGGCGACGTTCTACTCGCTCCCACCATGATAAGCCATCCTTTGGCATATGTCGTACCCAACCCCCGACAGTCTGTACTCAGATATTTTTGCTTCCGCTGACTCATTTATGTCGAGCACTTGTATTCGAGCCCTCGAGGCCCTTGGCTTGTAATATGATGCTTGTATGACTTATTTTACTTTTAGAGTTGTGTTGTGATATCTTCTCGTGAGTCCCTGATCTTGATCGTACACGTTTGCATGCATGATTAGTGTATGATTGAATTGGGGGCATCACACTGGCGGGTGTCTGTTTCTCCAACTTTAGTTGAATCAAGTGTGGCTACACCTGGTCCTTGTTGAAGGTTAAAACAACACACTTGACAAAAAATCGTTGTGATTTTGATGCGTAGGTAAGAACGGTTCTTGCTAGAATCCCGTAGCAGCCACGTAAAACTTGCAATAACAAAGTAGAGGACGTCTAACTTGTTTTTGTAGGGCTTGCTGTGATGTGATATGGTCAAGGCATGATGTGATATAAATTGTCCTATGAGATGATCATGTTTTGTAACAAAGTTATCGGCAACTGGCAGGAGCCATATGGTTGTCTCTTTATTGTATGCAATGCAATCGCCATGTAATTGTTTTACTTTATCACTAAGCGGTAGCGATAGTCGTAGTAACAATAGTTGGCGAGACGACAATGATGCTACGATGGAGATCAAGGTGTCGCGCCGGTGACGATGTAGATCATGACGATGCTTCGATGATGGAGATCATGAGCACAAGATGATGATGGTCATATCATGTCACATATTTTGATTGCATGTGATGTTTATATTTTATGCATCTTATTTTTCTTAGTACGGCGGTAGCATTATAAGATGATCCCTTAGTGAATTTCAAGGTACAAATGTTATCCCTCAGTATGCACCGTTGCTACAGTTTGTCATGCCGAGACACCACGTGATGATCGGGTGTGATAAGCTCTACATTCACATACAACGGGTGCAAGCCAGTTTTGCACATGCAGAATACTCGGGTTAAACTTGATGAGCCTAGCATATGCAGATATGGCCTCGAAACAGTGAGACTGAAAGGTCGAACGTTAATCATATAGTAGATATGATCAACATAGTGATGTTCACCATTGAAAACTACTCCATCTCACATGATGATCGGACATGGTTTAGTTGATTTGGATCACGTGATCACTTAGATGATTAGACGGATGTCGATCTAAGTGGGAGTTCTTAAGTAATATTTTTAATAGAACTTCAATTTATCATGAACTTAGTCCTGATAGTTATTTTGCATGTCTATGTTATTGTAGATCAATGGCTCGTGCTATCGTTCCTTCGAATTTTAGTGTGTTCCTAGAGAAAGCTAAGTTGAAAGATGATGGCAGCAACTACACGGACTAGGTCCGTAACTTGAGGATTATCCTCATTGTTGCACAGAAGAATTATGTCCTAGAAGCACAGTTAGGTGTACCACCCGCGCCCGCAACTACAGACATTGTGAATGCCTGGCAGACGTGTGTTGATGAGTACTCGATAGTTCAGTGTGCCATGCTCTACGGTTTAGAATTGGGACTTCAAAGACATTTTGAACGTCATGGAAGATATGAGATGTTCCAAGAGTTGAAGTTAATATTTCAAGCAAATGCCCGAGTTGAGAGATATGAAGTCTCCAACAAGTTCTACAGCTACAAAATGGAGGAGAATAGTTCTGTCAGTGAACACATACTCAGAATGTATGGGTACCATAACAACTTGACTCAGCTGGGAGTTGATCTTCCAGTTGATAGTGTCATTGACAAAGTTCTTCAGTCATTGCCACTAACCTATAAAGGTTTCGTGATGAACTACAATATGCAAGGGATGAACAAGACTATTCCCGAGCTCTTCGCGATGCTAAAGGCTGCGGAGGTAGAAATCAAAAAGGAGCATCAAGTGTTGATGGTCAACAAGACCACTAGTTTCAAGAAAAAGGGCAAATGAAAGAAGGGGAACTTCAAGAAGAACGAAAAAAAGGTTGTTGCTCAAGAGAAGAAACCCAAGTCTAGACCTAAGCCTGAAACTGAGTGCTTCTACTGCAAAGGGATTGGTCACTGGAAGAGGAACTGCCCCAAGTATTTGGAGGATAAGAAGGATGGCAAAGTGGAAGGTATAATTTGATATACATGTTATTGATGTGTACCTTACTAATGCTCGTAGTAGCGCTTGGGTATTTGATACTGGTTCTGTTGCTCATATTTGCAACTCGAAACAGGGGCTACGGATTAAAGGAAGATTGGCTAAGGACGAGGTGACGATGCGCGTGGGAATTGGTTCCAAGGTCGATGTGATCGCCGTCGGCACGCTACCTCTACATCTACCATCAGGATTAGTTTTAGACCTAAATAATTGTTATTTGGTGCCAGCGTTGAGCATGAACATTATATCTGGATCTTGTTTGATGCGAGACGGTTATTCATTTAAATCAGAGAATAATGGTTGTTCTATTTATATGAGTAATATCTTTTATGGTCATGCACCCTTGCTGAGTGGTCTATTTATGTTGAATCTCGATAGTGATGATACACATATTCGAAGCCAAAAGATGCAAAGTTAATAATGATAGTGCAACTTATTTGTGGCACTACCATTTGGGTCATATCGGTGTAAAGCGCGTGAAGAAACTCCATGCTGATGGACTTTTGGAATCACTTGATTATGAATCACTTTGTGCTTGCGAACCGTGCCTCATGGGCAAGATGACTAAAACTCCGTTCTCCAAAACAATGGAACGAGCTACTGACTTGTTGGAAATAATACATATCGATGTATGTGGTCCAATGAGTGTTGAGGCTTGTGGCGAGTATCGTTATTTTCATACCTTCACAGATGATTTGAGCAGATATGGTTATATCTACTTAATGAAGCATAAGTCTGAAACATTTGAAAAGTTCAAAGAATTTCAGAGTGAAGTGGAAAATCATCATAACAAGAAAATAAAATTTCTACGATCTGATCATGGAGGAGAATATTTGAGTTACAAGTTTGGTCTTCATTTGAAACAACATGGGATAGTTTCACAATTAACGCCGCCTGGAACACCACAGCGAAATGGTGTGTTCGAATGTCATAACCGTACTTTATTAGATATGGTGCGACCTATGATGTCTCTTACTGATTTACCGCTATCGTTTTGTGGTTATGCTTTAGAGAAGGTGCATTCACTTTAAATAGGGCACCATTAAAATCTGTTGAGGCGACACCTTATGAACTGTGGTTTGGCAAGAAACCAAAGTTGTCGTTTCTTAAAGTTTGGGGCTGCGATGCTTATGTGAAAAAGCTTCAGCCTGATAGGATCGAACCCAAATCGGAGAAGTGCGTCTTCATAGGATACCCAAAGGAAACTGTTGGGTACACCTTCTATCACAGATCCGAAGGCAAAAATTTTGTTGCTAAAAATGGATCCTTTTTAGAGAAGGAGTTTCTCTCGAAAGAAGTAAGTGGGAGGAAAGTAGAACTTGATGAGGTAACTGAACCTTCTCCCTTATTGGAAAGTAGTTCATCACAGAAATCAGTTCCAATGATTCCTACACCAATTAGTGAGGAAGTTAATGATGATGATCATGAAACTTCAGATCAAGTTACTACCGAACCTCGTAGGTCTTCTAGAGTAGGATCTGCACCAGACTGGTACGGTAATCCAGTTTTGGAAGTCATGTTATTAGATCATGATGAACCTAAGAACTATGAGGAGCGATGATGAGCCCAAATTTCGCAAAATGGGTTGAGGCCATGAAATCTGATATGGGATCCATGTATGATAACAAAGTGTGGACTTTGGTGGACTTGCCCGATGATCGGCAAGCCATAGAAAATAAATGGATCTTTAAGAAGAAGACCGACCGGACGGTAATGTTACTGTTTACAAAGCTTGACTTGTTGCAAAAGGTTTTTGACAAGTTCAAGGAGTTGACTACGATGAGACTTTCTCACCCATAGCGAGGCTTAAGTCTGTCCGAATCATGTTAGCAATTGCTGCATTTTATGATCATGAAATTTGGCAAATGGATGTCAAAACTGCATTCCTGAATGGATTTGTGGAATACAAAGGGTGCTAACAAAGTGTGCAAGCTCCAGCTTTCCATTTATGGACTGGTGCAAGCCTCTCGGAGTTGGAATAAACGCTTTGATAGTGTGATCAAAGCATATGGTTTTATACAAACTTTTGAAGAAGCCTGTATTTACAAGAAACTGACTGGGAGCTCTGTAGCATTTCTGATATTAAATGTGGATGACATACTGTTGATTGGAAATGATATAGAAATTCTGGATAGCATAAAGGGATTCCTGAATAAGAGTTTTTCCATGAAAGACCTCAAAGAAGCTGCTTGCATATTGGGCATCAAGATCTATAGAGATAGATCAAGACGCTTAATTGGACTTTCACAAAGCACATACCTTGGTAAAGTTTTGAAGAAGTTCAAAATGGACCAGTTAAAGAAAGAGTTCTTGCCTGTGTCACAAGGTGTGAAGTTGAGTCAGACTCAATGCCCGACCACTGCAGAAGATAGAGAGAAAATGAAAGTCATTCCCTATGCTTCAGCCATAGGTTCTATCATGCACTACTAGGAAAAGGGCTATAGATGGAATTGACACTAATGGCGCACCACATGTCTGGTGCGCCATTAGTATATACTAATGGCGCACCACCATCTGATGCGCCATTAGTGTTGAAACTACTAATGGCGCACCCTGCCCACGGTGCGCCATTAGTACCAATTTTTTTTTGAACTAGTGCACCTGTCCAAACATACTAATGGCGCATCCGCTGGTGGTGCGCCATTAGTAGTTGTAACTAGTAATGGCGCACCAGCCAGAAGGTGCGCCACTAATGTTCTTTTTTTTATTATTGTTTTTATTCCTTTTTTTGCAAAAGTACTAATGGCGCACCACCAAGGGGTGCGCCATTAGTAAGCTGGATTACTAATGGCGCATTTGTTGCTGGTGCACCATTAGTAAGTGGGCAGCAACAAGATATTTTGGACAGCCTCTCCTCCCACACTCACTTTCTCCCCACTTCATTCTCTCCACCGCCTCCTCCTTGTCTCGGGTGCCTCCTCTTTTTCACCTCATTTCCACCATAGATTCATTCAAATTAAGTGGTTAAGTTACCTTGTTTTGCTAGGTAAGTAAGGGGGGAAGCTATATTTATGTTCTTCTCCCTACAACAATGTGCACATGCACTTTTTATGGCCTAGCTAGATCTATGTATGTTCGTGGTGTTGCATATGTTTGTGGTGTTGCATATGTGTTTGTGTTTGGAGGTGTACCGGTATTTGAAATGCGATAGTTGCCAATATTTTGCCGGAATGTTGATTCATTTCCGTTTCGGCGAGAATTTTGGCATTAAGCATTCTTTTTGGTCCTATTTTTAGGGAAAGTCATGCCAAATTTTTTCTTGGTTCTAAAATATCGTTTTGCTCTACCCCGCAGGCGATCATGGTCCGCACGATGACCGAAGGCATCGTGAATAGGTTTTTGAGGTCCGCGAAGGCCGAGATGCTTCAAAAGAACGAGACGGAGATAAGATGTCCGTGTCGAAGATGCAAGCTGAGTAGCCTTATTGCGGACCCGGATTCCGGGCAGGTGCGGGACCACCTGCTCTTGCGTGGTTTCATGGATGGCTATCGGTGGCAAGGTGATGAAGATGACTACGAAGTCGTCCATGGGGGCCGGGTAAGAAATGAGGAAGGGCAGCAAGACAACCACCGCGGCTCGGGGGGGCGAGAAGACGAAGAATCCCCAGGAGATGATCACGATGGTGATGCTGTACACAGTCATCATGTAGAAGATGCAGGACATGATGATGATGCCGGCGGAGCAGACGACGCTGGAGCATCGATGGGCTGGGTGCAGGACCCTCATATTCAAGAGCTGCTTCTCAAGCAGACGGATAACGCAAGAGCTGCCGCCCGAGAGAAAACCAAGATGGATCAACTTGAGTTAGACGCGGTTACTCCATTGTATGAAGGATGCAGGCCCGAGGATACCCGCCTGAAAGTAACGCTCATGGCTCTGGAGATGAAGGTAAAACACAAAATGACCGACGCATGCTTCGACGAGAACATGTCATTCTGGCACGAACGTCTTCCCAAGGGGAACAAGTGCCTGACCAGTTTGGAGGAGGCGAAGAAAATCGTGTGTCCTCTGGATTTACCGCACGTGAAATACCATGTGTGCATGAACAATTGCATCATTTATCGGGGCGAGCACGCGGAGTCTACCATATGTCCGGTGTGCGGTGTTACTCGATACAAGAAGAGGAAGAAAGCTCCTCGAAAAGTGGTGTGGTACTTTCCGATCACTCCTCGTCTGCAGCGGTATTTCGTGGATCCTAAGGTAGCAAAGCTCCTGCGTTGGCACGCGGATAGGGAGGAGAAGAAGTGAGAAGATGACGCAAATGATCCGGAGATAGATTAAAAAGACAAGATGCTGAGTCACCCTAAGGATGCGAGCCAGTGGCAAGCGTTGAACTTTGAATACCCAAAATTTGGGAACGATCCAAGGAACATCGTGCTGGGCGCGAGCACCGATGGAGTCAATCCGTTTGGCAGCCAGAGAAGCACACATAGCACCTGGCCTGTGTTTGTGTGGATGTACAACCTTCCCCCCTGGTTGTGCATGAAGAGGAAGTACATTCACATGAGTATGCTAATTGAAGGGCCGAAACAACCAGGGAACGACATCAATCTATATCTGGGGCTGCTGAAAGAGGAGCTTGACACACTGTGGAAAACGCCAGCCAATACGTGGGACGCCGCAGAGAAAGAATATTTCCCTATGAGAGCCGCACTGCTCACGACGGTGCACGACTATCTCGGTTACGGATATCTTGCGGGGCAGGTAGTCCATGGATTTTCTGGATGCGTAAGGTGCATGGATGACACAATGTATCGCCAACTAGATAGAGATCCCGGGTCTTCGAAAACCGTGTTCATGGGACATCGAAGGTGGCTTCGCGATGATGACCCGTGGAGGAAACGCAAGGATCTGTTCGATGGTGAAACCGAACCCCGAAAACGCCCGTGTACGAGGAGCGGCGAGGAAATAGACAAGATATTGAAAATTTGGAAAGACTACCCACTGCCGGGAAAGAAGCAAAAGGCGCCAGAGCCGGGAAAGAAGCGAAAGGCGCCAGAGCCGCTGCTGAAGGTATGGAAAACGAGGTCTGTTTTCTGGGACTTGCCGTACTGGAAGATCCACCGTGTGCCTCACAGCCTTGATGTCATGCATATCACGAAGAACGTGTGCGAGAGTCTGTTTGGTACCCTGCTCAACATGCCAGAGAGGACCAAAGATGGGCCGAAAGCAAGGGCAGACTTGAAATCAATGGGCATCAGGCAGGAGCTTCACGCTATATATGATGATGATGATGATGATGATGATGATGATGATGATGATGATGATGATGATGATGATGATGATGAGGCGAAGCAGGACACAGAAAGTCGTCGCAAAGGCAAAACGGCCAAGAAGACCGGAAATGACTACCCTCCCGCGTGCTTCACTCTAAGTCAGGAGGAGATCGAGCAGTTTTTCACCTGCCTCCTAGGAGTAAAACTTCCTTACGGTTACGCGGGGAAGATAAGCAGATACCTAGACCCAGCGAAGCAGAAGTTCAGCGGGATGAAGTCTCACGACTGTCACGTGCTGATGACGCAGATACTTCCAGTTGCAATCCGTGGGATCATGGACGCGCACATCCGTGAAACCCTATTTGGCCTATGCAACTTCTTCGACGTCATCTCTCGGAAGTCGATTGGCGTGAGGCAACTCAGAAGGCTACAGGAAGAGATCGTGGTGATACTATGCGAGCTTGAGATGTACTTCCCGCCCGCATTCTTCGACGTTATGGTGCATCTGCTGGTCCATATAGTGGAGGATATCATCCAACTCGGGCCGACGTTCCTGCACAGCATGATGCCGTTCGAAAGGATGAATGGTGTCATCAAAGGATACGTTCGCAACATGTCACGTCTAGAAGGAAGCATAGCCAGGGGCTTTCTGACCGAAGAGTGCATCTCCTACTGCACGAATTATATAGGCATCGAGAACCCCGTTGGTCTGCCCGTCAACAGGCACCTCGGCAGGCTCGCTGGATGGGGTCACCGTGAGGGTCGCCGCGAAATGCATGTCGACTTTGAGGGTCGACTCGCCGACTTTGAGGGTCGACTCGCCGACTTTGAAAGAGCAAACCTAGTCGTGCTACAACACATAGACGTGGTCGATCCTTGGGTGGTAGAGCACAAAACCTTTATTAAGAAGACGTACAATGACCGAGGCCAACAGAGGACGGACGGAGATATACTCAAAGAGCACAACTCATGTTTCACGCGTTGGTTCAAGCAGAAGCTTCTGTCGTACCCTTTACATGAGGATTCTTCCGCGGAAGAACAACTCACATTCGCCTTGTCACAGGGCGCCGAGCACAACCTGATGACCTATGAGGCGTACGATATCAACGGCTACACATTCTACACCGAGGCCAAGGACATGAAGAGGGATGGTTATCAGAACTCTGGGGTAACGATGGAATCCTACACCGGTAACGACAAGGACAGATACTACGGAAGGATCGAGGAGATCTGGGAGCTGAGCTACGCTGGAGAGAAGGTCCCGATGTTCCGTGTCAGATGGGCCAAGAACGTCATAAAAGAAGACCGGTATTTCACCACCATGGTTATACCCGAAGCCAAATCCAAAACCGCGGGCGCAAACGTCACCGCGAAAAATGAGCCATGGGTACTGGCTTCCCAAGTGGACCAATGCTTCTTCATTACCGACCCGCCAAAGCCCAGTCGTGTTGTCGTGAGGAGAGGCAAAAGGAAGATCATCGGAATGGATGGAGTAGCCAATGAGCAAGACTTCGACAAGTACGGCGACCCGAGGATCGAACATGACGACGATGATGAAGTAGCAGCATACACCACTAGAAGAAGCATGACCACCCTACCTAAAGGACGTCCGTTCCACAGAAGAACTCCATTTGCGAAAAAGAAGGGCAAGAAGATTGTGAACAGATAGCTAGCTAAGATCGATTGTATTTAAATCGTAGCCTTCATTTCTCGATTGTATTTCATGGGTACTTTTTGAACTATCATGAATATTTTTAAATTTCATGGACACTCGATCTCGATCCCCCTCCATCTCGATCGCTATCCCACCTCGCCAGATCTGGTCCCCCTCGCCGCCGAGCACCCCCCCAGTCCACCGGCCGCCGCCGTCGACCCCCCGCACCCTCGATTCCCCTACTCAACCGCCGCCGCCGACCCCCCGCACCCCGCGCAACGTCTTATAAAAAAATAAGTATCAAACAGCTTTTTAAATGCTACTGTCTTATAAAAAAATATTACTGT
>NC_041385.1:738986944-738987590 GCF_002162155.2 Triticum dicoccoides
CCCCCTCCATCTCGATCGCTATCCCACCTCGCCGCCGAGCACCCCCCTAGTCCACCGGCCGCCGCCGCCGAGCCCCCCCACCCCGCGCACCGTATTATAAAAAAAATAAGTATCAAACAGCTTTTTAAATGCTACTGTCTTATAAAAAAATATTACTCTTATTATTTAAACAAGTTTGAACATATTTAAACACAAATAAGTATCAAAAAGCTTTTTAAATGCTAAAAAAAATTTGTGGAGCCTGGGAGTCGAACCCAGGACCTCCTGGTGTGAGAACTGGCTGCTGACCAATCGAGCTAGTAGAGGGGACTTGATGTGGATCAGTTCTGGTGGTACATAACCTGTTTGCTTGAGTTGAAATAAAAAAAAATACTAATGGCGCACCACGGTGAGGTGCGCCATTAGTATGGACATGCTAATGGCGCACCACATTGAGGTGCGCCATTAGTATTGTGCCCGATCCCCCCTTCCCTCTCCCCCTTCGCCCGATCCCCCCTTCCCTCTCCCCCTCGCCAGTTCCCTCTCCCTCTCGATCCACCACCGCCGCCGCCGCTGCCCTGACCCACTGCTCGCCCTCGCCCTCGCCCTCTCCCTCCCTCGCCCTCTCCTCGCCTTCCCTCTCCCTCGCCTTCCCTCTCCCTCACCC
>NC_041385.1:738987835-739018264 GCF_002162155.2 Triticum dicoccoides
TGAGGTCTCATCTTCCCGTTTCGATTCATCCCATACTGAACACCTCCATCCTTACCTGTATGGTTGTATCTCAAATTCCTCATGGGTGATGAATGATTTTCTAGGTTCGCGTAGTTTACATTTGCTTTTTTAGTGTGGTTGATTCCATGTGTAAATGGACTTGTTGGGAAAATTTGCCGCAGTATTTACTATTGTAGATGTATGTGAGCTTACCTTTGCTCTTCCCATATGTACACTGTTCTTTTCTAAGAATTTCGTGAGCAAGTTTGTGGTGTTTTATAGCGCGCTGATGCTCTCTTAATCCCTAGGGAATTAGTACTTCTCATGTTGAAGCCTAGAACTGGCAGTAATACGAACATATGAAATATTTTTGTTCCAATTGGCAATAGTAGGAAAACATTCATTTTGATTCACTTGGATAATAAATAGTATTAGAACTATTTTTTCATGAAATAATATTAATTATAACAAAATGTTGCAACGACCGAAAATGCAGCTTTCGAGAGGTTGTGGAATAGCATAATTTTCCCATTTAGATTTTCTCCAGGGCCTAAGTGAAATTCCATTTTTCAAAACTGAATTGTAATTAAGAATGTCAAATGTATGGTTATATTGTGGGTCTGACCTTGTTTAATTTCTGCAATTCTTGTATATGATATTCTTTGGTGTGTATTGCATTCTCATCGTGGTTTCGCAGGGCGCCGCCGCCTCGACGCTGCCCCGCCGCCCCGACGCCGCCCCGACGCCGCCCCGACCCCACCCGGACCTCGTCCCCGACATCCTCCCTGCGCCCCACTCCCCGGCCCCCGTGAGCTCCCCCTCCCCCTCTTCCCCTCTCCCCCTCTCCCTCTGCACAAGGTCTTGGCTTTTGGGTTAATACAATGCTGCTCTAGTACATTTTATTGGTAGTTTATTTCACTGCATTTTGTATCGGAACAAGGTCTCAGTTCTGGAGTTACATTGTTTACATTGTTGCGCTGATGCATTTTAGTGGCAGTGAAGTTCACTGCATTTTCTGTAAACAAGGCCTCAAATTTGGAGTTGTATTCCAACTTGGGAAGTAGTAACATATATAAAGCTCATGTTTCCGTCCTCCGCTTGTAGTGTCACAGTGAACTAGTAAGTTTTTTCACAGAATAATTAAGTAGTAACTTCTGCTTCTAGTGTCACATACTAATCCTAGTGCAACATAAACCTGCGGCAGGCAGGCCTTAGCTATTGTCGCTTATCTTCAATCACTGCATTTTATATCTATAAGCAAGGTATCAAAGTTGCGTCAGTTCGACCAAAATGAATCCTCGTAAGCCATGGTTTGGGTTTTGGTCTAGAGTAGAAGTTATCTCGACATTTACAAGTCCAAAATTAATGCTGTAGAAATTGTGTTGCCCTGGGACTGAGGTTGCTCCTGCTGCTGTCCAGTACTTGTAGTGGTTAATCTGAGTCATACTCAGTTTTTAGAGAATTTCTTTTTGTTTTAGAGAAAAGCGTCATACTCAGTCATCGCAGGAACACATACAGCACGAGGCTGCATTCTCAGCTGTACGCGATCTCTGGTGAACTTTCCAAGTCATTTCAAGCGTGTTTTATACGACTGGGATTAACATAGATTAAATTGTAATGGTGTGACACGGATCTGAAAAATCCTAATGGCAAACTGTATTCTAGTCTAGTCTAGATGAAAAAAAAAACAGTATGGTACAAAGCCAGAACAAAGTTTGCAGAATGGATGACCAGTCTTCCAAATACTTAATGCTCCAAGAACAATAATTTCTCCAGCACTTAAACACAGTTGCAGAAGACCAACAAGTGTTTTTTTTTGAGAAATAGACCAACAAGTGCTGCTAACCAAAGCTTGAGCAATAACTTTTTTGTCACCAGTGGATGGCCTGCCCCGCTGGATTGCTAGCCCATTTGTAGCGCACAAAAAATAAACTTAATTTCTTGTCTCTTGGGATCTATTTATTTATCAGAAATAGAGTACTCTGCATTTCTGAGACAATGATTACTTTCTATCACCACTAGAAGCAAACCATAATATTACTCCGTCCGTATCAAAATATAAGACTTATGGTACAGAGGTACTCCATCTTTGATAAAGGAGTAGTACATTATATCAACCGCTATGTTCGTGTTACCAAAGTTTATACAGCAAAAACAGAATATAACTTCAGCTTTGGCAATTTGCGGGAGTGAAAATAAGAACCTCTTCTCCCTGGTTAGCAGTACATACTGCATGGGCAATGCCTGCTGTTTTCTCTTCTGAAATTTATGAATGTCAGTGGATCAACATCTATGTGCCATAAATTGCCTCACCTCACGCAGCATGCGTGATGCCACAATGTCTAGTACGTACTGCCAAGCAACTGGCAAATAATTATAGCTTAGAATAAATAAATCTGATGTAAGATAAGCATGGCATGAGCTTTAATTAAATAGCATAATACACGTTAGTAGTCCATCTCTCTCAAAAAAATACATGTTGGTAGCAGATGATAGATACCAATCCATTGGATCATCAGACATATTAAAGTCTTTTTTTGAGCCCTTATTAGCTACTCACACTATTTGCCCCGCGGTTTCTCTGTCATGGCTACCAAGTGATTGACGGTGGGCTAGAAAAATAAAACCACCAAACTATCAGTAAAAGATGTGAACCAACATCTTTCATTGTTATGCATATCAAACACCAAGGGTTATTTTCACTTAAAGTTTTAGAATGGGTGCATTACAATTCAGTCTGATATCTAATAAGACACTCTGGGCTGATATAATTATGGAACAGAACCAACCATGATAAATAAAAGGTGATGTTGTCTATGCATTACCAAAAATGTATCTTTGTGAACAAATAAATTGGTACCAACAGCAATGCCATCTTACTGTAGAATTAGAATACATGGACATGATCAGCTCAACTCCCAAACTGCCATTCATCACATCAATTTCCCCTTATGTAACTCCAGTCAAAATTTCATGTTGGTCTACCTAGTAGATGCCCATGGTTTGATTTTATGTTTGTTCCTATCAATACAAATGCTGAGCTATGTTCCATTTTTACTGTTCTTTGTGATAGTTTTTGCAACTTTACTTCCCATCTTAAGGCAAGCCCCATTTTTACTGTTCTTTGTTAGCAGAGCTGCTTGTTTCTAGTAGTGGCAGTGAAGTCCTCATAATAATCAGGCGGATGTTAACTTTCTGATGTCCCCAGAAGTTAACTAAGATTGTGGTGCTAGTAGAGGCACATTGTGGCCTTTTCATCCATATGAAAGTAGAGGCCCTTGAGTTTGCTGGGTTTGTGCTAGTTTGCTGGGTTTTGTCTCCGACCATCGTGTCGTGATGATATTGCAGGTACCCTGAGAGGCCCTTGAGTTTGCCGGAATGTCGATTAACTTCCATTCCGGCAAATTCGGGTACTCCATATGTCCTATTTTCAACAAAGGTCATGCTGAAATTTTCCGTGAATTTTAGCATGACTTTGCTAAAAATAGGACATATGGGGTACTTGTGACTAATGCATGGGCCGGGGTATCTTAG
Organism: Triticum dicoccoides; assembly: GCF_002162155.2. NCBI lineage: Eukaryota > Viridiplantae > Streptophyta > Magnoliopsida > Poales > Poaceae > Triticum > Triticum dicoccoides. The sequence goes on from NC_041385.1 coordinate 738,991,370, forward strand.
TAGTTAATTAAGTAGGATCAAGTGCCCCGGCGTACTTGTGACTAATGCATGGCTTCTAGGGTGCCTCGGTGTCGATAAAAATCGAAATGATGAAAGGTTAGGCTTTTAGGGTGCCTCGGCGTCGAAAAACCCTCAATGATAAAAGCTTAGATTTTAGGATGCCTCGGTGTCGACAAACCCTAAATGATGAGACCATGATCTTGTTCCTTGACAATAACCAACTTTTTGATCAAACTTTGTTTCTATTTAGAGAGAAACATGGCCCACAACGATGAGGCCGGGGGTTCGGGCGGCAAGGCATTCTGGGAGCTGTCCCAGGAGATGGAGGAACAACCTCACTTGTATGAGGCCGCCGCCTTCCCCACCGATCCTGAGACCACGGATGGTGCCGCCGAGGATGACCACACTGATGCCACCACTGATGGTGCCGCCGAGGATGCCACCACTGATGATGGCGGCGCACGCACAGATGGCAGCCAACCGAAGAGGCAACGGAAGGACCGGTGCCCGATCGTGCTCCGCACCCTCAAGGAGGAAGTTACTGAAGTGGACTCCAACGGGAATCCAACGGCGCCCGAACGAATAGTCAAGGGGTACTCGCTTCAGCTCGGGTGCATTGTCCGGAGCACCGTCTCGATCAACACCGAGAACCTGAGGCATCCTGACCGAGGGAATTTGCGCCACCTCCTCTTCACGAAGCTGCACGAACGATACAAGTTCCCCGCTGAATTTGCAAACACAAGCCTCAAAGGGAATAAAGTGAACAATGCTGCCCTCACGAAGATGAGAAAGGCCCTGTCTACTTGGAAAAGCAATGTGAAGAGAATGATCGAGAAAGGTGAGAGTTATCAGAAGATCAAGGAGAAAAATCCTTTGATCACCGAAGATGACTACAACGACTTCAAGATCAATTGCTCGAGCACCGCAAGCTCCCAATCAAGTGAGTGGGGGAAACAAATGCGGGAGCTGAACATAGGGGAACACACACTCGGTCCCGGCGGTTACAGAGTGGCGGAGCCTATATGGGACAAGGAGGAGGCGGACCATGCCGAGCAAGGCCTACCGCCCCTCTTCGATAAATACGGTGACAAGCAGACCAGGAACTTTGTCAGGGCCCGGTACAAGAAGGACCCGAAAACAAAGGAGCTTACCACGGATCCGAAGACCAGGCAGCTTGAGCTTGTTCTGGTAAGGAATACACCCCCGCGTAATTAGCTCCATATGGTTGCATTCTAATTAATGAAGCCAAATTTCTAAATGGTTCACATTCCTTCCGCAGGCGACTGAAAGCAGTAGCGCGGGGTCGACTAAGAGCAACCCTTGGGACACCACTCTAAATAGGGGGTTGAATGTAATGAAGAACAAGGATAAGCTCAGTAAGCCGACGTCAGCTGGTCGTGTGGCCGGCAAAGGCTTGTCGACAAAATGGGGGTCATACTATACCGCTGGTGTGCGGAAGGAGAAAAAGACCAGCTCGGAAAGCCAGGCGCGAGAGGTTCAAGAACTCAAGGCACATGTGGCGCGTATTCCGGAGATTGTCCAAGAGCAAGTGGAACAACGACTCGGAGCGACGATCACCGCCCTTGTGCCTACCTTGATCTCGGGGTTGAGTGCGTGGATTGCGGGCGGCCAACAGGGGCCGCCCCCGATTCCTAGCTTCACGGCCAGCAACTCCCATAATGCGATGGCGGGGCCATTGGTGCCTCCGGTGGAGGCGGCATTGGTGTCTTCGACGCCGGCACGGGAGCTTAATGCACCCTGGTGTACGCCGGCCGGCACCTCTTCAGCAAGCGGCCCCTCCGTCAACTGCACGCCCGCCGTTGGCGGTGCGTCGACAATAGCCGAGCTCGACGCCATCATCACGGTAACTAATTAAGCCTCTCTCGGCCGAGGACTTCATCTCCTTGCCTTTGACTGGGCATCCCTAACGCCCTACATGTTTTCGCAGGGCGCCGCCGATGTTCCGTGCACTCTCCTCCACTTCGTGAACAACGAGTTGGTCGATGTTGCCAAGGGCAAAATCGTTCAACCGGGCAACCCCTTGTTCCACGGTACCCAGATGCCACCCAACTTGTTTAGTGTTCAACTGGTTCGGGTGCTGCTAGGCTGCGATGACTTGTTACCTCCGATTCGACCCGTCGGGGCCGACGATGAAGACGTGATGACCCTCAGCGCCTGCCTGAGCTGGCCCCTGCTTTGGCCGAAGAGCCAGATTCGTTTGGGGGCGGGGGACACCACCCCAAAGACAACACCGCCAGTCGTGCCGGCGCCAAGTCGGCCCCATGGCAAGACCGCCGTAACGGTGCCGGACATCCCTATGCCACTGGATCCAAACATGCATATGGCACAGGATCAGAACGACGACGACGACGACAATGATACATTTGGCAACGTCGATCAGTACTTTGCCGAGCATGGGTACGATGGCGACTTCATGGGGCCTCCTTCTCAAGAACCAAACCCAACAAAAGACGTGTGCGATCTAGCTGGTACCGCGGAGAAGCCAAGTTGCAACAGGCGCCGTCTGGCGTTCAGCTCTCAGGAGACGCCTCCAGCTGCCGACTTCACCGAGCCTCAGATAGGCGAGGTGCGAAATATTATCAGCCCCAACACACTCAAGAAGGCGGTCTATGAGCAGAACTCGGTCCCATTACAGGAGAAGAAGAAGGCACGCAAAAGAAAGACTAAGAAGGGTGCTAGCCAGCCGGCACCGAGTACGATCCGTGCTCAGGACGGGCCACCTTCACCACAGGATATCTCGAGGAGGGTGCATGTGGCGGGTAGGGCGATGCTACCGACAAATATGCTCAATGCTGCAACCGGTGCTATGCGGAGTCTGCATGACAGTGTTCTTTCTTTGGAGAAGCGGCGTCTCAGGGAGAAGGATGTGGCATACCCGGTTTTCGCGGCCAAGGTGCCAGAGGGAAAGGGCTTTGTGGATAACTCCATCGGGCGTACGATCGTCCTGCGTTTTGATGACATCCACGCTATGTTGAACCTTCATCCGCTGCACTACACCTTCGTTCGGCTATTTTCGCTGAGTATGGAGATGCAGATCATTCGCGACAAGACCCCGGACATCGTGATAGTCGACCCCTTCTACATGCGTGCCAAGATCTTGGGCAGCGCTGGGGACCGGCAAGTCGCGAGTTCTTACCTCAAAGGCGTCATTCTGGCAAACCAAGATAAGGATAACTTCCGCGTGCCTTACTTTCCCGAGTAAGTCCTCCCCTCAACCGGCCCGTAACATATGAATTCTTACATTTCGACCGTTTTTATTTTAACATTCCGTGTTTTCTGCAGTGACACACGTTGCACGCTCATCCTCCTAAGCCCCAAATATTCCATGGCCACGTATTTCGACCCGGACCGTCAGTCGAACATAGACTACACAAATGTCAAGAAGGTTCTTGATGATGTTCTCCCCGGCTACGCCAAATCTGGAGGCACCTTCACCAGGCCTATTCGTAAGTACGGCAAGCACGTGTTCTCCCACAATACGACGTTCTGCTGCGTCAAGCACCCGCCTGGCGGTCAGAAGGGTGCCTACTACGCCATCCATCACATGCGGGCGATCGTACGGGATCATCATCAACTTCTGCTACCGAGTAAACTCAAAGATTGGGCAAATAGCGTGTCGGCAATCCAGGACACGGACCTCCGACAAGAATTCTTTCGCATCCAGTCGGAGTTTGCGGAAATCATCCATCAAGATGTCCTTCGTACCTCGGGGTAGTTCTACCTCAACAATCAACCGTCCAACAGTGACATCGACACAATGCTACAAATGCAGGCTGACAACGACCGTTATTTCATGACTCCCACGATAGACGGCGGCTTCATCCACGCTCCGGTCCCTTGAGTCGAGTCAAAAGCAGTGATGCTGTGTCTAGTTCTGAAACATCGATTGGCTCATGTTGTAATTAAACTTTAATGAACTTGTAGTATGTCTCTTTGGTTTCGAGAGTCGTTCAACTTAGATGTAATCGATGCTATTAATGTCTTGCTTTTCTCTTCCGATCGTTCTGTTGCATACTTATATATTGCTTATGTATTGTCTGTGAATTGGTACTAACATTTAGTTTGGCTAGTGCATAGCGATGCCGACGTATGTCGTGTACAAGGGTAAGGTTCTCGGAGTCTACGATGACTGGGAGGAGTGTCGGAGACAGGTTCACTGATTCAGCGGTAACAGTTACAAAGGGTACACCACTAGGGCCGAGGCCGAATCTAGATATGCCCGCTATCTAGCGGGAGAGGGGAGGGAGTGTTGGAGGAACCGTATGAAGACGAGTTTCATCGTGATGATGCTCATCGTGATGACCGCATCTCTCTTCTATGTGATGGTAGTTTAGATGATCGATATCGACTTGTAATGTGAAGACAAACTCGCTACTCGCGGTCTCGAGACTTGTAATATAATGTTCTATCTTTGTTCGGTCTTTTTAATTTGGAGACTAATATGATGAATTGTATTCGGAGACTAATATGATGAATTGTATTCAAAGACTAATCTTCTATTGTATTCGATGAATCTGTTGTTGATGTGTGCTGTCTATATTTTGTCAAATTATACATTTTGTAACCTGTGCAAAAAACAGAAAATAAAAAAATAAAAAACCCTAATATTCATACTAATGGCGCATCACATGACAGTGCGCCATTAGTATGACAGTGCATACTAATGGCGCATCACTGGGTAGTGCGCCATTAGTATGCCGCGGTTACTAATGGCGCATCCAGTGGTGGTGCGCCATTAGTATGCCAAAGCACCTGGGTATACATGGCCCCTGGGAGGCATACTAATGGCGCACCCTGGCCTATACTAATGGCGCACCCGCGGTGTGCCATTAGTATACCAGATACTAATGGCGCACCAGGTGGTAGTATACCAGATACTAATGGCGCACCAGGTGGTGCACCATTAGTAAAAATTACTAATGGCGTGCTGTTAATGGCGCACCACAGATGCACCATTAATAGCCATATTAGGTGCGCCATTAGTAGGGGTTTTTTTAGTAGTGATGTATGCAATGATGTGTACCAGACCTGATGTATGTCTTGCTATAAGCATAGCAGAGGGGTACCAAAGTAATCCCGGAGTGGAGCACTGGACAGCAGTCAAGAACATCCTGAAATACCTGAAAAGGACTAAGGATATGTTTCTCATTTATGGAGGTGAAAAAGAGCTCGTCGTAAATGGTTACGTCGATGCATGCTTTGACACTGATCCGGATGACTCTAAGTCGCAAACCGGATACATATTTTTATTGAATGGAGGAGCTGTCAGTTGGTGCAGTTCCAAGCAGAGTGTCATGGCAGGATCTACGTGTGAAGCGGAGTACATAGCTGCTTCAGAAGCAGCAACTGAAGGAGTTTGGATGAAGGAGTTCATATCCGATCTAGGTGTCATACCTAGTGCATTGGGTCCAATGAAAATATTTTGTGACAATACTGGTGCAATGGCCTTGGCAAAGGAATCTAGATTTCACAAGAGAACCAAGCACATCAAGAGACACTTCAATTCCATCTGTCATCAAGTGTCAGAAGGGGACATAGAGATTTGCAAGATACATACGGATCTGAATGTTGCAGACCCGTTGACTAAGCCTCTTCCACGAGCAAAACATGATCAACACCATAGCTCCATGGGTATTAGAATCATTACTATGTAATCTAGATTATTGACTCTAGTGCAAGTGGGAGACTGAAGGAAATATGCCCTAGAGGCTAATAAAGTTATTATTTATTTCCTTAATTCATGATAAATGTTTATTATTCATGCTAGAATTATATTAACCGGAAACTTAGTACATGTGTGAATACATAGACAGAACATATAGTCCCTAGTATGCCTCTACTTGACTAGCTCGTTAATCAAAGATGGTTATGTTTCCTAACCATAGACTTATGTTGTCATTTGATGAACGGGATCACATCATTAGGAGAATGATGTGATGGACATGACCCATCCATTAGCTTAGCATTATGATTGTGTCACTTTCATTGCTACTGCTTTCTTCATGACGTATACAAGTTCCTCAAACTATGAGATTATGGAACTCCCAAAATATCGGAGGAACACTTTGTGTGCTACCAAATGTTACAACGTAAATGGGTGACTATAAAGGTGCTCTACGGGTGTCTCCGAAGGTGTTTGTTGGGTTGGCATAGATCATGATTAGGATTTGTCACTCCGTGTTTCGGAGAGGCATCTCTGGGCCCTCTCAGTAATGCTGATCACTATAAGCCTTGCAAGCAATTTAACTAATGAGTTAGTTACGAGATGAAGTATTATGAAACGAGTAAAGCGACTTGCCGGTAACGAGATTCAACTAGGTATGATGATACCGACGATCGAATCTCGGGCAAGTAACATACCGACGACAAAGGGAACAACGTATGTTGTTATTATGAGTAACATAATAAAGTCATGTCTACATAGTTCTCGAACCCACAGGGTCCGCACGCTTAACGTTCAATGACGATTGGTATTATGAGTTTATGTGATTTGATGTACCGAAGATTGTTCGGAGTCCCGGATGTGATCATGGACATGACGAGGAGTCTCAAAATGGTGGAGACATAAAGATAGATATATTGGACGGCTATGTTCGGACACCGGAAATGTTCCGGAGAAGTTTCGGATAAAACCGGAGTACCGGGGTTTAACGGACCCCCTACCCGCACCGGGAATATATTGGGCCTCATGGGCGTTAGTGGAGAAGAGAGAGGGCCAGCCAGGAGGTGGCCCCCTCTTTCCCTAGTCCGAATTGGAGAAGGGGAGGGGGTGGTGCCCCCCTCCTTCCTTCTCTCCTCCTCCTCCTTCCCCCTTCTCCTCTTTGGAATAGGAAAGGGGGGCCGAAACCTACTTGGAGTAGGATTGCCCTCCCTTGCACGCCTCCTCCCCTGGCGGCCTCCTCCTCCCTCCCTCCTTTATATACGGGGTAGGGGGCACCCCATAGACACACAAGTTGATCAAGTTGATCTTTTAGCCGTGTGCGGTGCCCCCCCTCCACAGATTTCCACCTCGGTCATATCGTCATAGTGCTTAGGTGAAGCCATGCGCCGGTAACTTCATCATCACCATCACCACGCTGTCATGTTGACGGAACTCTCCCTCGGCCTCAACTAGATCTAGAGTTCCAGGGACGTCACCAAGCTGAACGTGTGCAGATCGCGGAGGTGCCATGCGTTCGGTACTTGATCGGTTGGATCATGAAGACGTTCAACTACATCAACCGCGTTACATAACGCTTTCGCTTTCGGTCTATGAGGGTACATGTACACACTCTCCCCCCGTTGCTATGCATCACCTAGATAGATCTTGTGTGATCGTAGGAATTTTTTTGAAATTACTACGATCCCCAACATAGTTGTTATCATCCTCTTCTTCTCTGTTGTCTTCCATCATAACCCCTCTTTCTCCGTGCTTGGTCCAAACATTATAGTGTGGCATGAAACCCTTCTCAAGCAGGATGACGTGAAGGGTTTTCAAGGAAGAGTGATCCTTCGTATTCCCACAGACAGTACATGTACAATACATAAAACCATTCTGTCTATTTGCCTCAACCACTTCGAGAAATTTATGCAGGCCCTCAATATACTCGGAGGTTCGTCGGTCATCGTACATTCATTGCCGATTATCTGCGTGCATTATATAATTAAGTGTATCAAAAACCATTACAGAACATCATGAATAGAGAAGTGACCAAATTAATATAAGTTCATCATCACATTAAAACCAAAGTATAGTAGTGATCAAATGTTATTACTGACAAAATAAATACATAAAGTTCATACATAGTTTTCACAGAACAGCATATAGCTCTCTAGAGCATCTAATTAAAACATACATTGAAACTAACATAAAACTATGTAAAACATTTAAATGCAACAACAAATGTGATCATAATGGCAACTAAGGTAACAATTGACCCAACAACATAATGATAACAAGCCTTATTATCAATGGCATATTTTCTAATCTTCTAATCTTAAAGCGCATTGCATCCATCTTGATCTTGTGATCATCGATGACATGGGCAACACGAAACTCCAATTTCATCTTCTCCTCCTCAATTCTTTTCAATTTTGCTTTCAATTACTCGGTTCTTTTTCAACTAAATTTAACCTCTCGACAAGAGGGTCGGTTGGAATTTCTCATTCACATACCTCCTAGATAAAGACATCTATGTCATGTTGGTCGGCATAATTATCATAAAGACTAAATGAATCAAATACTTATAAAAGATAATATACCATATCCAAACCATATACCGGACGAGGACCGACGGGGGCGGATACCAGAACCATGGCACTATATAATAACAAACAATAATAAAAGTAAGAAATTTATACAAGTATCTATCTAAATCATACAAGTAAGATTTTTTTTCTTTTAAAAAGAAGATAATGTTGGGGAACGTAGCAGAAAACAAAAATTTTCCTACGGTTTCACCAAGATCAATCTATGAGTTCATCTAGCAATGAGAGAGAGGGGTGCATCTACATACCCTTGTAGATCGAGCGGAAGCGTTCAAGAGAACGGGGTTGCGGGAGTCGTACTCGTCATGATCCAAATCACCGGAGATCCTAGCGCCGAATGGACGGCACCTCCGCGTTCAACACACGTACGGTCAGCGTGACGTATCCTCCTTCTTGATCCAGCAAGGGGGAAGGAGAGGTTGATGAAGATCCAGCAGCACGACGGCGTGGTGGTGGATGCAGCAGGGATTCGCCAAGCGTCTGCGGGAGGGAGAGGTGTAGCAAGGGGGAAGGGAGGTGCCAAGTGCAAGGGTGTGGCTGCCGTCCCTCCCCCCTCTTTATATAGGGACCCCAGGGGGGCGCCAGCCCTAGGAGATGGGATCTCCTAGGGGGGCGCCGACCGAGGGGGGTGCCTTGCCCCCCAAGGCAAGTGGAGGCGCCCCCTCCCCTAGGGTTCCCAACTCTAGGCGCAGGAGGGGGCCAGGGGGGGGGCGCACCAGCCCACCAGGGGCTGGTTCCCCTCCCACTTCAGCCCATGGGGCCCTCCGGGATGGGTGGCCCCACCCGGTGGAACCCCGGGACCCTTCCGATGGTCCCGGTACAATACCGGTGACCCCCGAAACTTTCCCGATGGCCGAAACTCGACTTCCCATATATAATTCTTTACCTCCAGACCATTTCGGAACTCCTCGTGACGTCCGGGATCTCATCCGGGACTCCGAACAACTTTTGGTTTGCTGCATACAAATATCTCTACAACCCTAGCGTCACCGAACCTTAAGTGTGTAGACCCTACGGGTTCGGGAGACACATAGACATGACCGAGATGGCTCTCCGGTGAATAACCAACAGCGGGATCTGGATACCCATGTTGGCTCCCACATGCTCCTCGATGATCTCATTGGATGAACAATGATGTCGAGGATTCAAGCAACCCCGTATACAATTCCCTTTGTCAATCGGTATGTTACTTGCCCAAGATATGATCATCGGTATCCCTATACCCCGTTCAATCTCGTTACCGGCAAGTCACTTTACTCGTACCGTAATGCATGATCCCGTGACCAGACACTCGGTCACTTTGAGCTCATTATGATGATGCATTACCGAGTGGGCCCAGAGATACCTCTCCGTCATATGGAGTGACAAATCCCAGACTCGATCTGTGTCAACCCAACAGACACTTTCGGAGATACCCGTAGTATACCTTTATAGTCACCCAGTTACGTTGTGACGTTTGGTGCACCCAAAGCACTCCTACGATATCCGGGAGTTACACGATCTCATGGTCTAAGGCAAAGATACTTGACATTGGAAAAGCTCCAGCAAACGAACTACACGATCTTGTGCTATGCTTAGGATTGGGTCTTGTCCATCACATCATTCTCCTAATGATGTGATCTCGTTATCAATGACATCCAATGTCCATAGTTAGGAAACCATGACTATCTGTTGATCAACGAGATAGTCAACTAGAGGCTCACTAGGGACATGTTGTGGTCTATTTCCAACAGTCTCCCACTTGCACTAGAGTCAATAATCTAGTTACATTGTGATGAATCGAACACCCATAGAGTTCTGGTGTTGATCAATTTTTGCTCGTGGAAGAGGTTTAGTCAACGGATCCGCGACATTCAGATCCGTATGTACTTTGCAAATATCTATGTCTCCATCTTGAACATTTTCACGGATGGAGTTGAAACGACGCTTGATGTGCCTGGTCTTCTTGTGAAACCTGGGCTCCTTGGCAAGGGCAATATCTCCAGTGTTGTCACAGAAGAGAGTGATCGGCCCCGACGCATTGGGTATGACTCCTAGGTCGGTGATGAACTCTTTCATCCATATTGCTTCATGCGCTGCCTCTGAGGCTGCCAAGTTTTCCGCTTCACATGTAGATCCCGCCACGATGCTCTGCTTGCAACTGCACCAGCTTACTCCTCCACGATTCAACATATACACGTATCCGGTTTGTGACTTCGAGTCATCCAGATCTGTGTCGAAGCTAACATCGACGTAACCCTTTACGACGAGCTCTTCGTCACCTCCATAAACAAGAAACATGTCCTTTGTCCTTTTCAGGTACTTCAGGATATTCTTGACCGCTGTCCAGTGTTCCTGGCCGGGATTACTTTTCTACCTCCCTACCAAACTTACGGCAAGGTTTACATCAGGTATGGTACACAGCATGGCATACATAATAGATCCTATGGTTGAGGCATAGGGGATGACACTCATCTCTTCTTTATCTTCTGCCGTGGTCGGGCATTGAGCCGAGCTCAATCTCACACCTTGCAATACAGGCAAGAACCCTTTCTTGGACTGATCCATATTGAACTTCTTCAATATCTTATCAAGGTATGTGCTTTGTGAAAGACCTATGAGGCGTCTCGATCTATCCCTATAGATCTTGATGCCTAATATGTAAGCAAGTTCTCCAAGATCCTTCATTGAAAAACACTTATTCAAGTAGGCCTTTATGCTGTCCAAAAGTTCTATATCATTCCCCATCAGAAGTATGTCATCTACATATAATATGAGAAATGCTACAGAGCTCGCACTCACTTTCTTGTAAACGCAGGCTTCTCCATAAGTCTGCATAAACCCAAACGCTTTGATCATCTCATCAAAGCGAATGTTCCAACTCCGAGATGCTTGCACCAGTCCATAAATGGATCGCTGGAGCTTGCATACCTTGTTAGCATTCTTAGGGTCGACAAAACCTTCCGGCTGCATCATATACATTTCTTCCTTAAGATAGCCATTAAGGAATGCCGTTTTGACGTTCATCTGCCATATCTCATAATCATAGTATGCGGCAATTGCTAACATGATCCGGACGGACTTCAGCTTCGCTACGGGAGAGAAAGTCTCATCGTAGTCAACCCCTTGAACTTGCCGATAACCCTTAGCGACAAGTCGAGCTTTATAGATGGTAACATTACCATCTGCGTCCGTCTTCTTCTTAAAGATCCATTTATTTTCTATCTCTCGCCGATCATCGGGCAAGTCTGTCAAAGTCCATACTTTGTTTTCATACATGGATTCTATCTTGGATTGCATGGCTTCAAGCCATTTGTTGGAATCTGGGCCCGCCATCGCTTCTTCATAGTTCGAAGGTTCACCATTGTCTAACAACATGATCTCCAGGACAGGGTTGCCATACCACTCTGGTGTGGAACGTGTCCTTGTGGACCTATGAAGTTCAGTAGCAACTTGATCCGAAATACCTTGATCATCATCATTAATTTCCTCTCCAGTCGGTGTAGGCACCACATGAACATTTTCCTGAGCTGCACTACTTTCCGGTTCAAGAGGTAGTACTTCATCGAGTTCTACTTTCCTCCCACTTACTCCTTTCGAGAGAAACTCTTTTTCCAGAAAGGATTCATTCTTGGCAACAAAGATCTTGCCTTTGGATCTAAGGTAGAAGGTATACCCAATGGTTTCCTTAGGGTATCCTATGAAGACGCATTTTTCCGACTTGGGTTCGAGCTTTTCAGGTTGAAGTTTCTTGACATAAGCATCGCATCCCCAAACTTTTAGAAACGATAGCTTAGGTTTCTTCCCAAACCATAATTCATACGGTGTCATCTCAACAGATTTACACGGAGCCCTATTTAAAGTGAATGTAGCTGTCTCTAGAGCGTATCCCCAAAATGATAGCGGTAAATCAGTAAGAGACATCATAGATCGCACCATATCCAATAGAGTGCGATTACGACGTTCGTACACACCTTACAATGAGGTGTTCCAGGCGGCGTGAGTTGTGAAACGATTCCAGATTTCCTTAAGTGCATACCAAATTCGTGACTTAAATATTCTCCTCCACGATCTGATCGTAAGAACTTTATTTTTTGGTCACGTTGTTTCTCTACTTCATTCTAAAATTCCTTGAACTTTTCAAAGGTCTCAGACTTGTGTTTCATCAAGTAGACATACCCATATCTACTCAAGTCATCAGTGAGAGTGAGAACATAACGATATCCTCCGCGAGCCTCAACGCTCATTGGACCGCACACATCAGTATGTATGATTTCCAATAAGTTGGTTTCTCCCTCCATTGTTCCGGAGAATGGAGTCTTGGTCATTTTGCCCATGAGGCATGGTTCGCATGTGTCAAATGATTCATAATCGAGAGACTCTAAAAGTCCATCTGCATGGAGCTTCTTCATGCGCTTTACACCAATGTGACCAAGGCGGCAGTGCCACAAGTATGTGGGACTATCGTTATCAACTTTACATCTTTTGGTATTCACACTATGAATATGTGTAACATTACATTTTACATTCATTAAGAATAAACCATTGACCATCGGGGCATGACCATAAAACATATCTCTCATATAAATAGAACAACCATTATTCTCGGATTTAAATGAGTAGCCATCTCGTATTAAACGAGATCCAGATACAATGTTCATGCTCAAACTTGGCACTAAATAACAATTATTGAGGTTTAAAACTAATCCCGTAGGTAAACGTAGAGGTAGCGTGCCGACGGCGATCACATCGACCTTGGAACCATTCCCGACGCGCATCGTCACCTCGTCCTTCGCCAGTCTCTGCTTATTCCGCAGCTCCTGTTTTGAGTTACAAATATGAGCAATGACACCGGTATCAAATACCCAGGAGCTACTACGAGCACTGGTAAGGTACACATCAATTACATGTATATCACGTATACCTTTAGTGTTATCGGCCTTCTTGTCCGCTAAGTATTTGGGGCAGTTCCGCTTCCAGTAACCCTTCCCTTTGCAATAAAAGCACTCAGTCTCAGGCTTGGGTCCATTCTTTGACTTCTTCCGGGTAACAGGCTTACCGGGCACGGCAACATCCTTGCCGTCCTTCTTGAAGTTCTTCTTACTCTTGCCTTTCTTGAACTTAGTGGTTTTATTGACCATCAACACTTGATGTTCCTTTTTGATTTCTACCTCTACTGACTTCAGCATTGAAAAGACTTCAGGAATAGTTTTCACCATCCCCTGCATATTGTAGTTCATCACAAAGCTCTTGTAGCTTGGTGGGAGCGACTAAAGGATTCTGTCAATGACCGCCTCGTTTGGGAGGTTAATGTCCAGCTGGGACAGGCGGTTGTGCAACCCAGACATTTTGAGTATGTGCTTGCTGACAGAACTATTTTCCTCCATCTTACAACTATAGAACTTGTTGGAGACTCCATATCTCTCGACCCGGGCATGAGCTTGGAAAACCATTTTCAGCTCCTCGAACATCTCATATGCTCCGTGTTGCTCAAAACGCTTTTGGAGCCCCGGTTCTAAGCTGTAAAGCATGCCACACTGAACGAGGGAGTAATCATCAGCACATGACTGCCAAGCATTCATAACATCTTGGTTCTCTGGGATGGGTGCTTCACCTAGCGGTCCTTCTAGGACATATGCTTTCTTGGCAGCTATGAGGATGATCCTCAGGTTCCGGACCCAGTCTGTATAGTTGCTGCCATCATCTTTTCGCTTGGTTTTCTCTAGGAACGCGTTGAAGTTCATGTTGACATGAGCGTTGGCCATTTGATCTACAAGACATTTTTGCAAAGATTTTAGACTAAGTTCATGATAATTAAGTTCATCTAATCAAATTATTTAATGAATTCCCACTCAGATTAGACATCCCTCTAGTCATCTGAGTGTTACATGATCCGAGTCGACTAGGCCGTGTTCGATCATCACGTGAGACGGACTAGTCATCATCGATGAACATCTCCATGTTGATCATATCTTCCATACGACTCATGTTCGACCTTTTGGTCTCTGTGTTCCGAGGCCATGTCTGTACATGCTAGGCTTGTCAAGTTAACCTAAGTGTTTTGCATGTGTAAATCTGTCTTACACCCGTTGTATGTGAACGTTAGAATCTGTCACACCCGATCATCGCGTGGTGCTTTGAAACAACGAACTGTCGCAATGGCGCACAGTTAGGGGGAACACTTTCTTGAAATTATTATGAGGGATCATCTTATTTACTACCGTCGTTCTAAGTAAACAAGATGCAAAAACATGATAAACATCACATGCAATAAAATAGTAGTGACATGATATGGCCAATATCATATAGCTCCTTTGATCTCCATCTTCGGGCTCCATGATCATCTTCATCACCGGCATGACACCATGATCTCCATCATCATGATCTCCATCATCGTGTCTCCATGAAGTTGCTCGCCAACTATTACTTCTACTACTATAGCTAACGGTTTAGCAATAAAGTAAAGTAATTACATGGCGTTAAATCATTGACACGCAGGTCATACAATAATTAAGACAACTCCTATGGCTCCTGCCGGTTGTCATACTCATCGACATGCAAGTCGTGATTCCTATTACAAGAACATGATCTCATACATCACAATATATCATTCATCATTCATCACAACTTTTGGCCATATCACATCACAAAGCAATTGCTGCAAAAACAAGTTAGACGTCCTCTAATTGTTGTTGCATCTTTTACGTGGCTGCAATAGGGTTCTAGCAAGAACGTTTTCTTACCTATGAAAAATCCACAACGTGATTTGTCAACTTCTATTTACCCTTCATAAGGACCCTTTTCATCGAATCCGCTCCAACTAAAGTGAGAGAGACAGACACCCGCTAGCCACCTTATGCAACTAGTGCATGTCAGTCGGTGGAACCTGTCTCACGTAAGCGTACGTGTAAGGTCGGTCCGGGCCGCTTCATCCCACAATACCGTTGAAGCAAAATAAGACTCGTAGTGGCAAGAAAGTTGACAACATCTACGCCCACAACAGATTTGTGTTCTACTTGTGCAAAGTGAACTACGCATAGACCTAGCTCATGATGCCACTATTGGGGAACGTAGCAGAAAACAAAATTTTTCCTATGGTTTCACCAAGATCAATCTATGAGTTCATATAGCAACGAGAGAGAGGAGTGCATCTACATACCCTTGTAGATCGAGCGGAAGCGTTCAAGAGAATGGGGTTGAGGGAGTCGTACTCGTCGTGATCCAAATCAACGGAGATCCTAACCCCGAACGGACGGCACCTCCGCGTTGAACACACGTACGGTCAGCGTGACGTCTCCTCCTTCTTGATCCAGCAAGGGGGAAGGAGAGGTTGATGAAGATCCAGTAGCAGGGATCCCGGCAGGGCTTCGCCAAGCGTCTGCGAGAGGGAGAGTTGTAGCAAGGGGGAAGGGAGGCGCCAAGTGCAAGTGTGCAGCTGCCCTCCCTCCCCCCTCTTTATATAGGGACCCAGGGGGGGCGCCGTCCCTAGGAGATGGGATCTCCTAGGGAGGGCGGCGGTCAAGGGGGTGCCTTGCCCCCCAAGGCAAGTGGAGGCGCCCCCTCCCCTAGGGTTCCCAACCCTAGGCGCAGGGGGGCAGGGGGGGCGCACCAGCCCACCAGGGGCTGGTTCCCCTCCCACTTCAGCCCATGGGGCCCTCCGGGATGGGTGGCCCAACCCGGTGGACCCCCGGGACCCTTCCGGTGGTCCCGGTACAATACTGGTGACCCCCGAAACTTCCCCGATGGCCGAAACTCGACTTCCCATATATAATTCTTTACCTCTGGACCATTCCGGAACTGCTCGTGATGTCCGGGATCTCATCCGGGACTCCGAACAACTTTTGGTTTGCTGCATACAAATATCTCTACAACCCTAGCGTCTCCGAACCTTAAGTGTGTAGACCCTACTGGTTCGGGAGACACGTAGACATGACCGAGACGGCTCTCCGGTCAATAACCAACAGCGGGATCTGGATACCCATGTTGGCTCCCACATGCTCCTCGACGATCTCATCGGATGAACCACGATGTCGAGGATTCAAGCAACCCCGTATACAATTCCCTTTGTCAATCGGTATGTTACTTGCCTGAGATTCGATCGTCGGTATCCCTATACCTCGTTTAATCTTGTTACCGGCAAGTCACTTTTCTCGTACCATAATGCATGATCCCGTGACCAGACACTTGGTCACTTTGAGCTCATTATGATGATGCATTACCGAGTGGGCCCAGAGATACCTCTCCATCATACAGAGTGACAAATCCCAGTCTCGATCCGTGTCAACCCAACAGACACTTTCGGAGATACCCGTAGTATACCTTTATAGTCACCCAGTTACGTTGTGACGTTTGGTACACCCAAAGCACTCTTACGGTATCCGAGAGTTACACGATCTCATGGTATAAGGAAAAGATACTTGACATTGGAAAAGCTCCAGCAAACGAACTACACGATCTTGTGCTATGCTTAGGATTGGGTCTTGTCCATCAGATCATTCTCCTAATGATGTGATCTCGTTATCAATGACATCCAATGTCCATAGTCAGGTAACCATGATTATCTGTTGATCAACGAGCTAGTCAACTAGAGGCTCACTAGGGACATGTTGTGGTCTATGTATTCACACATGTATTATGATTTCCGGATAATACAATTATAGCATGAATAAAAGACAATTATCATGAACAAGGAAATATAATAATAATCCTTTTATTATTGCCTCTAGGGCATATTTCCAACAGATAAGAACAAGAGGCTCACCACGATGGTGCTGGCGATGAGATCGGCACCGGCGGTTGACGGCGGTGAGGACGGGGACGGGACGGGATGGACCCCCAAACCTAGACAAATCTTGGGGGCAATGGAGCTTGGAGAGGAGAAAACTTAAGTGTCGCTCGGGGATTTCATCGAACACCTCATGTGCATAGGAGGTGAGAGCAGAGCAGCACAGACCTCCCACACGCCGGACGACCAAGAAACAGAGGAGTGAGCGGGCAGGGGCGAGCATATATATAGGCATCTCTTTAGACATGGCTGGTGGCTAGAACCGGGACATAAGACTAACCTTTAGTCCCGGCTCCAGCCACCAATCGTGAATAAAGGGGCTGCGCCAGGAGCGAGGACCTTTAGTCCTGGTTCGTATCTGAAACCGGGACTAAATGGGTCAGACGAACCGGGACTGGTGCCTGCTGAGGCCCGGCCGACGTCCTGGCCTCACGAACCTGGACTGATGCACCCATTAGTCCCGGTTCATTACATGACCGGGACTAATGCACTTATCTGGCCTGGACCAAAGCCCTATTTTCTACTAGTGTATACCATGTGGAGGCAAACCAAAACGACTAGAGAAGTTGAGTTTAAATATGCTAGTCTCACTTTATGATGGATGTCTTATTATCACAGTGAAATTTATGATAAAAAGATTTCAATATTAAATCGATGGACAATTTTTCATTTGAGAAATGGCTAGGAGTTCTCATTTGCGCCAAACCAAATCAAGTGAATCTAGATGGGCATGTGAGATAATCAAATCATGCGCAAAAGTATAATCCACTACTTTTTTTTATTCTTCCATGATTTTATCAGTGAACCCAACTTGCAACTTGCGTTCGCTATAAGCTGGAAATTCCTATGAATATGGTACTAGAAACCACCACTAAAATATGTGTTAGTATGTATAATTAAAAATATCTAACATATATGAACACACACAAACATGCGAGCGCGCGCACACACACAGACATATATATACAAATATATGTGTATACACTATATAGTTTATGCAGTATTAGAAAATTAATTTGAATTGTTTTTAACAAGAAAATTATTTTTTGGTTAATCATACAATTTAAATTTTGTAGAATTAAAAAAATCAATGATATACATTACAATTGTGTAAGAATGAATAATATAACTATTATTTGGAAACATTTTTATATTCTGAATAATAGAAATTATACAAATTATAATTATAATATGGTACACGTAGTTTACATAAGTACAAAACTTTAGTATAACAAATAATCCTCGATGAGACCAACATTTTCAACCTTAAGAGAGCGGTGTTTACACGATCAAAAGATACTGAAAACTTTAAACAAAACACTTATTTCAATAAAACAACATATGCTAGAGGGGTTATATGTTCCGGATATAGGTTAAGAAAACCACCTCTAGTAACCTCTTGTTTCATCTCGAATAACTGAGAAGATACGAGCGCCAGAACATCATGACCTTGTCCTTGGACTCTAGGGTCATATTTGATTAGGTTGGATGGATGCTTAAATCATGGCTTGATCTGCCTTCTTGAATAAGACCAGATAATGACTTAGTGAATGTTCGTGAGTGACCCGTGTCACTGATTAAAGGAAATAGTCATCCTCGTTGTGCTCCCTACCCCGGGTATCAATTTAGCGCGCGGACATTAGCGACGAGGACGAGGAAGAAATCAATAGGACAGGCCCGAGGCACCCTTAGCATATGCGCCAAATTCTGACGAGGTGCCTCGTAAAATTGAGGTAATCGATCACATGGTGGCCCATAGGCTGCGCAAAAGGGGCAACCGCCCCGAGCCCCAACCACAAATTATACAACTAAACATATACAATTATACATTATATTTAAAATATTATTAAATGCATAAAATATAGCCTCAATTTGAAGGAGCGCAAATACACACCAAATAGTAATACTTTATACCATGCGGAGGCAAACCAAACTGATTAGCGAAGTTGAGTTTAAATATGTTAATCTCACATTATGCCTCAGTATCATAATGAAATTTATGATAACAAGATTTCAATGTTTAAACCATATCACAATTTTTTTCATTTGAGAAATGGGTAAAAGATCTCATTTGCACCAAATCAAATGAAGTGAATCTAGATGAGCATGTGGGATAATTAAATCATGCGCAAAATTACAATCCACAATATTTTTGGTTCTTCGATTATTCTATCATGAACCCAACTTGCAAGTCACATTCGTTGTACGATAGAAATTTTTATGCATATGGTACTAGAAACCACCACTAAAACATTTGTTAGTATGTTTAATTAAGAAATATCTAACATGTTATCCAATAATATTAAAATATATATGAACAGACACATAGATATGCAAATGTATGTGTCTCAACTATATAGTTTATGTAATATTACAAAATTAATTTGAATGGTTTTTAACAAGAAAATAATTTTTTCGTAAATCATACAATTTAAATTTTATAAAATAAAAAAATAATGATATATATTACAATTGTGTAACAATGAATAATATAACTATTATATCATTTTAATTTTAATTATAATATGGTACATGTAGTTTAAATAAGTATAAAATTTTAGTACGAAAAATAATTATTTTAAATTGTTCCGAGCTCCAAAATTGTTTGGACCGGTTCTGACATGTTCGTGCAGTGGTGGCAGCGCCCTCACGACGGCGTCGGCCTTGGCCTCTTGATTACCCACACGAACTACCGCCCCGATACGTCAAGGCAGCACGCAAGCTTGGTGAGCTGCTTCGTCGTCAGCGGCGAGGTGTTGACGTACGGCACGAACGCCAACGGCTGGGTCGGCGTCATTTGCACGCAGCAGACCGGACGGTGTGCAGGCGCTTGTCAATCCATGGTTGCGGGAGAAAGTCACGAGGCCGAGGGAGGTCATCGGCGTGCCCAGGACACTCGGATGCTAGGCCACGGTGACCGGCGCCTTTTAAACGACGGCGACAACTTGATCGGTGCATCACGGGTATATGGACGGAGCACCGTCCAGTGGTAAAGAACAAAGCTATGGTAATATATTCTCTATACATGCCGAATTGCAAGTGGAAACAGACCACAATGGCCATGTTTGCTACTCGGTTGTATAGTTTTTGTTCAAGATGCTGATCTGCTCACCACTTTTCATGTGGGAACCTCATTCATTTTAGCACAGCTGCAACAAAGTCTGAGATCAAAAAAATTTGAACTGTCAAAAAGAAGGAATTGCTCGGTCTAGAAAGCGCCGAACAATTTTTGGGTGTCTCAGGTGAAGACCTCTCAGGGCATGACGGTTGACCATCTTCATGAGTTTGTCAACCTATGGGAGAAGCTATCTCATGTTCAGCTAATACCCGACACACCTGATTCCATCACTTGGAAGCTCACCAAGGATGGTCATTATTCAGCGCCAACGGCTTACAGTGCGTAATTGCTTGGTTTAGTCAATACAAACTTACCACGAATTGTTTGGAGAACTTGGGCTCCCCTAAAATGGAAGTTTTTCGCTTGGCTAGTCATCAACAATAAAATCTAGACGGCAGACCGGCTTCAGAAGCGGGGATGGCCTAATTGCAACATGTGTCCCCTTTGTAAGCAACTTCAGGAATCAACGGCTCATCTGCTTTTCAAATGCAGATACACGGTTAGAGTGTGGAACATGATTAAGTTGCGGCTTGGCCTTCATGACATTTACCCGCAGAACTGGGCCATGGTTGACACGGTGAAGACTTGGTGGAGCGCCAACGCCTCCAACACGACGCAATCTCGACGACCGCTTACCTGCCTTATGCTACTTGTCTCGTGGGAAATCTGGAAATAGCGGAATGTTAGGGTATTTCGTAACATCGCAGTGCATGTTGGAGTTTTAGTTGCTAGAATCAAAGACGAGGCGGCGATATGGTGTCTGGCCGGTGCGAAACATTTGTGTAATACCATGCCGCGAGAGTGATATGTTGTATTTGGCCTTTGGCTAAGACCCCTAATACTCCTTCTTATTCAATGAAAATGGCAAATCTTTTGCCTTGTTTCAAAAAAACAAAGGGTGCAGTGAACTTAACTAACCCTGGTCAGGGGTATATGGCACCGTAGGTCTAGAGATCTTCTGGGAATCCACGTCACAACAGCTGAGAGTTTTTTTAGGAACAACCGGGGGAGAGTTACCTTGTTGGTGTTTGGCTGATCAGCTTATAAGAGAAACCGGATAAAAAACCTGAAAAAGTGACCCTGTTTATGAGGGAAAGTGGGAAACCGGGCAAAAATCATACAAATGACACATTTAAAGAAGAAAGAAGAAATTGACGCCCCAGAAAAGGCACAACCCAGCTAGTAGACAAGAAGACCAACACCACGAAAGACACAAGTTGATGTGGGGTGCCGTCGATGGATCACAATACCAGAATGTTGCAACTAGCCTAACACACCATACCGGCATGCGTACTGAATCTCACAGTAAAACGTAGGAGCATCCAGAATCATTGA
Source organism: Triticum dicoccoides (assembly GCF_002162155.2). Lineage (NCBI taxonomy): Eukaryota > Viridiplantae > Streptophyta > Magnoliopsida > Poales > Poaceae > Triticum > Triticum dicoccoides. Next base: position 739,012,855 of record NC_041385.1, read on the forward strand.
CCAACAAACTTGATTGGGAGCTCCACCACAACAATATGGGACTATTAGCAGGTTGGGGAGGGATCAATGTTCCGTCCACTAGTAGAAAACAGGGCATTTGTCCCGGTTCTTGAACCGGGACTAATAGGTCATTACTAATGCCTCCCCCCTTTAGTCCCGGTTCTTACATAAACCGGGACAGATGGGCATCCACGTGTCCGCTGCAGGCAGCCCAGGCAGGGGGTCTTTGGTCCCGGTTGGTGACATAAACCGGGACCAAAAGGCATCCACCCGTCAGAAGCTGGCTGCAGTTGAGGTTTTTTTTGAAAGTGGCTAGTTTAGGGGTTTTGGGTGTTAATTTAGGTTGTTATTAGCTAGCTAATAGAGAGAAGTGTCCTCTCTTATCTTCGTGCTTGGTTTACCAACGCTACTTCTATGTTCATTTCACCCGCTGATATATAATAACTCTTCATGCTCGCATCATACATCATCATATATAATAACAAGTCCTACTAATCATGCATCATCATACAACTTCTACTCGTTATTAATAACAAGTCATACGATCATAATACTCATAGTCATCGAACCCAACCCTACATAATTGTTCTTAGCACATCATCAGTATCAGGTAGACCTAAACACACTTAAGATAAAATAGCATAAAACAATATAGACTCTGACTCTCCATTATGAAGAATGGAGATCATCCTGTCTCCAATTCTTGCGCTTCGCTTCCTTTTGCTTCCAAGAAGCTCCTTACGACTGTCCATACATTTTTTCCATTCTTTGATTGGCATGTCTCCACTTCTTTTAGAAATTTGGTATGGACAGTTGAGATTCGTAGGACGACCTGGTTGTATGTTCAAAACATCAAGGCGACCATGCGTATACATCAGATGAGGCACACAATCATTCGGGATTATCTGTTGAAAAAGATAGTAATAACTTCGTAGTTAGCAATGATGTGCTAGTTTTAAAAGTATGCAAAAAGATGCACGGATGTCATAATAGTAAAAAATCTTACCAGGGTATCTCCATGGTAGTTACCGTAGTTCAACACGTGCACTAGTGACACATATTGACCATAATGTTGAGGAGTTCGATTGTAGACATTGTAATTCTCAAGAATGTGATCAGATGATTTTTCTCCTTGTAAGTTAATTCTGAGCCATCGGTGTAGTGAGTTTTGTCTACCATCTTCCGCACATTCTTTAAAGAATGAAAATAAGCTGTCAATGGAAATAAGCTATCTACTATTTTCAAATAAACAATATAAATTACTTAATAACTATGTTAAGCTCACATGGGGGAAGAATTGGAGCTGTATCCACAAGGACCCAAATGTCCATATTGTCTTGCTCGATTGTAGGATCACCAAGATCCATGATGACAAGCATACCCTTATCAAAACCATACATCTTGCAAAGAGCTTCTCGGTTTTTGCAACCAAAATGGGTTACACTCTCAGCATTGTACAACTTTACTTTAAAATCCACACCATGATGGGTCCTTAGGAGAATTTTTTGGTTTCCATACTTTCATGGTCTTCAAAACCCATCCTCTCCAAGACATAGCATCTTGCATAGCATGGGATAAGCTAGTCGAATTGGAAAATATGAAAAATACACATTAAAATAGTTGAAGTCGTGCTTAATTACGAAAAAAATTATTGTCGTCGTTGCGTACCGTATGAACATCGAAGGTCTCCTCGAGCTTAATGCTGAAGCGCCGATCTTCGTCCAGCTCAATGAACCAGTCGCACATACCTCGGTCGTCGTGGCACCAGTCACACTCCCCCGGGCGGTTTTCGTCGTCCGAGTACGGCATTTCTGGCCTATGTTCATAATTCAAATATTAAACTTGTACAATTAAATATATGTACTAAAAAACCTAAATTAGATCATTATTATTAATCACTGGTTGACTATCGGTGATGGTACGTAGCTCCTCCTCATTACCGAGTGCATTATTACACCAAATTGTCTAGCACACGGAATGAAGGAGAAGCTACCCCACGACGGCGTGGATGATGGAGGGGGCTCCTAGATTTCTGCATAGAGTGCTCTTCAATTTTAGCATTCAAAGTAGGAGTACTTTTCCAATATGAGCATTCAATAAGCAAAACCAAATCGTAAAATAAAGTAGTATTCAAATTAGCATGCATTCAATTATAACCAAAACTACATCATCTCTTGTGTTTGTACATCATCGAATATTATCACTAATACTCCTGGAATACTATCATACATATAGCATCACTAATACAGCTAGAACCGTAGCGCCCGATGGGTATCATCGCGGGCAGTGGATACCCAAAGATAAGGAACCATCACATGATCATAGCTCCAGTGAGATCCCTGAAGAACCTGCTAGGTATTGTCGAACCTGCCCTTTGTTGACACACGAACACGTCACGTGTATCCTCGATGCCGGGGGTGATGCACCGCAGCTCATGTCGAAGGAGACCCGACCGACAGCGCGATACGCAGGACAGTCGGCGGGCGCTTTTGAAGACCCAAAACCCCACACGCCCGGGAGGGACCCCGTCAGGGAGTGCGGCGGCTATGGGCTGCCCTAGGTCGATTCGGTCGCCCCTAGAGCCTCGTGGATCGCTGCCCTCCAACGCGAAGAACAGACGAAGAACGAGAAAGAAAGATACAAGGGTAAGGGATAAAGATAGATGAACACAAAAGTGTAATAGATTGATTGGTTCGATTGGTGTTGTCTAATCGGCCATCACCCCCAACATATATAAGAGGCGGCTGGAATTCCCGTACAAGTAAAGGATTCATCTAGTCTTTCCTTACAAAAAATTGCATCAATTCACGTCCTAGAGTCCTAGTTGTATTCCAACTCGGATTCAGTCTGAATCTGGCCCAACTTCTGTCTTCCTCCTTGCGCTGGCCGTCGAGCTTGCATATGACCTCCGATCAATATGGCCCGAATATCAAACTTGTGCACCTCAACGAGACGAACAACTCTTATGTTGGTTACTTTTACAAATGAGGCCATCTTGAATACTTTTTGAGGTCATCTTTACCTTCCAGTGGGATTCGGTCTCGTAGCAGACTGGATTATCCGAGTCTCGTATTGAATTTGTAGGCCATATAGTACCTCTGATGATGATGACTCCAAGATGAAAGTTTACCGTGTTGACGATACGCACATCTTTCGTATTGAACACTCCTCCATCCGAGGTCATCTTGATAAACTTTTGGGCACATGTTCAGTTTCACTCGGATTCGAGCTCATCCACTCGGATATTAGAGTCTTTCACTCGGATCTTCCAACTTGGCTTTTCCACTCGGATGTTTAGAATCTTTCACTCGGAAGATAATATTTCACTCGGATGACTATATTTTCACTCGGAAAGGCAATCTCTTACTCGATCGGCAAGTTTTAATTCCGACGGTAATATCTTTACTCAGATGATAATAAGTTCACTCGGATGTCAAACTTTCACTCGACCGGTAAGTTTTCCCTTGACAAGTAAGCTTTCACTCGACCGGTGAGGTTTTACTCGAAAGGTAAGCTTTCACTCGACCGGTAAGTTTTCACTCGGATATCAAACTTTCACTCGACCGGTAAGTTTTCCCTTGAAAAGTAAGCTTTCACTCGACCGGTAAGTTTTCACTTGGATGATAAGCTTTTCACTCGACCGAAAACATAGCCTGATCTTGATTTGTCTCCCCAGGTCTCATACGACCTCGGATTGAGAAGAATTATATAAAGAAAATCGATCGGCTTGACGAGACGAAACTTTCTTGTGTTGTAGGTTTTTCAATTCAAGGCCTTCTTGAGGGCTGAATTGCTCGCGCAACCCATCAGACAGGGTGTCTGGTACCTCGCGCCATATTTCCGTTTAGATTCGCTCTGCAGTGTATTGCCTCTAACTTTTGCATACGAACTCGGATTGAAATGATCTATATATCAAAATTGATTGCCTCGATGAGACGAAGACAATTCCTTTAGAGTGTTACTTCATCCGAGGTCGTCTTGAAGGCGTAATCAGCTGAAAAGCACTTGGAGCACTAAATTCTACCACTCGGAGTACACTTTCGGCCCCTAAGATGAGGTCGGATGTCGATGACTTAAACATCAAAGTTATTCCACTCGGCGGCCTGAAACTTTTCATGCTTAAAACTCTTTCACTTGAGGCCATCTTACTTGCCTTTTGTACCTTGCCAAAATCCGGTGTCAACACCCTCCAATGCAACCATGTAGCGACGGACGTGCTCGTCCTCCTCGCTGACACGGTGACATACCACCTCCGCAGTGTCCGGAAGCCTCGGCACCGTCACTGGCCCACGCGACCGCCACCAAACAAGGATCGGGTCAACTACGGGCTACCTCCTCACCAACCTACGTCCCCCGGAAGGTAGCACCTCCCAATACCAACCCGGCGGAGCCCAGTCCCGAACATGACCCTGATCAAGCAGGCATCCACCGCCGAGTCGACGACGACGAGGATGCGGGATAAGCATCGTCGACGTCGATGCGGGAACTACTTCCATATATAGTTAAATAAAGTAGTTTTATTAATTAAATCAACTAGTTCAACTACTAAGCACTTACTATAAATAAATAAAGTAGTACTTACCAAAAATAAACTACTTCTATATATAGTAAAATAAAGTAGTTTATTAAATCAACTAGCTAGTTCAACTATATATGAAGCACTTACTATAAATAAAATAAAGTAGTACTTACTAAAAATAAACTAGTTTAACTATAGTTCTATTATTTTTCTAACTAATTATATTAAACACTTTCTCTTCTTATTTTTTCCTTTTTCCTCTATTCTAAATATGAACATATTCATAAATGAGTTTGATCATGCACAATTTTCCTATACATACACAATATGAACATATACATAAATTGACAAAGAAAATACTATGAACAAAAAAATCATTAAAATTCTATGAACAAAATTACAACAGAAAAAAACATAAAAATTCTATGAACAGAAAAAAATCATAAAAATTTGACATATTCGATCTTTGCATGTATATGAACATACAAACATGCATATTCAACAATAATATCACCAAAAAAAATTTATTAACAGAAAAAAAATCTAACACAATATGAACAAATTAATTACACAATATGAAAAAAAATCTAATAAAAAAATCTATGAACTACACATCTAAATTACTACACATCTAACAAAAAAATCTATGAACTACAAAAAAATCTAACAAAAAAATCTAAAAACAAATCTAACAAAATCTAACTCAATTAACTACACATCTAAATTATACTACACATCTAAATTAACTACTACTAATATCAAATTAAATTAGCAAAAATTTTGCTCACGGCGACGGTGACGGCGAGGTGCGGCGCACGGCGGGGCGGCGCGGCGACGGTCAACGGTGAGGTGCGGCGCGGGCCGGGGCGGGACGGCGACGGGCAGGGGCCG
>NC_041385.1:739018799-739075636 GCF_002162155.2 Triticum dicoccoides
GCGAGGCGACGACGGCGAAGGCGAGGTGGAGACGGACGGGCAGCCTGGCGGCGTTGGGCGGTGAGGAAGAACGAACTGAACCAAATTTTCGCGAGTGCTGCTTATATAGGCAGAGCATTGGTCCCGGTTGATGGCACCAACCGGGACCAATGCACACCTTTAGTTCCGGTTGGTGGCACCAACCGGGACCAAAGGCCTCTTTTCAGCAGCCCAAAGGGCGGGAAACAAAGACCTTTGGTCCCGGTTGGTGCCATGAATCAGGACAAAAAAGAGGCATTGGTCCCGGTTGGTGGCACCAACCGGGACCAAAGGTCGTGTGCTGGCACGGTGCGGTGCTATGTTTAGTCCCACCTCACTAGCCGAGATGGGCTCAGAGTGGTTTATAAGTCTTGCCGAACCTACCACTTTGAGCTCCTCTCTACGGCAGGCTTACGAGGCTAAAATCACTCTCTGTGCTTGTGGGCCTATTGGGCCTATTGCGGGCCTGCATCCTGGTCCTAGTAATGGGTTTCTAGTCGTATGCAGGCCGTGGTGGCCCTGTAGGTGGCACTTTTTTTAATTTTTCTCAGTTTTTTTGCTTTATTTTTTGTTTCTAATTACTTATTTATTTTCTTTTACGATAATTATTTTTGCTATTAAAGTTTGTAACAAAAATCTAATTACTTATTTATTTTCTTTTATGATAATTCTTTTTGCTTTTAATGTTTTGAACAAAATTCTAATTACGTATTTATTTTATTTTATGATAATTCTTTTTGCTATTAAAGTTTGTAACAAAATTCTATATAATTTAAGTTTCAATAATACTAGAGGTTTATAAAAGCTTTTTAGTTGATTCCTTTAGTACCAGTTCTAAGGTTGTTACAAAGGCATTTTATTTGGTATAGGTTTTAAGGCTTTTGTCCTTTCCTTATTGCGCTGTAACCATGGGTAATTTTCATCATTTATCAGGATGCTTGGGTCAGCCTTGACTTTGAAGGGAGGAATTTCATGAAACTTTCCATAATCTTCGGACATGTCTGTCTTGCCCTCCACTCCCACGATGTCCCGTTTTCCTAAAAGCACTATGTGGCACTTTGGCTCATCGTATGATGTATTTGCTTCCTTATTTTTTTTTCTTTTTCTCAGTTTGGTAGACATGTCCTTCACATAGATAACCTGTGCCACATCATTGGCTAGGACGAACGGTTCGTCAGTGTACCCAAGATTGTTCAGATCCACTGTTGTCATTCCGTACTGTGGCTCTACCTGTACCCCGCCTCCTGACAGATTGACCCATTTGCACTTAAACAAAGGGACCTTAAAATCTACTCCGTAGTCAAGTTCCCATATGTCCACTATGTAACCATAATATGTGTCCTTTCCCCTCTCGGTGGCTGCATCAAAGCGGACACCGCTGTTTTGGTTGGTGCTCTTTTGATCTTGGGCGATCGTGTAAAATGTATTCCCATTTATCTCGTATCCTTTCCAAATCGTAACGGTCAAATATGGTCCCCTGGACAATGAGTACAACTCATCACAAACAGTGTTTTCATCTCTGAGACGTGTTTCCAACCAACTGCTGAAAGTCCTGATGTGTTCACATGTAATCCATTCGCCGCACTGCTCCGGGTGTTTGGAGCACAGACTGTTCTTGTGTTCATCGACATAAGGGGTCACCAAGGTAGAGTTCTGTAGAACTATGCAGTGTGCTTGAGACCAAGAATGTTCGTCCCTGCATATTATTGTCTCCCCTCCAAGCGTGCCTTTTCCAGTCAGTCTCCCCTCATACCACGATTTAGGGAGACCTATCTTCTTAAGGTCAGGAAAGAAGTCAACACAAAACCCAATGACATCCTCTGTTTGATGGCCCATGGAGATGCTTCCTTCTGGCCTAGCGCGGTTACAGACATATTTCTTTAAGACTCCCATGAACCTCTCAAAGGGGTACATATTGTGTAGAAGTACGGGGCCCGGAATGACAATCTCATCAACTAGATGAACTAGGACGTGCGTCATGATATTGAAGGATGGTGGGAACACCAGCTCGAAACTGACAAAACATTGCACCACATCACTCCTTAACCTTGGTATGATTTCTGGATCGATCACCTTCTGAGAGATTGCATTGAGGAATGCACATAGCTTCACAATGGCTAATCGGACGTTTTCCGGTAGAAGCCCCCTTAATGCAACCGGAAGCAGTTGCGTCATAATCATGTGGCAGTCATGAGACTTTAGGTTCTGAAACTTTTTCTCTGCCATATTTATTAAGCAGGCATTCAAAGAAGATTTCCTTCCCTTCTTCGGTAAGAGCGTAGCTGGCAGGACCTTCATACTGCTTTGGAGGCATGCCGCCTTTTTCGTGCAAACATTGCAGGTCCTCCCGTGCCTCAACTGTATCTTTTGTCTTCCCATACACGCCCAAGAAGCCTAGCAGGTTGACGCAAAGGTTCTTCGTCACGTGCATCACGTCGATCGAAGAGCGGACCTCTAGGTCTTTCCAGTAGGGTAGCTCCCAAAATATAGATTTCTTCTTCCACATGGGTGCGTGTCCCCCAGTGTCACTCGGAACAGCTAGTCCGTCGGGACCCTTTCCAAAGATTACATGTAAATCATTGACCATAGCAAGTACGTGATCACCGGTACGCATGGCGGGCTTCTTCCGGTGATCTGCCTCGCCTTTGAAATGCTTGCCTTTCTTTCGACATTGATGGTTGGTCGGAAGAAATCGACGATGGCCCAGGTACACATTCTTCCTGCAACTTCCTAGGTATATACTTTTCGTGTCAGCTAAACAGTGCATGCATGCGTGGTATCCCTTATTCGTCTGTCCTGAAAGGTTACTGAGAGCGGGCCAATCGTTGATGGTTACAAACAGCAACGCGTGCAGGTTAAATTCCTCCTGTTTGTGCTCATCCCACGCACGTACACCGTTTCCATTCCACAGCTGTAAAAGTTCTTCAACTAATGTCCTTAGGTACACATCAATGGTGTTGCCGGGTTGCTTAGGGCCTTGGATGAGAACTGGCATCATAATGAACTTCCACTTCATGCACATCCAAGGAGGAAGATTATACATAATAGAGTCACGGGCCAAGTGCTGTGATTGCTGCTCTGCTCCCCGAAAGGATTAATGCCATCCGCGCTTAAACCAAACCATACGTTCCTTGGGTCATGTGCAAACTCAGCCCAGTACTCTCTCTCGATTTTTCTCCACTGCGACCCGTCAGCGGGTGCTCTCAACTTCCCGTCTTTCTTATGGTCCTCACTGTGCCATCGCATCAACTTGGCATGCTCTTTGTTTCTGAACAGTCATTTCAACTGTGGTATTATAGGAGCATACCACATCACCTTCGCAGGAAATCTCTTCCTGCGGGGCTCGCCGTCAACATCACCAGGGTCATCTCGTCTGATCTTATACCACAATGCACCGCATACCGGGCATGCGTTCAAATCCTCGTACACACCGCGGTAGAGGATGCAGTCATTAGGGGCATGTATCTTCTGCACCTCCAATCCTAGAGGGCATACGACCTTCTTTGCTGCGTACGTACTGTCGAGCAATTCATTATCCTTTGGAAGCTTCTTCTTCCATATTTTCAGTAGCTTCTCAAATCCTTTGTCAGGCACAACATTCTCTGCTTTCCACTGCAGCAATTCCAGTACGGTACCCAACTTTGTGTTGCCATCTTCACAATGGGGGTACAACTTTTTTTTGTGATCCTCTAACATGCGATCGAACTTCAACTTCTCCTTTTGACTTTCGCATTGCGTCCTTGCATGGACAATGACCCGGCGGAGATCATCATCGGGCACATCGTCTGGTTTCTCTTGATCTTCAGCAGCTTCCCCCGTTGCAGCATCATCGAGCACATCGTCTGGTTCCTCTTGATCTTCAGCAGCTCCCCCCCGTTGCAGCATCACCGTATTCAGGGGGCACATAGTTGTCATCGTCCTCTTCTTCTTCACCATCTTCCATCATAACCCCTATTTCTCCGTGCCTCGTCGAAACATTATAGTGTGGCATGAAACCCTTGTAAAGCAGGTGGGTGTGAAGGATTTTACGGTTAGAGTAAGACTTCGTATTCCCACATTTACTGCATGGACAACACATAAAACCATTCTGCTTGTTTGCCTCAGCCACTTCGAGAAAAATATGCACGCCCTTAATGTACTCGGAGGTGTGTCTGTCACCATACATCCATTGCTGGTTCGTTTGCGTGCATTACATATAATTATGTGTGTCAAAATTAAGAAAATCAGACAAATATCTATCTAAAGTAAGAAAATCAGACAAGTATCATAAAGAAGATAAGAACAAGAGGCTCGCCATGGTGGTGCCGGCGACGAGATCGGCGCAGGCGATCAACGGCGGTGAAAACAGGGACGGGGCGTGATGGACCCCTAAATCTAGACAAATCTCGAAAACAATGGAGCTCCTAGGTCGAGCTTCGGGAGGAGAAAGCTTAACTAGTGTGGCTCGGGCATTTCATCAAACACCTCATGTGCATAGGAGGTGAACTAGAGCACCCAAATGCCCTCTCCTCGCCGGATTGAAAAAACAGAGCACTGTGGAGTGCTCTGCCGTGGCGGTGGGTATATATAGGAAAGTTATTTGTCCCGGTTCGTGGCATGAACCGGGACTAAAGCTCCCCCTTCTGTCCCGGTTCAAGCCACGAACCGGGACCAATGGTTGTGGCCAGGAGCAAGGACCATTGGTCCCTGTTCGTGGCTTGAACCGGGACAAATGGTTCCACACGAACCGGGACCAACGCCCGCGAGGCCCCGGCCGGCCCCCTGGGCTCACGAACCAAGTCTAATACCCCCCATTGGTCCCGGTTCTTGAAGAACCGGGACTAATGGGCTGGCCAGGGCCAAGCGGTAGCCCTGTTTTCTACTAGTGGTCATTGAGCATGTGAACAACACCAAGAGCCCGGGGCTCATCGCACCTCAACGACAACATGGAAGGGTCTTTAGCATGCAGAACAATAGGACAACACACCACAGGAGGTGGGGAGACCAGACCTTGCTGCTGCAACACCACGTCCTCCCACCACCAAAATGTCGCACGTGCATGGGGTGCGCCACCCCACGCTGCTCAAGCGGCCAAAGGAGTTGCGACCAGCCTGCCACGCTCGGAACTAGACGCCCCTACATCGACCGCTGAGCGGCTGAGGTGAGTGCATGCACCGCACCCCAAGGCTGCCGACCTCTATGTAAAACTGATGGAATGCTTTTCTCATTGAGGTACAAAGTACAAGAGGGAGTACATATAGGGGTGCCGCATGGCTTGTAGCTAGAACATGGGGGGATCGTGCATGCGATCGTGAGCAACCCAACGCTAACCAAGTCCTCTACCTAACACCTCCCATAGTGTCAACGGCGGGGTCGCCGACGTTGAGGCTGGAGCGAATGTCGATGAAGGGTGTCGCCGGCAGGCCCTTGGTGAAGATGTCTGCAAATTGAGCGCTGGTGGGAACATGAAGAACACGAACCTTACCTACTGCTACTTTCTCCCTAACAAAGTGGATGTCTATCTCTATATGTTTAGTGCGACGATGTTGTATAGGATTACATGATAAGTACACAACAGATATGTTGGCACAGTAGACAATCGTCGCGCGATGAAGCTCGTGGAGAAGCTGACGGAGCCACACTATTTCGGCGATAGTATGAGCGACCGAGTGGTATTCAGCCTCCGTAGACGACCTGGAAATAGTGAGCTGCCATTTCCACGACCATGAAATCAATTTATCACCCAAGTACACACAGTATCCCGAAGTGGATCGACGAGTGTCCGGACATCCTGCCTAGTCTGCATCAAAGTATGCTGTGAGAGTGGTCGGGGAAGAAGAAGTGATAGAAAGGCCGTGGTCGAGGGTTCCCTTGAGGTAGCGTAAAACACGTTTGACGTGACTCATGTGCCGAAGACGGCATGTACAAGCAGGTTGGCTGGACGGCATAGGTGATATCCGGGCGAGTGAGGGTGAGGTATTGGAGTGCTCTGGTGAGGCTGCGAAAGAGAGTGGCGTCCGAGAGGGAGAGTTGCTCTCCATCAGAAGAGAGTTTGGGTCCCGTTTCAGCGGGTGTTCCACAGGAGTGACAGTCTGTCATGCCGGCCTAGGAAAGAAGATCAAGAACGTATTGACAATGAGATAGAAAGAGACCCGAGGAGGAGCGAGAGACGGCAATGCCAAGAAAATGGTGAAGGGGACCAAGATCCATCATACAGAATTCTGTGCGTAAGGAAGAGATTATGTGGGCGAGAAAGGAGTCAGAAGAGGCAGTCAGAACAATATCGTCGACATAAAGGAGAAGGTAGGCAACATGCTCCGATGAGCGAAAAATAAATAAAGAGGAATCCGAGCGAGAGGGAGAGAAGCCGAGGCGTTGCATGAAGGAGGCGAAACGCTGAAACCACGCTCGGGGCGCTTGTTTGAGACCGTAGAGAGACTTTTGAAGGTGAAAAACATGATCGGGAAGAGTGGGGTGAGCAAAACCAAGAGGCTGACGACAGTAGACAGTTTCGGAAAGAGAACCGTGTAGGAAAGCGTTTTTCACATCTAACTGGTGGATGGGCCATGAAGACGAGACTGCTAAGATCAAGACAACGCGGATGGTACTGGGTTTGATGACAGGAGAGAACGTCTCGTCATAGTCTATCCCAGGCTGCTGAGAATCGCCACGACAGACCCAACAAGCTTTGTAGCAAGAGAGAGTGCCGTCAGAGTTGAACTTATGTCAAAAAACCCACTTTCCAGATACGACATTGGCGCCGGGAGGACACTGAACGAGGGACCAGGTGTTGTTGAGGAGGAGGGCGTCATACTCGTCTTTCATGGCATGGAACCAGTGTGGATCGAGAAGGGCAGCCTTGTAGGAACGTGGGATGGGAGAGATAGGCTCGGAAATGGCGGTGAGGTTCAGACGATCGGTAGGGAGATGAAAACCAGCCTTGCCGCGCGTGCGCATGTGGTGGGCATTCTAAGGAACCGGGACTGGGAGGGCAGTGCGTGGTAGTGGCCATAAGGGAGTAGGTGGCGTGGTTGGAGTAGTAGCAAAAGACGAAGATGGCGAGAGGGAAGGAGAAAGAGGTTGCATGGGAGGTGCATGCAGAGCAGAGGAAGGCGATCGGAGTGGCCTAGTGGAGGGGAGAATCTGCATGGATGCTGGCGCCGGGTGAAGAGACGGGGCCAGGAGCAGCTGGGTTGGTGGGCGGGCGATCCGAGGGATCTGGAGTGGCGCTTTTGTCGCGTGCGGAATGGGAGGTGGGAGCTGGTGGCGAGGCATGCAGAGGAGGAGCGGGATTGGTTGGGGCGTTGGGTAGTGGAGAAGCGGGGCCCAGGTGAACAGGACCATGCATCCATGCACGTCAATCACGGGAAGACGTGGAGGAGGTACATGGGCACCAGAAATTGGGGTGGACTGATCTGGCTCGGTGTGGCGAGCGAAGGGAAATTGTGTTTCGTCGAAAGTGACGTGGCGCGAGAGAATAATGCAGCTGCTTGGAAGATGAAGACAATGATAGCCTTTGTGAGAGTCAGAGTACCCGAGAAAAACACAGGGCAAATATCGTGGGGATAGTTCGTTGGCAGAAGTAGTAGCCATGTTTGGAAAACAGAGGCATCCAAAGGTTTTGAGATCGTGATAGGCAGGGGGAGCGAGAAATAGGGATTCGTAGGGAGAGAAGTGAGGGCACAACTTGGTAGGACGAATGTTCAGAAGGAAAGTAGCGTGACGCAACGCCTCAACCCAATACAAGGATGGCATGGAAGACTGAATAAGAAGAGTGCGGAGGATGTCGTTGATTGTACGAAGAGAGCGCTCGGCCTTCCCGTTCTGGGGAGAGGTGTAGGGGCAGGAGAATCAGAGAAGAATGGCATGAGTAAGGAAGAAAGTGCGATTGCGAGAGTTATCAAACTCCTGGCCGTTGTCACACTGCAAAAAACGAATGGGAAGAGAGAATTGCGTAGAGACATAGCGCTGGAAGTTGACGAACAGAGCATGCACATCAGATTTTGCACGAAGATGGAAGGTCCAAACAAAGTGCGAGTAATCATCTAGGAATACACGATAGTACTTAAATCTAGAGACACTAGGGGTAGGCGACGTCCACAAGTCGCAATGTAATAACTCAAAAGGGAAAGTGCTACGAGTAGTAGACGTGCCAAAAGGCAGGCGAACATGCTTGCCTATCTGACACGCGTGACAAAAAGAGGAGTCATGACTGTCACGATCATGCGGGAGCTGAAATTCTTGAAGGAGTGTCGTCGTCGTACCGCTATGAGGATGACTGAGGCAGCGATGCCACAAGGTGATGGAGGCAAGCAGTGCATGCGACGAGGGAGAGGATGCACCATGGACTGTGTACAAGTCACCTGAGCTATTGAACCGTGCGATCTCCATCTTGGTTTGAAGGTCCTTCACAGATAACCCAAAATGATGAAATTCAACAGAAACTTGATTATCGATGGTGAAACGACAAACAGAAATGAGGTTCTTGATAAGAGCAGGTGCAACAAGAATGTCTCGAAGTAAAAGAGGAGAACGGGAAGAAGAAAGAGCAGCGGTGCCGAGGCATGTGACGGGAATGGAAGAACCATCTCCTAAGGTAATGGAAGGAAATAAAATAGAGGGGTGAAGGGAGGACAACGTACTAGCAGATGTAGACATATGCAAGGAAGCCCCAGAATCAAAAATCCATTCGTTACCTGCGTCCTGAGTGGTAAGCGAATTCATGGTGGCGATGAAGGCGGCCTGATGCCAAGCCGGAGTGGTGGTAGTCGTGGTTGGGGCAGCAGACTGCAACGGCGAAACATAAGTAGATGCAAAGGACGATGCCGCGTGATCCTAGCCAGGAGGTGGAGCGTCGTATGGGTACATGGAGTAGGCCGTTGGAGAAGCGGCAGCGTGGTACAGAGGCGCATATGCAGCATAAGCCGCCGGAGGCGGGCGTGAGCCGAGGAGGCCAGGCGCGCCGACGGTAGGGCGAAGGACGAGCGCCCATGCACCATTGTAGGGCGGCGGGGTGCCGTATGGGGGAGGGCGCCGACCAGGGCATCGGCCAGGCCTACACCAAGCCCGTCCAAGGATCATGCGAAGGGCGCCATGCAGATGTATCCGGGGTGGAGGACGCCGCCGGCGGAGCGAGAGATGATGGGGGAGCACTCGGCGCCGGAGCGGAAGAAGAAGACGCGTCGCCGTGCTTGGGTGGCCGGTACAACGGATTCTTGCCCTTGTAGTTCGGGCTAGGACGTCAGCCCGGTGGCAGCTGAGCCAGAGGAGGCGCTGCGGGCGAAGCCGTCGGAGCCGGAGCGGGACGCGCTGTCGTTGGAAGACGCGCGGAGTGTTGGCCTTGCGCTACTGGTTGTGCTCCTCCATCTGCAGCATCGGGCGGGCCTCCACCAGTGTTGGCAGAGGGCGGAGGAGGGGGATGAGCATCGCCTGCTGGGCGAAGCGGTCATCGAGGCCGCCCATCAATGCCTAAAGGAGAGAGCACTAGTGCAGAACCGGGCTTTAGCACCGGTTCGTAAGAGCCTTTAGTGCCAGTTCCGCAACCGGCACTAAAGAGTGGGGACTAAAGGTCCCCCCTAGTATCGGTTCATCACGAACCGGCGCTAAAGTGCCACCACGTGGCACGAGCCAGGCCCGGGTGCATGTAGGACATTAGTACCGGTTGGTAACACCAACCGATACTAAATGTTTGGGCGTGTTTTGGTTTTATTTTTTATTTTTCCTTTAATTTTGTGTTTTCAATTTAATTTAGTGATTGTTTTACATTATAATGAGTTGTTAAATCATTAGATGAAAGTACCACAGATTAGTTTCGACTGGATGCATGTGGATCCTAGCTAAAGTGATCAAGTATATGCCATATCCATATTTTACTTGATCACCTAATTAGGTGATCAAGTATAATATGGATATGGCATATACTTGATCACTTAGCTAGGATCCATCCAGCTGAAACTAATCTGCGGGTTCTTTCATAAATGATATAATAACTCATCATCATCATCATCATATTAATATAAAAACTCTTGCATCATATCATCAACAACATTATACTAGCTAGCTAAAAATCATCATAGTCGTCATTACCACTATTTAATCATCAAAGTCATTACCGCTATCTAATCACCACCAACACTAGCTTAAAGAAGAAACATTCACTTGTACCAGAAGTAAAGATATCATCGAGTTCAACATGGTCATGATATTATAAGCGTTCATAACACCACAAAAGAAAATCACTCTTTGAGATTAAGTTCAGGACGAAGAACACGGACATGAGAGGACAAGTCCTAAGAGAATGAACTAGCTAAATCACTCTTGCTGCTCTCTCTCTCAGGTAAAATAGCATAGAACATGTATAGCTCTCCTGATTCATCATATTGGAGCATGCAGATGAACCTGTCTCATAATCGTGGGTTGCGCTTCTCATTGATGCCCCCTAGTACTTCTCTGCGATCGTTAACAATTTTGCTTCAATCTTTCACTATTAAGCATTCATCGCTTTTAGAAATCCTGAATGCACTCATGTGCAATGTAGGATATCTTCGCCATAAGCTAACCATTGACATGCGACCTTTAGTCTCGATCCACTGAGGCACAACTGTCATCGGGAGTCCCTATTGAAGAACATCATATAGTAATTAACATACTTAGCAATGAAAGTTTAGCAAAAAAAATTATGTATGCAAAAGATGCACTGAGGACAAATAGTAAAAATCTTACCATGATTCCTAAATAGATGTGACCGTAGTTAAATACGATCACTATTGGTTGCACGTTTTGAGTACTAACATTTCTAAGTGCAGGAAGAAAATTTGTCTTGACAGTATAGAGATCCTCAAGCCATGAAACAGAATGACTTATCTTCTCGCAGTTTAGTTCAGCTCCGGGACAGTAGTAGGTCCTGTCTACCAAGCACCGGACATGTTTGCTTGAATGGAAATAAGCCGTCAATAGAAATTAGTTATCAACTATTTTTGAATAAACAATATCAAAGACATAAATTTGGTTGAGAAACTCACATAATGGTAGAATTGGAGGCATCTGCACATCGACCCAGATGTCTCTATTACCTTCAATATCATCTTCCGGACGAATATCAAAGGTGATAACCATATCAGGCTCAAATGCACAAGCCTTGCATAGTGCTTGCCAAGTTTTGCATTCAAAATAGGTGTACATGTCTGCATTGTATACTTTGACGTTGAAAGTATAACCATGCTCGGTTTTCAGGTAAACTCTCTTTACCTCCATAGTTTCCATAACACTGAAACCTATCTTATCCAAGACAAAAATTCTTGCATGGCAGGGGATGCGCTAATAGAATAGTGAAAATTAAAAATTATAAGTTGAAGCAAATGAAGCATATATAAGTCATGCTTAATTACGAAAAAAGACTTGTCGTTGTGACTTACTATATCGAATTCAAATGTCTCATCCAGCTTGATGCTGAATCGCCTATCATCAACAAGGAAATTTTTGTCGCACAGGCCGCGCTGGTCTTCACAGTATTCACACATAATGAAATCTTTTTCGTCATCAGACGACATTTCCTATGTTCATATAGGTGAAACATTAAACACTTACTAATTCTATTAATTCAACTAATTCAGCTACTTCTATTAATTCAACTAGTTCTATTAATTCAACTAATTCAACAAGCATTTACTAAAAATAAACATGTTCTATTAATTTTCTTACTAAAATAAACTAGTTCTATTAATTCAACTAATTCAACTAGGAATTTATTAAAAACAAACTACTTCTATTAATTTACTCACTAAAATATATAAAGTAGCTATATATAGTAATATTTTAATTAGATCATCAAATCTCATATACCTAAATTTTCTTACTAAAAATAAACTAGTTCTATTAATTCAACTAGTTCAACTAAGCATTTACTAAAAATAAACTAGTTATATTAATTGAACTAGTTCAAATAATCTCATATACCTAATTTTCTTACTAAAAATAAACTAGTTCTATTAATTTTCTTACTAAAAAAACTAGTTATATTAATTCAACTAGTAGAAATCTCATATATATACCTAATTAATATCTAGCTAATTCATCTAACTAACAATTGACATTAATATTTAACAACTTTTCTATCTAATTCATCTAACATTAACATCCTAACATTCTTATCTACGTAATTCATCTAATATTAATCTAAACAATAGAAAACAGAAAATAAGTAAAAACAATATGTGTGTGTGCGTGTCTCTCTCTCTGTGTGTGTGTACGTGTGTGTGTATGTGTGTGTGTGTACGAGCGGGGGGCGGCGGCGTACGGGCGGCGGCATGAGACGACGACGCGACAGGGACGGCGCGACGACGGGCGTCGGGCCGGGGGCGACGGCGCGATCGAGACGGTGACGTAGTACGGGGAGGCGGCGCGAGACGGCGACAACGGGGACGGCGACGACGGGTGGCGGGGGCGGTGATGTCTACTACACAACATTCTTCTTGTAGACGTTGTTTGGCCTGCAAGTGCACAGGTTTGTAGGACAGTAGCAAATTTCCCTCAAGTGGATGACCTAAGGTTTATTAATCCATAGGAGGCGTAGGATGAAGATGGTCTCTCTCAAACAACCCTGCAACCAAATAACCAAGAGTCTCTTGTGTCCCCAACACACCCAATACAATGGTAAATTGTATAGGTGCACTAGTTCGGCGAAGAGATAGTGATACAAGTGCAAAACAGATAGTAGATAAAGGTATTTGTAATCTAAAATTGTAAAAACAGCAAGGCAACAAGTGGTAAAAGTGAGCGTAAACGGTATTGCAATGATAGGAAACAAGGCCTAGGGTTCATACTTTCACTAGTGCAAGTTATCTCAACAATAATAACATAGATAGATCATATAACAAGCCCTCAACATGCAACAAAGAGTCACTCCAAAGCCACTAATAGCGGAGAACAAACGTAGAGATTATGGTAGGGTATGAAACCACCTCAAAGTTATTCTTTCGGATCGATCTATAAAAGAGTTCGTACTACAGTAACACCTTAAGACACAAATCAACCAAAACCCTAATGTCACCTAGATACTCCATTGTCACCTCAAGTATCCGTGGGCATGATTATACGATATGCGTCACACAATCTCAGATTCATCCAACCAACATAAAAGTACTTCAAAGAGTGCCCCAAAGTTTCTACCGGAGAGTCAAGAACGTGTGCCAACCCCTATGCATAGGTTCCCAATGTCACGAAACACACAAGTTGATCACCAAAAGATACATCAATTCGATAGCAAGACATACATCAAGTGTTCTCATAAAGACTCAATCCGATAAGATAACTTCAAAGGGGAAACTCAATTCATCACAAGAGAGTAGAGGGGGAGAAACATCATAAGATCCAACTACAATAGCAAAGCTCGGGATACATCAAGATCGTGCCATAGAGGGAACACGAGAGAGAACACGAGAGGGAGAGATCAAACACATAGCTACTGGTACATACCCTCAGCCCCGAGGGTGAACTACTCCCTCCTCATCATGGATAGCGCCGGGATGATGAAGATGGCCACCGGTGATGGGATCCCCCTCCGGCAGGGTGCCGTAACAGGGTCCCGATTTGTTTTTGGTGGCTATAGAGGCTTGCGGCGGCGGAACTCCCGATCTAGGTTCTGTTATGGAAGTTTTAGGGTACAAGAGTATATATGGGTGCAGGGGGTACGTCGGAGGAGCTACGGGGGCCCCACGAGGCAGGGGGCGCGCCCAGGGGAGGGCACCCCCACCCTCGTGGGCAGCCCGTATCTCCCGTGACGTGCACTCCAAGTTCCCTGGGTTGCTTTCCTTCCAAAAATAACTTCTCCAGTTGATTTCGTTCCGTTTTGACTCCGGCTGATATTCCTTTTCCTCGAAACACTGAAATAGGCATAAAACAACAAATCTGGGCTGGGCCTCCGGTTAATAGGTTAGTCCCAAAAATAATATAAAAGTGGATAATAAAGCCCAATATTGCCTAAAACAGTAGATAAAGTAGCATGGAGCAATCAAAAATTATAGATACGTTGGAGACATATCAAGCATCCCCAAGCTTAATTCCTGCTCGTCCTCGAGTAGGTAAATGATAAAAAAGAATTTTTGATGCGGAGTGATACTTTGGCATAATTTCAATGTAAATCTTCTTAATTGTGGTATGAATATTCAGATCCGAAAGATTCAAGACAAAAGTTCATATTGACATAAAAGTAATAATACTTCAAGCATACTAATCAAAGCAATCATGTCTTCTCAAAATAGCAAGGCTAAAGAAAGTTATCCCTACAAATTCATATAGTCTGGCTAAGCTCTATCTTCATCACACAAAGTATTTAATCATGCACAACCCCGATGACGAGCCAAACAATTGTTTCATACTTTAGTAATCTCAAACTTTTTCAACTTTCACGCAATACATGAGCGTGAGCCATGGACATAGCACTATAGGTGGAATAGAATGGTGGTTGTGGAGAAGACAAAAAAGGAGAAGATAGTCTCACATAAACTAGGCGTATCAATGTGCTATGGAGATGCCCATCAATAGATATCAATGTGAGTGAGTAGCGATTGCCATGCAACGGATGCACTAGAGCTATAAGTATATGACAGCTCAACAAAAGAAACTAAGTGGGTGTGCATCCAACTTGCTTGCTCACGAAGACCTAGGGCACTTTTGAGGAAGCCCATCATTGGAATATACAAGCCAAGTTCTATAATGAAAAATTCCCACTAGTATATGAAAGTGACAACATATGAGACTCTCTATCATGAAGATCATGGTGCTACTTTGAAGCACAAGTGTGGTAAAAGGATAGTAGCATTGTCCCTTCTCTCTTTTTCTCTCATTTTTTTTATTTTTTTATTTGGCTTTTCCCTTTTTTATGGCCACTCTTTTTTTTCGTCCAGAGTCTCATCCCGACTTATGGGGGAATCATAGTCTCCATCATCCTTTCCTCACTGGGACAATGCTCTAATAATGATGATCATCACACTTTTATTTTTCTTACAACTCAACAATTACAACTCGATACTTAGAACAAAATACAACTCTATATGAATGCCTCCGGCGGTGTACCGGGATATGCAATGAATCAAGAGCGACATGTATGAAAGAATTATGAAGGTGGCCTTGCCACAAATACAATGTCAACTACATGTTCATGCAAAAAGCAATATGACAAAAGTAATGTATGTCATATGAACGGAACGGTGGAAAGTTGCATGGCAATATATCTCGGAATGGCTATGGAAATGCCATGACAGGTAGGTATGGTGGCCGTTTTGAGGAAGGTATATGGTGGGTGTATGATACCAGTGAAAAGTGCGCGGTATTAGAGAGGCTAGCAATGGTGGAAGGGTGAGAGTGCGTATAATCCATGGACTCAACATTAATCAAAAGAACTCATGCACTTGTTACAAAAATTTAGAAGTCATCAAAAACCAAAGCACTAAACGCATACTCCTAGGGGGATAGATCGGTAGGAAAAGACCATCGCTCGTCCCCGACTGCCACTCATAAGGAAGACAATCAATAAATAAAATTGTGCTCCGACTTCATCACAAAGCGGTTCACCATACGTGCATGCTACGGGAATCACAAACTTCAACACAAGCATTCTTTAAATTCATAATCACCCCAACAAGCATTGCTTTGATATTATCACCTCCATATCTCAAAACAATTATCAAGCATCAAACTTATCTTAGTATTCAACGCACTCAAAAGAAAGTTTCACATATCTTGAATACCAAGTATATTAATGTTAAGTAAATTACCATGCTATTAATGACTCTCAAAATAATATAAGTGAAGCATGAGAGATTAATAGTTTCTTTAAAAAAAATCTACCAACGTGCTCTAAAAGATCTAAGTGAAGCACTAGAGCAAAAATTATCACGCTCAAAAGATATAAGTGAAGCACAAAGAGTATTCTAGCAAATTCCAATTTGTGTGTGGCTCTCTCTCATTAAAGAATTTCAGATCTTAGTATCTTCTTCAAACAGCAAGCAAAACAAAATAAATGACAATGCAAGGATATCACAACTCATGTGAAGAAGCAAAACTTAGGCTCAACCGATACTAACCGATAGTTGTCGAAGAAGAAAGGTGGGATGCCTACCGGGGCATCCCCAAGATTAGATGCTTGAGAATTCTTGAAATATTATCTTGGGGTTCCTTGGGCATCCCCAAGCTTGAACTTTTTGTGTCTCCTTAATTCCTCTCATATCATGGTTTCTCTTTTTATCAAAAGCTTCATTCACAACAAACTCAACAAGAACTCGTGAGATAGGTTAGTATAAACCAATGCAAAACCTTATCATCTTCTACTGTAACAAATTACTAATATTATTATTAAACATTGCATAGTAAATTCCTCTGCATATTTAATACTACTATCCTCAAATAGAATCATTAAACAAGCAAACATATGCAAACAATGCAACCATAACAGCAATCTGCCAAAACAGTACAGTCTGTAAAGAATGCAACAGTATCAATACTTCCCTGACTCCAAAAATTATGAACCAAAATTCCCACTGTAATAAATTTATCAGAGCTTAATATGCAAAAATATTCAACGTTATACCATTCTATGAATTTTCTAGGGAATTTTTGCAACAGCGGTAAACTTTATGTTTTCAAACAGCAACATGTATACTAGCAAAATAAGCATGGCAAGGGCTATCCTTGACTTTTTTATTGAAACTAAAGATGCAAAACATTAGTATAACTAACATCAAGAAAAAACTAACAAAATAAAATGACTCTGCAAGCAAAACACATATCATGTGGCGAATAAAAATATAGCTCCAAGTAAAGCTACCGATGAACGAAGACGAAAGAGGGGATGCCTTCCGGGGCATCCCCAAGCTTAGTCGTTTGGTTGTCCTTGAATATTACCTTGGGGTGCCTTGGGAATCCCCAAGCTTAGGCTCTCTCCACTCATTATTCCATAGTCCATCGAATCTTTACCCAAAACTTGAAAACTTCAACCACACAAAACTTAACACAAAACTCGTAAGCTCCGTTAGTATAAGAAAATAAATCACCACTCAGGTACTGTAATGAAATCATTCTAAATTCATATTGGTGTTAAACCTACTGTATTCCAACTTCTCTATAGTTCATACCACCTATTACTAGCCATAGATGCATGAAAATAAGCAATCAACACATAGAAAACAGAATCTGTCAAAACTAGAACAGTCTGTAGTAATCTGTATACAACATATACTTCTGGAACCCAAAAATTATGAAATAAATTTCTGGACCTGAGAAATTTGTCTATTAATCATCTGCAAAACTAATCAACCTAAAATCACTCTCCAGTAAAAAGTGGCAGCTAATCTAGTGAGCGCAAAAGTTTCTGTTTTTTACAGCAAGATCATAAAGACTTCACCCAAGTCTTCCCAAAGGCTCTACTTGGCACTTTATTGAAACAAAGGCTATAAAACATGATTACAACAGTAGAATAATCATGTGTACAAAAAAAAACAGTAAGGATAAATATTGGGTTGTCTCCCAACAAGCGCTTTTCTTTAACACCTTTTTAGCTAGGCATGATGATGACAATGATGCTCACATAAAAGATAAGAATTGAAACATAAAGAGAGAATCATGAAGCATATGACTAGCACATTTAAGCCTAACACACTTCCTATGCATAGGGATTTTGTGAGCAAACAACTTATGGGAACAATAATCAACAAGCATAGGAAGGTAAAACAAGCATAGCATCAAGATTTTAAGCACATAGAGAGGAAACTTGACATTATTGCAATTCCTACAAGCATATGTTCCTCTCTCATAATAATTTCCAGTAGCATCATGAATGAATTCAACAATATAACCAGCACCTAAAACATTCTTTTCATGATCTACAAGCATAGAAAATTTACTATTCTCAATATAAGCAAATTTATTCTCATGAATAGTAGTGGGAGCAAACTCAACAAAATAACTATCATGTGATTGAAAATTAAGATCAAGATGACACGTTTCATGGTTATCATTATTCTTTAAAGCATACGTGTCATCACAATAATCATCATAGATAGGAGGCATGCTTTCATCATAGTAGATTTTCTCATCAAAGCTTGGGGGACAAAAAATATCATCTCCATCAAACATAGCTTACCCAAGCTTGTGGCTTTGCATATCATTAGCATCATGGGTATTCAGGGAATTCATACTAACAACATTGCAATCATGCTCATCATTCACATATTTTATGCCAAGCATTCTATGTAATTCTTCTTCTAGCACTTGAGCACAATTTTCCTTTCCATCATTCTCACGAAAGATATTAAAAAGATGAAGCGTATGAGACAAACTTAACTCCATTTGTTTAGTTTACTTTTATAAACTAAACTAGTGATAAAACAAGAAATAAAAAGATTCGATTGCAAGATCTAAAGATATACCTTCAAGAGCTAACCTCCCCGGCAACGGCGCCAGAAAAGAGCTTGATGTCTACTACATAACCTTCTTCTTGTAGACGTTGTTGGGCCTGCAAGTGCACAGGTTTGTAGGACACTAGTAAATTTCCCTCAAGTGGATGACTTAAGGTTTATCAATCCGTAGGAGGTGTAGGATGAAGATGGTCTCTCTCAAACAACCCTGCAACCAAATAACCAAGAGTCTCTTGTGTCCCCAACACACCCAATACAATGGTAAATTGTATAGGTGCACTAGTTCGGCGAAGAGATAGTGATACAAGTGCAAAACAGATAGTAGATAAAGGTATTTGTAATCTGAAATTGTAAAAACAGCAAGGTAACAAGTGGTAAAAGTGAGCGTAAACGGTATTGCAATGATAGGAAACAAGGCCTAGGGTTCATACTTTCACTAGTGCAAGTTCTCTCAACAATAATAACATAGATAGATCATATAACAAGCCCTCAACATGCAACAAAGAGTTACTCCAAAGCCACTAATAGCGGAGAACAAACGTAGAGATTATGGTAGGGTACGAAACCACCTCAAAGTTATTCTTTCGGATCGATCTATAAAAGAGTTCGTACTAGAATAATACCTTAAGACACAAATCAACCAAAACCCTAATGTCACCTAGATACTCCATTGTCACCTCAAGTATCCGTGGGCATGATTATACGATATGCATCACATAATCTCTGATTCATCCAACCAACATAAAAGTACTACAAAGAGTGCCCCAAAGTTTCTACCGGGGAGTCAAGAACGTGTGCCAACCCCTATGCATAGGTTCCCAATGTCACGAAACCCGCAAGTTGATCACCAAAACATACATCAATTGGATAGCAAGACATACATCAAGTGTTCTCATAAAGACTCAATCCGATAAGATAACTTCAAAGGGGAAACTCAATTCATCACAAGAGAGTAGAGGGGGAGAAACATCATAAGATCCAACTACAATAGCAAAGCTCGGGATACATCAAGATCGTGCCATAGAGGGAACACGAGAGAGAACACGAGAGAGAGAGAGAGAGATCAAACACATAGCTACTGGTACATACCCTCAGCCCCGAGTGTGAACTACTCCCTCCTCGTCATGGATAGCACCGGGATGATGAAGATGGCCACTGGTGATGGGATCCCCCTCCGACAGGGTGCCGGAATAGGGTCCCGATTGGTTTTTGGTGGCTACAGAGGCTTGCGGCGACGGAACTCCCGATCTAGGTTCTGTTCTGGAAGTTTTAGGGTACAAGAGTATATATGAGTGCAGGGGGTACGTTGGAGGAGCTACGGGGGCCCCACGAGGCAGGGGCGCGCCCAGGGGGGCGCCCCCCACCCTCGTGGGAAGCCCGTATCTCCCCTGACATACACTCCAAGTTCCCTGGGTTGCTTTCCTTCCAAAAATAACTTCTCCAGTTGATTTCGTTCCGTTTTGACTCCGCCTGATATTCCTTTTCCTCGAAACACTAAAATAGGCATAAAACAGCAAATCTGGGCTGGGCCTCCGGTTAATAGGTTAGTCCCAAAAATAATATAAAAGTGGATAATAAAGCCCAATATTGCCTAAAACAGTAGATAAAGTAGCATGGAGCAATCAAAAATTATAGATACGTTGGAGACGTATCAGGCGGCGAGGGCGGCGGGGCCGGCGAGGGCGGGGTGCGATGGGCGACAGCGCGGCGGCGGCGGCGATGTCGCGCGAAGAAGTTGGAGAAGAAGTGGTGGTCGATGAAACTGAATTTTTCGTAAGTGCCATATATATAGGAGGGGCCTCTAGTATCGGTTGGAGCCACCAACCGGTACTGAAGGCCAATTTTGGCCAGGTCAAGCGGCGGGAAATGGCCGCCTTTAGTACCAGTTCATTACCCCAACCGGTACAAAAGGCCCACCCATTAGTACCGGTTGGAGCCACCGACCGGTACTAATGGTTTTGCGCTGCCACCCGCGATGCACTATGTTGAGTCCCACCTCGTCGAGCAAAGGGCAGTCGCACTGGTTTATAAACCCAGCCGCGGTTGCTCCTTCGAACTCCTCTATATAGCAGGCTTCTGGGCCTAATTAGGGCGCGCTACTGCTACGTCTTGAGCTTGTGTTGGTTTTCCTTGAAGAGGAAAGGGTGATGTAGCAATAGTAGCGTAAGTATTTCCCTCAGTTTTTGAGAACCAAGGTATCAATCCAGTAGGAGGCTCCTCAGAACTCCCATGCACCTACACAAACAAACAAAGAACTCGCAACCAACGCAATAAAGGGGTTGTCAATCCCTTCACGGCCACTTGCGAAAGTGAGATCTGATAGATATAGTATGATAAGGTAAATATATTTTTGGTATTTTATAATATAGATTTGAAAAGTAAAGATTCAGATAAAAGTAGATTCAAAGCTTATATGATAAAAAGATAGACCGGGGGGCCATAGGTTTCACTAGTGGCTTCTCTCAAGATAGCATAAGTATTACGGTGGGTGAACAAATTACTGTCGAGCAATTGATAGAAAAGAGAATAATTATGAGATTATCTAGGCATGATCATGTATATAGACATCACGTCCGTGACAAGTAGACCGACTCCTGCCTGCAACTACTACTATTACTCCACACCTCGACCGCTATCTAGCATGCATCTAGAGTATTAAGTTCATAAGAACAGAGTAACGCATTAAGAAAGATGGCATGATGTAGAGGGATAAACTCAAGCAATATGATATAAACCCCACCTTTTTATCCTCGATGGCAACAATACAATACGTGCCTTGCAACCCCTATTGTTACTGTAAGGACACCGCAAGATTGAACCCAAAGCTAAGCACTTCTCCCATGGCAAGAAATATCAATCTAGTAGGCCAAACCAAACTGATAATTCGAAGAGACTTGCAAAGATAACTCAATCATACATAAAAGAATTCAGAGGATATTCAAATTTTTCTCATAGATAAACTTGATCATAAACCCACAATTCATCGAATCTCGACAAAAACAACGCAAAAAGAGTTACATCGAATAGATCTCCACAAGAGAGGGGAAGGACACGGTATTGAGATCCAAAAAGAGAGAAGAAGCCATCCAGCTAATAACTATCGACCCGAAGGTCTGTGGTAAACTACTCACAACTCATCGGAGAGGCTATGGTGTTGATGTAGAAGCCCTCCATGGTCGATTCCCCCTCCAACGGAGCGCCGGCGAAGGCTCCAAGATGGGATCTCGCGGATACAGAAGGTTACGGTGGTGGAAATTGTTTTTCGTTGGCTCCCTGGATGTTTTCGGGGGACGTGGGTATATATAGGAGGAAGAAGTATGTCAGTGGTTGCCCGAGGGGCCCACGAGACAAGGGGCGCGTCCTGTAGGGGTGGGCACGCCCCACCCTCATGGCCGCCTCGGCTGCTTCTTGGCTTGCACTCCAAGTCCTCTGGACCACGTTCATTCCAAAAATCACGCTCCTGAAGGTTTCATTCCATTTGGACTCCGTTTGATATTTCTTTTCTTCGAAATACTGAAATAGGAAAAAAACAGCAATACGAGCTGGGCCTTCGGTTAGTAGGCTAGTCCCAAAAATGATATAAATGTGTAAAATAAAGCCCATAAACATCCAAAAGGGGTAATATAATAGCATGGAACAATAAAAAATTATAGATACGTTGGCGACGTATCAAGCATCCCCAAGCTTAATTCCTTCTCGTCCTCGAGTAGGTAAATGATAAAAATAGAATTTTTGATGTGAAATGCTACCTAGCATAATTCTCAATGTAATTTTCTTTATTGTGGCATGAATGTTCAGATCCAAATGATTCAAATAAAAGTTCATATTGACATAAAAAATAGTAATACTTCAAGCATACTAATCAAAGCAATCATGTCTTCTCAAAATAACATGGCTAAAGAGAGTTATCCCTACAAAATCATATAGTTTGGCTGTTGCTCTATCTTCATCACACAAAGTATTTAATCATACACAACCCCGATGACAAGCCAAGCAATTGTTTCATACTTTAATAATCTCAAACTTTTTCAACTTTCACGCAATATATGAGCGTGAGCCATGGACATAGCACTATCTGTGGAATAGAATGATGGTTGTGGAGAAGACAAAAAGGAGAAGATAGTCTCACATCAACTAGGCGTATCAACGGGCTATGGAGATGCCCATTAATAGATATCAATGTGAGTGAGTAGGGATTGCCATGCAACGGATGCACTAGAGCTATAAATGTATGAAAACTCAACAAAAGAAACTAAGTGGGTGTGCATCCAACTCGCTTGCTCACGAAGACCTAGGGCATTTTGAGAAGCCCATCATTGGAATATACAAGCCAAGTTCTATAATGAAAAATTCACACTAGTATATGAAAGTGAAAACATAGGAAACTCTCTATCATGAAAATCATGGTGCTACTTTGAAGCACAAGTGTGGTGAAAAGGATAGTAGCATTGTCCCTTCTCTCTTTTTTCTCTCATTTTTTTCTTTTCTTTTTTTATTCTTCTTTTTTTTCTTTGGCCTGTCTCTCTTTTTTTTCTTTTTGGCCTTTCTCTTTTTCTTCTTTTTTTTTCTTTTTGTAAAGTCCGAAGTCTCATCCCGACTTTTGGGGGAATCATAGTCTCCATCATCATTTCCTCACTGGGACAATTCTCTAATAATGAAGATCATCACACTTTTATTTACTTACAACTCAAGATTACAACTCAAAACTAGAAAAAGATATGACTCTATATGAATGCCTCCGGCGGTGTACCGGGATATGCAATGAATCAAGAGCGACATGTATGAAAATTATGAAGGTGGCCTTGCCACAAATACGATGTGAACTACATGATCATGCAAAGAGTAATATGACAATGATGAAGTGTGTCATAATAAACGGAACGGTGGAAAGTTGCATGGCAATATATCTCGGAATGGCTATGGAAATTCAATAATAGGTAGGTATGGTGGCTGTTTTGAGGAAGGTATATGGTGGGTGTATGGTACCGGCGAAAGTTGCGCGGCACAAGAGAGGCTAGCAATGGTGGAAGGGTGAGAGTGCGTGTAATCCATGGACTCAACATTAGTCAAAAGAACTCATATACTTATTACAAAAATCTACAAGTCATCAAAAACAAAGTATTACACGCATGCTCCTAGGGGGATAGATTGGTAGGAAAATACCATCGCTCGTCCCCGACTGCCACTCATAAGGAAGACAATCAATAAATAAAATTGTGCTCCAACTTCATCACAAAGCGGTTCACCATACATGCATGCTACGGGAATCACAAACTTCAACACAAGCATTCTTTAAATTCATAATCACCCAACTAGCATGACTTTAATATCACTACCTCCATATCTCAAAACAATTATCAAGTATCAAATTGATCATAGCATCCAATTCACTTCCTATGATAGTTTTTATTATACCCAACTTGGATGCCTACCATTCTAGGACCAATTTTATAACCATAGCAAATACCATGCTGTTCTAAAAGACTCTCAAAATAATATAAGTGAAGCATGAGAGACTAGCAATTTCTACAAAATTAAGCCACCGCCCTGCTCTAAAAGATATAAGTGAAGCACTAGAGCAAAAACTATCTAGCTCAAAAGGTAAAAGTGAAGCACATAGAGTATTATAATAAATTCTAATCAAGTGGGCTTCTCCCAAAAGGTGTGTACAGCAAGGATGATTGTTGAAAACTAAAAATCAAATACTAATATCATACACGACGCTCCAAGCAAAACACACATCATGTGGCGAATAAAAATATAGCTCCAAGTAAAGTTACCAATGAACGAAGACGAAAGAGGGGATGCCTTCCGGGGGCATCCCCAAGCTTAGGCTTTTGGCTATTCTTGAATGTCTTGGGGTGCCATGGGCATCCCCAAGCTTAGGCTTTTGCCACTCCTTGTTCCATAGTCCATCAAATCTTTACCCAAAACTTGAAAACTTCACAACAAAAACTCAACAGGAAATCTCATAAGCTCCGTTAGTGAAAGAAAACAAAACCACCACATAAGGTACTGTAATGAACTCATTCTTTATTTATTTTGGTGTTAAACCTACTGTATTCCAAGTTCTCTATGGTTCATACCACTTAATACTAGCGATAGATGTATCAAAATAAGCAAACAACACACGAAAAACAGAATCTGTCAAAAACAGAACAGTCTGTAGCAATCTGTAACTAACGCAAACTTCTGGAACTCTAAAAATCCTACCAAAATAGGAAGTCCTGGGAAATTTTTCTATATATAGCAGAAAAAAGAATCAACGCAAAAGCACGTTTCTGTGATTTAAAAAAACTAATTTCGTGCACGCAAAGTTTCTGTTTTTTCAGTAGAATCAAATTAACTATCACCATAGGTTATCCTATAGGTTCTACTTGGCACAAACACTAATTAAAATATAAAAACACATCTAAACAGAAGGTAGATGCAAAATTTATTACTAAACAGAAACAAAAACAAAAAACACAAATAAAACTGGGTTGCCTCCCAACTAGCGTTATCATTTAACGCCCCTAGCTAGGCATAAAAGCGAAGATAGATCTAAGTAGTGCCATCTTTGGCACTCAATTCATAAGTAGCCCGCATGATAGATTCATAAGGTAATTTGATTTTCTTCCTTGGAAAGTGTTACATGCCTTTCCTTAATGGAAATTGGAATCTAATATTCCCTTCCTTCATATCAGTAATCGCGCCAATCGTTCTAAGGAAAGGTCTACCAAGAATAGTAGGGCAAGAAAGATTGCAATCTATATCAAGAACGATAAAATCTACGGGCACCAAATTTCTATTTACAACCATGAGAACATCATTGATCCTTCCCATTGGCTTTTTAATGGTGGAATCCGCAAGGTGCAAATTTAAAGAGCAATCATCAAGATCATGGAAAGCTAGAATATCACATAAAGTTTTCAGAATCGTGGAAACACTAGCACCCAAATCACACAAAGCAAAACACTCATGATCTTTAATTTTAATCTTTATAGTAGGTTCCCACTCATCATTAAGTTTTCTAGGTATAGAAACTTCCAAATTAAGTTTTTCATCATAAGATTGCATCAAGGCATCAACGATATGTTTGGTAAAAGCTTTATTTTGACTATAAGCATGAGGAGAATTAACAACGGATTTCAACAAAGAAATACAACCTTCTAAAGAACAATTATCATAATAAAATTCCTTGAAATCCGAGATAGTGGGTTCAATGCTATTTAAAGTCATGACCTCTCCAATCCCACTTTTACCAAATTTAGCATCAAGATTTAAAAACTCCGAATTATTGGGACGCCTTCTAACTAAAGTTGACTCATCTCCAGTCCCATTATTATTAAGATTCATATTGCAAAACAAAGATCTAATAGGGGACACATCAATAACTTTAAGATCTTCATCATTATTTTCATGGAGACTAGAAGAACACGCCTTTACAAAGCAATCTTTCTTAGCACACAATCTAGCGGTTCTTTCCTTGCACTCATCAATGGAAATTCTCTGGCTTTGAGAGACTCCTTGATATCATGCTTAGTAGGAGTAGATCTAAGTTTGAGAGAATCAACATCAAGCAAAAGTCTATCAATGTTCCTAGCCAAATCATCAACTTTGAGCAATTTTTCTTCAAGCAAAGCATTAAAATTCTTTTGAGAGATCATAAATTCTTTCACACTATTCTCAAAATCAGAGGGCATCTTATTAAAATTACCATAAGAGTTATTGTAGGAATTTCCATAATTATTAGAGGAATTACTAGGGAACGTTCTAGGATTAAAGTTTCCTCTATAAGCATTGTTCCCAAAACTATTCCTACCAACAAAATTCACATCCATAGGTTCATTATTATTCTCAATCAAAGTAGACAAAGGCATATCATTGGGATCAAGAGGAGCACTCTTAGTACCAAATAATTTCGTAAGTTCATCCATCTTTCCACTCAAAACATTGATTTCTTCTATAGCATGCACTTTTTTACTAGTAGATCTTTCGGTGTGCCATTGAGAATAATTAGCCATAATATTATCAAGAAGTTTTGTAGCATCTCCTAATATGATTTCCATAAACGTGCCTCCCGCGGCTGAATCTAAAAGATTTCTAGAAGCAAAGTTCAAACCGGTATAAAAATTTTGTATGATCATCCATAAATTCAAACCATGAGTAGGGCAATTGCGAATCATCAATTTCATTTTTTCCCAAGATTGGGCAACGTGCTCATGATCAAGTTGTTTAAAATTCATAATATCGTTCCTAAGAGTGATAATCTTAGCGGGAGGAAAATACTTAGAGATAAAAGCATCTTTGCACTTGTTCCAAGAACCAATACTATTTTTAGGCAAAGACGAAAACCAAACTTTAGCACGATCTCTAAGTGAAAACAGAAATAACTTCAATTTAACAATATCATTATCCGTATTTCTTCTTTTGCATATCACACAAATCAACAAAGTTGTTTAGATGGGTAACGACATCTTCACTAGGAAGGCTGGCGAATTGATCTTTCATAACAAGATTCAGCAAATGAGTGTTGATTTCACAAGACTCAACATCATTAAGATGAGCAATCGGAGTACTAAGGAAATCATTATTATTGTATTGGAGAAATCACACAATTTGGTATTATCTTGCGCCATGGCGACAAGTAATCCAACACACAAGCAAACAGAAAAAGGCAAGCGAAAGAGAGAGAGGAGATTGGGAAAGAGAGGGCGAATAAAACGGCAAGGGTGAAGTGGGGGAGAGGAAAACGAGAGGCAAATGGCAAATAATGTAAATGCAAGGGAGATGAGTTTGTGATGGGTACTTGGTATGTCTTGACTTGAGCGAAGACCTCCCCGGCAACGGCGCCAGAAATCCTTCTTGCTACGTCTTGAGCTTGCGTTGGTTTTCCTTGAAGAGGAAAGGGTGATGCAGCAATAGTAGCGTAAGTATTTCCCTCGGTTTTTGAGAACCAAGGTATCAATCCAGTAGGAGGCTCCTCAGGAGTCCCACGCACCTACACAAACAAACAAAGAACTCGCAACCAACGCAATAAAGGGATTGTCAATCCCTTCACGGCCACTTGCGAAAGTGAGATCTGATAAAGATAGTATGATAAGATAAATATATTTTTGGTATTTTATAATATAGATTGGAAAAGTAAAGATGCAGATAAAAGTAGATTGAAAGCTTATATGATAAAAGATAGACCCGGGGGCCATAGGTTTCACTAGTGGCTTCTCTCAAGATAACATAAGTATTACGGTGGTGAACAAATTACTGTCGACCAATTGACAGAAAAGCGAATAATTATGAGATTATCTAGGCATGATCATGTATATAGGCATCACATCCGTGACAAGTAGACCGACTCCTGCCTGCATCTACTACTATTACTCCACAAATCGACCGCTATCCAGCATGCATCTAGAGTATTAAGTTCATAGGAACAGACTAACGCATTAAGAAAGATGACATGATGTAGAGGGATAAACTCAAGCAATATGATATAAACCCCACCTTTTTATCCTCGATGGCAACAATACAATACGTGCCTTGCAACCCCTATTGTCACTGGGTAAGGACACTGCAAGATTGAACCCAAAGCTAAGCACTTCTCCCATGGCAAGAAAGATCAATCTAGTAGGCTAAATCAAACCAATAATTCGAAGAGACTTGCAAAGATAACTCAATCATACATAAAAGAATTCAGAGAAGATTCAAATATAATGCATAGTAAACTTGATCATAAACCCACAATTCATCGGATCTTGACAAACACACCGCAAAAAGAGATTACATCGAATAGATCCCCACAAGAGAGGGGGAGAACATTGTATTGAGATCTAAAAAGAGAGAAGAAGCCATCTAGATAATAACTATGGACCCGAAGGTCTATGCTAAACTACTTACAACTCATCGGAGAGGTTATGGTGTTGATGTAGAAGCCCTCCATGGTCGATTCCCCCTCTGGAGAAGCACCAGCGCAGGCTCCAAGATGGGATCTCGCGGATACAGAAGGTTACGATGATGGAAATTGTTTTTCGTTGGCTCCCTGGATGTTTTCGTGGTACGTGGGTATATATAGGAGGAAGAAGTAGGTCGGTGGCCGCCCGAGGGGCCCACGAGGTAGGGGCGCGCCCAGTAGGGGTGGGTGCGCCCCCACCCTCGTGGCCGCCTTGGATGCTTCTTGGCTTGCACTCCAAGTCCTCTGGATCATGTTCGTTCCAAAAATCACGCTCCCGAAGGTTTCATTCCGTTTGGACTTAGTTTGATATTCCTTTTCTTTGAAATACTGAAATAGGCAAAAAAAAACAGGAATACGGGCTGGACCTCCGGTTAGTAGGTTAGTCCCAAAAATGATATAAATATGTAAAATAAAGCCCATAAACATCCAAAGGGGGTAATATAATAGCATGGAACAATCAAAAATTATAGATACGTTGGATACGTATCAGCTGCCCTGTGAGCCTGCCGACCCTTCTGGGCCTGAATTTGCACACCCTAGGTCTGGCAGGCCCACTAGGCAGCGCCCCAACAATTTTTTATATAGTTTTTTTCTTTTCTGCATTATTTATTTTCTTCTATTTATTTTTGAGTAATTTTTTATATAGTTTTTTCTTTTCTGCATTATTTATTTTCTTCTATTTATTTCTGAGTAGTTTTATTTGTTGTATTTAGTTTCTTTGTGAATATTTTTGCTTTAGCTCTCTAAACAAATTGGTAAATGATGACGCGCTTTGAATGCTGCATACTGAACGCAAAAAAAGTCTGGAGTTCAAATAAGTTTAAAAAACATTGAAGTGCCCGTGTAACAGATGAGTTCTAATACAAAACCCTGATACTCCAAAAGAGATTGTCCAGTTTGTACACGAAGTGCGTCCAGTTTTTTCCGTGACCCTCTCTACTCTTTCGCACATGCTATGTGGGTGAAATGATGATACCATGCCAAGTATCAACATTTCCAGAGTTTATTTTGTTGTGATTTACTGTTTCATGGTCATTTAGCTCTGTAAACAAATTGGTAAATGACTGAAAAATAGCAAATGATGTCAGAACATGTTGGAAATTGATGACGTCGCTTTGAATGCTGCATACTGAACGCGAAAAAAGTCTAGAGTTCAAATAAGTTTAAAAAAAATGAAGTGCCCGTGTAACAGATGAGTTCTCGTCCGAAACCCTGATACTCCGAAAGAGATTGTCCAGTTTGTACATGAAGTATGTCCAGTTTTTGCCGTGACCCACTCTACTCTTTCGCACATGCTATGCGGGTCAAATGATGATACCTTCAACATTTTCAGAGTTCATTTTGTAGTGATTTTCAATTTCACGGTCATTTAGCTCTCTAAACTAATCGGTGACTGAAAAATAGCAAATGATGTCAGAACGTGTTGGAAATTGATGATGTCGCTTCGAATGTTGCATAATGCCGGCTCAAAAAAAGTCTGGAGTTCAAATAAGTTTAAAAAAATGAAGTACCCGTGTAACAGATGAGTTCTCATCTGAAACCCTGATACTTCGAAAGAGATTATCCAGTTTGTACACGAAGTGCGTCCAGTTTTGAAGTGAGTGGCGGCCCGCGGGGGAGGACCAGCGCGAGGGATTGAGGGGGAGACCGAGTGAGTGGTGAGAGTGAGGGCGTAAACATGTAAAAATATACATCAAAAATACATTGATTATCAATGATCTTTTTGTGTACAATCTGAATTGTCAATATGAGTCCTCAACGGTTTAGAAACCGGTAAAGAGTCATATTGAGTCCACAAATTATACAAATAGAGTTTAATGAAGACCAAATGCTTGTGATAGTTTGAGAAATAACATATTTAAGGTGGTAAAATCTTGCTAGGGGAGCGAGGTGGGACTAAAAACAGCCTGCCACAACCTCTTTACTACTGGTTCGTTCCACGAACCGGTACTAAAGGTGCTGGCCGGGCCCCAGCATCTTTAGTACCGGTTCATGCGAACTGGTACTAAAGATCTCCTCCCGCCTAGCCATTTGAACCGGCACTAATGGACACATTAGTACCGGTTCAAATGCAAACCGGGACTAATGTGTCTCACATTTGACCCTTTTTCTATTAGTGGAGCGATCGGCGACAACTTCGCCAAGTTCGCGCATCTCGTCACCGATGGCCTTGATGCGCTGACAGAACACGCCGACGGGACGATCGCCCTGCATGATGGTGCATAACTCCGTGTTGAGGGCAGAGACGCGGGCATCGCGGCTGTCTTGGAACAACCGGCGAAGCTCGAGCGAAACGTCGCGAGCAGTTGCGCTGTCGATGACGACGAGGTTGAAGAGCTCCGTGGAGATGCGGGTGTAGAGCCATTGGATGATGGCGAGGTCGTCCTTTTGCCAACATGGGTCATGAGGGGCCGGCGGGTCGTCGCCGGAGATGTGGTGAAGGAGGGAGCAACGGCCGAGGTGGATCTCAAATATGTGACGCCAGTGATAGTAGTTATGGCTATGGGGTCTAGGACAATGGGGATGAAAGGAGTGATGTCTATAATGGTGTCACTAAAGGAGAGGAGAGGCGGAGGAAGCTGGCTGCCGGTGAGAGGCAGGGGTGGCTGGCTGCCGGGGAGAGGAGGAGGGAGAGGTGGCTGGCCGCCGGGGAGGGGAGTAGTTTGGTGGCCGCCGGAGGTGGTGGGATTGGGGGGTTGCCCCCTTGGGTGCGTCATGGGGAGAGTGGATAGAAGGAGTTGTCTGATACAATGTAAAACTGATAGAATGCTTTTCTCATTGAGGTACAAAGTACAGAAGGGAGTACATATAGGGGTGCCGCATGGCTTGTAGCTAGAACGTGGGTGGATCGTGCATGCGATCGTGAGCAACCCAACGCTGACCAAGTCCTCTGTCTAACACTCTAGGTGCCGCACCACACACGCCGAGCCACGGGTGGCTGTAGCACGCGCGCAACACCACTACCGGAATCGCACCCTATGCCGACATCCAGGGCCGTCGGCATATCCCTGACTAGCCGTCGGGACAGGCCTATGCCGACGGCCCCCGTCGGCATAGGGCCGTCGGCATCATATCCGTCGGCGTAGCTGGGATGAACGTCGGCATAGAAAGGCCGTCGGCATAGACCCTATCCCGACGGTGGCCGTACATCTATGCCGACGGCCCTGGCCGTCGGCAACGCCATCGCCTAATGGTGGCTGCCGTCAACTGCTGACCAACGGCAACTCGCCACGTGGCACCTCTATGCCGACGGCCTGCCCGTCGGCATAGTACTAAACTACGCCGACGGCCAGGCCATCGGCATAGAGGTGCCACGTGTTGGCAACTGGGCACTCCTGGGGCAGAACTAAGCCGACGGCCAGGCCGTCGGCATAGACGGCCACGTGTCAGCCACTGGGAGCTCACGCCAGGCCTATGCCGACGGCTAGGCCGTTGGCATAGATTCTGTCCAGTTTTTTTGTCACATCCCTAGCTTCTGGCATTGCTCTAGGTTAGCTTCATGTGTGCATCATGTCTATATTTTTGAAACTTGAATTGAGGAATATTGGAAGCCTCAAAACCCTAAATAAAAGAGGGGCAAAAACCCTAGAAATCTCATTCATATCTCCAAAAGGCTCTTCTTAAATGTTTGATAATTTTTGGTAAGGGTTCTGGTCCCAACCAAAATATTGAACATTTTTAAGGATTTATTTTTGGGACTTTGAATTTAAATCATTAGCTATTTGAATTTGAATTATATTCATATAATTAGAATATAATTTCAAATACCCCTGAAATATTTTATGAGCTTTTGGAAAAGTCCATCTAGCAAAATAAAAAAATATTCAGAGGAGTTTTTGGCATTGTTTGAATTTGTTTAAATTCAAACAATGGCAAAAGATATTAAATAAAAGAAACAGAAAAGAAAAAAATAAAAGGAGTAAAGCCTACCTGGCCTCACCCGTGCAGCCCACCAGCCGGCCCAGCTCCCCCCCCCACCTAGCCGGCCCAGCCCACCAGCGCCCTCCTTGTCGTCTTCCTCCTCGGGACAGTAGGACAGAGGCGCGTGGCCGGAGCGCGCGCGCACGCGCCCGAGCCACCTCCTGCTTGCCGCCCCGCCCCGGATCAGCTAAGGATGCCACGCACCCCCTCAGGCCTCTCTCAACTCCCTCCCGTGCTCATCCCCTTCTCCTGCTCTCCCTCTCGCTCCGCACCTCGGACCCGAGCGGAGCCGCCGCCACCGACGCCGATTGCCGCAGCCACCGTGCTCCCCACGCCTCACCGACGCCCCAGGGAGCTCCGCCCCGACCCCCTCTCCCTCCCCACCGATCCACAGCCCTCCGGAAGCCCTGCATCGCCGCCATCGCCGTCGTCTTCTACCTCGGACCCGCCGGCCATCTTCGTCAAATTCGCCGGCTCCGGACCGTCCCCGACCTCGCCGAGCATCTCTTCGTGACCGTGGTGAGCCCCCGGTCCTCTTCCCCCTAATCCCGCCTTCGTTTGTTTGCCGTAGCCGCCGGCCCCTTGCTTACCGTAGCCGTCGCCGCGCGGGCTCGTCGCCGGCGAAGCCCCGGTGACCAAATGGCCCCGCGCGTGCGTCTGTTGCACTCGCAACGACCCGTGGAGCAACGCTAGCGTGGCAGCTAGCTCGTTTGCAAGCCGCAGCGCTAACCCCGCACCCACCCGAGCTCCGGCCGCCGCCCCGCTCGCCGCCGTTGCTGATTCCGACCACCTCAGCACCTCCCGCTGCTACCAAACGACACGCCTCACCACGACGCGTCCGTAGAGATCAACCGCGGCTCAAACCGCTGTCTGTACGCGAAACCCGAGCAACTCCGGCGTGTTGGCGCCCCGGGTTTGGTCGCCGCCGGCTGGTCTCCGGTGACGCCGACGTGGCGCACTTACTTAGTCGCTAATGACCCTGCTAACAGCCCTATCTCTCACTGACATATGGGCCCCACGCCCTTAACTAACCACGGTTAACCCCCTGTTTAGTTTAAGTTAACCACAGTGGCCCCACGCGTCGGATTTGACCTAGCTGACGTGGCCGTTGACCGGTCCCACCTGTCAGTGAGTTAAAACAACCCTGTGTCACTGACGTGTGGCCCCCACACGTCAGGTTTGACCAGCAGCAGCGTCTGTTGACCTGCTGACGTCACGGTGACGCACTGCTGACGCAGTAAATGTTTCTGGAATTTAAATAATTCTTAAATGATTTATTAATTCCAAAAAATGCCTAAAACTTCAATAAATCATAGAAAATTAACCGTAACTCCAAATTAAATAAATTATATATGAAAAATTATCAGAAAAATTCAAGGAATCCATCTGTACCATTTTCATGCATGTTAGAACAACTTATAGGTGCTGTTTAGCACAAATCAATTAAATGACATTTGAATAATCACATATGGAGTTTGAATTTGAATCTTGTATTCAAACCAACCCCATTTAACTTGTTGCTAGATGCATTAGCTCAAAACACATTCATTTTGCATGTCATGATCATGCATCATATTGTGCATTGCATTGATTGTGTTCCCTTCTGTGTTGCCGGTATTTGTCCCCTCTCGATAGTCGTGATACCGATGATGTGATCGTTGACACTGATGAAGACTCAATGTTATCTTCAGAAGTGCCAGGCAAGCAAAACCCCCTTGTTCATTCCGATAAAATCCCACTCTCTCGCTCCTGCTCTCTTTTACTGCATTAGGACAACATCGATTCATCTGTTACTTGCTGCGGTAGCTGAACCCCTTTATCCTTTGCATGACCTGTCATTGCCACAGTAAATAGATGAAACCCACTAGCATGAGTAGGAGTTGTTTGAGCCCTGATGTGCCTACTCATTCATGCTTGTTTGTCATGCCTGCTACTGCTTAGAGTTGAGTCAGGTCTGATTCATCGGGGATGAATCAGAGGCGTGTGAACATGTCCTACTGTGTGTAAGCTAAGAGTGTGAACACGTTTTGGTAAAGGTAGCGGTGAGAGGCCATGTAGGAGTACATGGTGGGTTGTCTCATTGCAGCCGTCCTCAGGAACTGAGTTCTGTGTTTGTGATCCATGATTCAGCTACTACCACGCATTGGGCCCGAAACCAATGGACCCTCTCGGCTTCTTAATCGCCCTTGTCCTCTGTCCAGGAGTTGCAAGTAGTTTCTGGTGTTTGTAGTATGCTGGAGGCCGTGCGCAGCGCTGACCGTAGGGGTGGGCTGTGATGCGGTAGGCACGTGGCACGGTGTACCGGGCGCCCGTTTGGTGTCTCGGGAACCCTGTTCACATCGTTTGGGGCTGTGAGCGAAACTCCGGCCGGATCTCCTCATGGATGGAACCCGAATAGGCGATAAACCTGGACTAGAGACTTGAGTGTTTAGGCAGGCCGTGGCCGACACCCACGTTGGGCTTCCGCTTGAAGGTTGCCGAGTACATGTCGTGTAAACGGCGGTAAGTGGTGAGAGCGTGTGTGAAGGAGTACACCCCTGCAGGGTTAATATGATCTATTCGAATAGCCGTGTCCGCGGAAAAGGACTTCTGGGTTGCTTATATCAGTTCATAGACAAGTGAAAGTGGATACTCTAAAATACGCAAGATAAGCGTGAGTGCTATGGATGGCGTTCTCGTAGGGAGACGGGAGCGGATCCATAGTGGTGTATTGATATGGTGAATATGTGGACTCGTGTGCGCCACCTCAAAAGAGTTACTCGCATTCATAGTTCAGTTCCTGAGGACGGCTTCAATGAGACAACCCACCATGTACTCCTACATGGCCTCTCACCGCTACCTTTACCAAATCGTGTTCACACACTTAGCTCACACACAGTAGGACAGGTTCACACGCCTCTGATTCATCCCCGATGAATCAGACCTGACTCAACTCTAAGCAGTAGCAGGCATGACAACAAACATAAATGAGTAGGCACATCAGGGCTCAAACAACTCCTACTCATGCTAGTGGGTTTCATCTATTTACTGTGGCAATGACAGGTCATGCAAAGGATAAAGGGGTTCAGCTACCGCAGCAAGTAACAGTTGAATCGTTGTTGTCCTAATGCAGTAAAAGAGAGCAGGAGCGAGAGAGTGGGATTTTATCGGAATGAACAAGGGGGTTTTGCTTGCCTGGCACTTCTGAAGATGTGATGCATGGTAGTAGCTGAATCATGGATCACAAACACAGAACTCAGTTCCTGAGGACGGCTTCAATGAGACAACCCACCATGTACTCCTACATGGCCTCTCACCGCTACCTTTACCAAATCGTGTTCACACACTTAGCTCACACACAGTAGGACAGGTTCACACGCCTCTGATTCATCCCCGATGAATCAGACCTGACTCAACTCTAAGCAGTAGCAGGCATGACAACAAACATAAATGAGTAGGCACATCAGGGCTCAAACAACTCCTACTCATGCTAGTGGGTTTCATCTATTTACTGTGGCAATGACAGGTCATGCAAAGGATAAAGGGGTTCAGCTACCGCAGCAAGTAACAGTTGAATCGTTGTTGTCCTAATGCAGTAAAAGAGAGCAGGAGCGAGAGAGTGGGATTTTATCGGAATGAACAAGGGGGTTTTGCTTGCCTGGCACTTCTGAAGATAACATTGAGTCTTAATCAGTGTCAACGATCACATCCTCGGTATCACGTCTATCGAAGGGGGGACAAATACCGGCAACACAGAAAGGAACACAATCAATGCAATGCACAATATGATGCATGATCATGACATGGCAAAATGAATGTGTTTTGAGCTAATGCAACTAAAACCAGATTAAATGAAGTTGGTTTGAATCCAAGATTCAAATTCAAACTCCATATGTGATTATTTAAATGCCCTTTAATTGATTTGTGCTAAACAGCAGCTATAAGTTGTTCTAACATGCATGAAAATGGTACAGATGGATTCCTTGAATTCTTCTGATAATTTTTCATATATAAATTATTTAATTTGGAGTTACGGTTAATTTTCTATGATTTTTAGAAGTTTTGGGCATTTTCTGAAATTTTCTGAATATAATAAAATAAACTAAATTCCAGAAAATGAATATTGCGTCAGCATGACGTTGGCATGACGTCAGCAGGTCAACGGGCGCCGTCCAGGTCAAACCTGACGTGTGGGGTCCACACGTCAGTGACACAGGAGCTAATCCCGGTCAAACCCAGCGCTGACTGGGGTTTGACCAGGGGTGGGGCCCACTGTCAGTGGCTGTGGGGGGTGTTTAGTGTGGTCATTAGTGCTAATTAGGCGTGCCACATCGGCAGTCGCCGGAGTTTCGCCGGCGGCGACCATTCCGCACGGCGGGGGAACGCCGGACTTGCGCTAGGGGCATCGGATCGACGCGCCAAGGGCACCAGGAGGTAGCCCGCGCCCGTGCGCATCTAGGGGGACCAACGGGAGGTGCGGGGGTGGCCGGGGTTCGCCGGAATGGAGCCCGAGGCAGCGGCCGGAGCTCGGGGTTTCGCGGGATCGGCGCTGCAGTGCACGGGAGGACGAATGGTTAAGTGCTTTGGGTTCCTGAGGTTGCGGTGAGCACGCGGGTGGGCTCAGGAGCGAGCTGCGGTGGCTGTGGCCATGGCCACGCCATGGCCGGCGGCTAGGGTACGGGAACGAGCGCGAGGAGGAGGGGGAATGGAAGAGTAGCTCACAGGGGTTGCGACGGTGGCCTCGGGGAGCTCGGGGAGGCACCGGAGCCGACGAATTTGACGAAGATGGCCGGCGGTCCCGAGGTTGAAGAAGGCGGCGGTGGCGATGTTGCAGGGGCTCCCGCGGTGCACTTCTCGGCGAGGAGGAAGAGGTGGTCGAGGCGGATCTCCTGGGTACTTCGGGTGGCAGTGAGGAGCACGGTGGCTACGGCGAACGGCGTCGGCGACGACGAGCTCCGCTCGGGCGCGTGCAGGGAGGAAAGCAGAGGAGGGAACGGGGTCCAGGGGAAGAGAGGGGAGGTGCAGGGGGCGAGGGGAAGTGCGTGGCGTGAGGGGGAGGCTCGGGAACGCCTCGGTGGAAGCAGGAGGTGGCCGAGGCGGCATCGGCGCTCGCCACCGAGCTGCTTCGGTGCGAGGGGAGGAAGATGACAAGGGGGAGGAGGTGGGCTGGGCCGCCAGGTGGGGGAGCTGGGCCGGCTACAGGTAAGTGGCCCAGGTACGGGTCTTTCTCTCTCTCTCTCTTATAATTCTGTTCTGTTTTATCTTTTCTATTTTCTGCAATTTGTTTTTGATTTGATTTAAAATATCAAATCATTTTATAAAATCCTGGAAACAGTTATGGGTGTTTTCTGAATTATTTCAGTGACCCCTAACAATTTTCCAACATTTATTTGAACATTTAAATTATTTATAGTATTTAAATGCCCAAAGTCAAATACAATATGGTTTAATTCAGTGACCAAATATGCCCTGCAAAAATATAAACCATTTTTGGTAGATGCTTCCACCTCAAACCAGAAATGTTGAACATTTTTAGAGGACATTTTGAGTTCAATGAAAAAGGTTTTATTTTGACCCTAGTTGAATTCATTTGGTGTTAGGGCTTAGTCAATCCCCATCTCAGGTTTAAATGAAATTTAAACATGATGTAACACTCTAATGCATGCACTAGGCATTGTCAGAGCTAGGGATGTGACAACTCACCCCCACTAAACAAGAATCTCGTCTCGAGATTCAAGCGTAGGGTAAGGTGAAAGGTAAACGCAACTAGTATAATCTTCGCGATCCAGGGTGCACTTCAGTTGAATGTTGATTCATTCACCATTATTATCTTGAAGTCTTGCTCTGAGAAATCCTGCTAACATGACCTGGAGAGAAGAAGGAGACTCTAGAAGGGTCGATCTTCTCGAAGATCGAACAACTCACGGAATAAGACATAGGATCATCTCTCGGGCTGAGAGACGAAGCATACCTCTAGAGGGATGGAGTGGAGCAAGTGACGAGGTTCACTAGGTAGACAATAATTCCACACTTAAGAAGGTGGTAAACGATTGTCAACGTAGCGAGGAGTTGGATTGCTATGAGACCACGACGAAACATCCTGGAGGAGGGTGATTCGTAGATTATTAGCTTAAGTGGCAAAAAGAATTACCTTTGATTCAGAGATCATTGAGACTCTCTATATCAGCCTAAGGCAAATCACAGCAATCGATTGGCGGGGGTCGGTAGAATGACATACTC
The DNA here is from genome assembly GCF_002162155.2 of Triticum dicoccoides. Lineage (NCBI taxonomy): Eukaryota > Viridiplantae > Streptophyta > Magnoliopsida > Poales > Poaceae > Triticum > Triticum dicoccoides. Next base: position 739,057,281 of record NC_041385.1, read on the forward strand.
GGACTTGGATAATGTGGATTACCTTGTTGAAGACAACGTAATGGATGATTTTGCTTATCACCGGAAATGGAAGAGACCCATGGTAGAATGGCACATTGGTGGTGCAAGCTGGGAACAAAATGCAAATGATGGGAATGATTCTAGTAACTGGGGAAGAACCCAACAATAGAGAGTGAATTCACTGTTTGAAAAGATCATAGCATTGCCGAGGGAACTGAGAGCAAACCCAGTTAGTGCCGATGATAACACGTAGCGCTTGTGCGTGCTCTCAAGAACTTGAGCATTTCCATATTCATCTAGGTTTTATCAACAACCGCGTCAAGGGTGCTGACAACACAACATACTACCATGATGAATAGCGATGGACGATGCAGATGCGAAGGAGGATAACACTTTCTCAGATTTCACCTTAGCGAGGCCAAGGAAATAAAAATCTGGATGATCGACCGAGAGACATTTAGCACTCTGCTTCTAATGTTCTCCTTGATGTGCTAGTGTAACCCATTCATAGATATGGTTTGATATCTAGAACATCAAGTAAAGGTCGGACTTCGGGAGCACAAGAATCCATAAGGAACAACTAGGGAGGTAAATCCTACGAAATCCTTATGGGGAGGTGGCCAACTTCTTCAATCAAGATACTACAATAATAGGTCTTTCGGCTGGGTGGGGCTGGCCACGACATCCACTTTACCAGTTATCGAGGAACCAATATTATAGTTCTTGGGGAAATGTTCCAACCATCATATCTGCCTGAGATTCAGATCTGGTTGGTGTCAGAATATTCCAGACCCATCGAGTCTAGGAAGAAAAATGAAAGTTTGCAACACAAATCGACGAGATGACGTTGCGGGATTCTCGGGAGATGAACTACGATAGCAAGCTCCAAAACATGAGCTGGTTCTGCTACAAACATGTGAACATGTTGTCCAAGACAAGCATGACCACAAAGTAGTCTTACAATAAAACACTACCGAGTTCTGGTTGGGAACCATCAACGAGGGTATCGAAGTCTTGTGCATTACCATGGATTAACAATTAACTCCTTTTCTCGAACAAATCAGTCAGTGGCTTGGGGTGCTACGGAACACATATGGAATGGAGGTTGCAAGTCTCCGAACCACAGAATACTTTCGCACGTATGCATGACTGATTTGGGATGATTCCAAAGGAATCAACATTGACTTTCTCGAATCCACGGCGGCAACTTGCATCAGATGCACATGAATTAAAGGAAGTCACTACCTTCATCCAAACATATGCTTCATGAGCTAGCATGAACAAATGCTTTCAAAAGTTTCCAACACTAACTTAAGGTTCAACAAAATCATGGAGGAGATAAGGATGTTGTCAATGGGCTCAACAACAATTCATCTAGGTTTCCTTTTAAAAGGAATTCCATAGTTAAGAGAACAAGTGTTAGCATTGGTCAGACCCAAAAGATATAATGGTGTATGCTCGAGGGATCAACCACGAGTGAGACAACATTACGAACATCGTTGGTTCTGACTTGATTTGACGATAGCCCACACTCAAATCAAAGGATTGATAAGACGATAGATCCAGCAACTGATCACAGGGACCAATCGATGAAGATATCATCTTTCTTCAACACACACTACACAAGAATATCCCTTTGGAACGAACTAAGTCAGGCAAGCTTTTATCTTCCGACCCTCCAAGTTGTCGTTTAGCTTAACCAACTAGCTCAGGGATATCTAACACCGATTCTTGGAGAGAAGGTGGTTCACAAGAAACCAACTTGATCACGAGCTCAACATAGCGGTCAGGTGACAACCTGGTAATACTTCCGAGAAGATCTTCGGAAATCACGAACCACCGGTATGTTACTAAGCTCGAGAACAATCTCGCTTTTGAGGGCAAGACGATATGACCAAAGGAGTGAGGGCTTGACAAGATCCTAACTCATCAATCGAAGGGTGCACCGAAATAAGGACTAGGTAGCACGATCAGTCCTAGAATGATGATTCACTAACCAACATGCTAAGAATGAAATTATTATCCTTTAACTACAAAGCAACGAGGTTGCTGGGAGTATTGATTTCAGACATCACAATTCATTTGTCGGTGTTCCGGTTGCATCAACACGAGGGTCGAGGAATGACTAATGATGGTGAGAAGTATCACTACATCAAAATTCATGAGAGTTGGTGCAGTTCTCATGACAATTCTGACATAAAGGGGGTAATACTCCAAGGTAGAACAGAACCAAAAGCTGGATTAGCAATTTGATCTGCGGAATACAATTGCTTTGACCCAATCCTAGATATGGATGAGGTACTGGAGTTTGTTTCTCCAAGTCATTCGGGACAGAATGGCTTGACGGACCACAAGGGTAATAGGCATCGATAACACGAATGCACAATTACTCCTGACTATCAATTGATAGACGAAGGTCAGTAGACAACTAAAGAGGGACCATTCAAAGGAACATATAACTTTTTGAGTTGTGGATGCATAGATTAGTATGTCAAACCAGGTTCAACATAATTCTTCCGGATAATCCATGCAGAAAGATTGAGCTGGCAGAGTCACAATATAGCATGGAGAACTCATCAAGAGCACTCTGGTTGTGATCGTTCAGTTCAACGAGGAACTTCTGCCATAAGTAGTTCATGGTATTTGGAAGAAGAAGATACCACGGACTTCAAGGACTATCGCAAAGGTTACTAATATCATAAAGGCGCTAGCAATTACTATCAACATGAAGTAAGTAGAGTGAATCTCGGGTTCAAGAACCCAGGAATAGAATACCTACTACTAAGTAGCATCACGGAATGCTTTCGAGAATAAAGGCCAGAATCTCACACTGGGAACACAAAACGTTGCTAGATTACTAGGTGACTCCCTAAATACCTAGGGTCATAATAGTAACTCCAACATAAATGTCAAGGTAACGGAGTACCTCAACTCACTGATTAGTGTGGTTAATCTGGCCCATGGGAACATTGAAACGGAAAGAAAGGATTTGCAAATGCATCAGACTACTTAGAAACCTGGAATGACTCGGACAGCATAACGGCTGTAAATGCTCAGAAAAGATTTGAGACATTCACAAAAATGGTGGCATAACCACTTAGAAGCACAATATCAAGGTTTCGAGATCAACAGTTAACATACAGAAGGTAGTAGGAACTGAACTGAGGCTTGAATCAACAATCTTATAAGTCTACGGATTAGTAAAACGTGATCCTGATAGAAAGAAGAGATAGCCTAGTTCTTAATCCCCGTAGAAGAGAAGATGATGTCTCAGATCAGAAGGCCATGAGGTATAAGGAGTAAAAGAGCCTTACGTTCCATCCCACAATCAATTCCCTTATATAACTAAAGAATTTCTAGACTCAACTTCGACCAGTTTGGCTTGGTAATCCTACAGGCAGTCAAGCTCTGATACCAACGCTGTCAGGACCCCGACTCAATGCCACATCGATCTAGCATGTAACACCTCATATCACTTTGCGGCCTCACGCACGGTATTCCCACGGGTGTCGCCTTACCTTAGCCCGGGACCGTTTGCGCCTTTTGGCACACGTATATGACAGTGTCGCTAGCATCCATATGATAAGGAGCCCGGGCTAACATGGCTAGTTGTAAACCCAAAGTGGCACAGACTTACAGGGACAGGCATCCATGACCCAGCATCGAACGTGTCGGTCATCAGCGAGTGAATCCAGGCTGTAGCACTGGGCTAGCAGGACTCCGGTATTCATCGCGTGACATTTCCCCGAAGGGACAGACACAGGAACGAAGAAGGACACATGCCGGCCAGCCTAAGTGTTCCGGAGCAGTAGCAAGCTACCATGGCTCAGTGGAAACACTAGGAGACATTTCCCGGTAAGAGAGGCTACTAAGGATAAACAACTAGATAGTCAGATCCCACACATACCAAGCATTACAATAACATACACACAATATGCTCGATATGTGCAAATACAACATGGCATCACAAAATGACTCTACGACTCAAGTAGTTTATTCAATAGGCTCCGAGGAGCGAGATATTACAAACATGGGTCTCATAACCCAACACTCAGAGCATACAAATCAAAGCACAAGCGGAAGCTATCATGTCTGAGTACAGACATCTAGAAATGAAAAAGGCTGAGAAGCCTGACTATCTATCAGATCCTGCCGAGGCACAAGATCGTAGCTGAGGTAACAAGCTAAACGTCGAAGTCCACGCGAAACTACTAGTGAGACCGAAGTCTCTCTGCAAAAACATAAAATAGGCAAACGTGAGTACAAATGTACCCAGCAAGACTTACATCAGAACTAACTACATATGCATCATTATCAACAAAGGGGATGGTGGGGTTTAACTGCAGCAAGCCAGCTTTGACTCGGTGGCTATCCTAAACTACGACTGCAAGCGACTCTTTTGAGGTGGCGCACACGAGTCCACATATTCACCATATCAATACACCACTATGGATCCGCTCCCGTCTCCCTACGAGAACGCCATCCATAGCACTCACGCTTATCTTGCGCATTTTAAAGTATCCACTTTCACTAGTCTATGAACTGATATAAGCAACCCAGAAGTCCTTTTCCGCGGACACGGCTATTCGAATAGATGATGTTAACCCTGCAGGGGTGTACTTCTTCATACATGTTTCCACCACTTAGCGTCTGCACACGACATGTGCTCGGCAGACTTCAAGCGAAAGCCGACGTGGGTGTAGACCACGACCTACCTAAACACTCAAGTCTCTAGTCCAGGTTTATCGCCTATTCGGGTTCCATCCATGAGGAGATCCGGCCGGAGTTTCGCTCACAGCCCCAAACGATGTGAACAGGGTTCCCGAGATACCAAACGGGCATCCGGTACACCGTGCCACGTACCTACCGCATCACAGCCCACCCCTACGGTCAGCTCTGTCCACGGCCTCCAGTAAGCTACAAACACCAGAAACTACTTGCAACTCCTGGACAGAGGACTAGGGTGAATAAGAAGTCGAGCGGGGTCATATTTCAGGGCCCAATGTATGGTAGTAGCTGAATCATGGATCACAAACATAGAACTCAGTTCCTGAGGACGGCTTCAATGAGACAACCCACCATGTACTCCTACATGGCCTCTCACCGCTACCTTTACCAAATCGTGTCCACACACTTAGCTCACACACAGTAGGACAGGTTCACACGCCTCTGATTCATCCCCGATGAATTAGACCTGACTCAACTCTAAGCAGTAGCAGGCATGACAACAAACATAAATGAGTAGGCACATCAGGGCTCAAACAACTCCTACTCATGCTAGTGGGTTTCATCTATTTACTGTGGCAATGACAGGTCATGCAAAGGATAAAGGGGTTCAGCTACCCCAGCAAGTAACAGTTGAATCGTTGTTGTCCTAATGCAGTAAAAGAGAGCAGGAGTGAGAGAGTGGGATTTTATCGGAATGAACAAGGGGGTTTTGCTTGCCTGGCACTTCTGAAGATAACATTGAGTCTTCATCAGTGTCAACGATCACATCCTCGGTATCACGTCTATCGAGGGGGGGACAAATACCGGCAACACAGAAAGGAACACAATCAATGCAATGCACAATATGATGCATGATCATGACATGGCAAAATGAATGTGTTTGGAGCTAATGCAACTAAAACCAGATTAAATGAAGTTGGTTTGAATCCAAGATTCAAATTCAAACTCCATATGTGATTATTTAAATGCCCTTTAATTGATTTGTGCTAAACAGCAGCTATAAGTTGTTCTAACATGCATGAAAATGGTACAGCTGGATTCCTTGAATTTTTCTGATAATTTTTCATATATAAATTATTTAATTTGGAGTTACGGTTAATTTTCTATGATTTTTAGAAGTTTTGGGCATTTTCTGAAATTTTCTGAATATAATAAAATAAACTAAATTCCAGAAAATGAATATTGCATCAGCATGACGTTGGCATGACGTCAGCAGGTCAACGGGCGCCGTCCAGGTCAAACCTGACGTGTGGGGTCCACACGTCAGTGACACAGGAGCTAATCCCGGTCAAACCCAGCGCTGACTGGGGTTTGACCAGGGGTGGGGCCCACTGTCAGTGGCTGTGGGGGGTGTTTAGTGTGGTCATTAGTGCTAATTAGGCGTGCCACATCGGCAGTCGCCGGAGTTTCGCCGGCGGCGACCATTCCGCACGGCGGGGGAACGCCGGACTTGCGCTAGGGGCATCGGATCGACGCGCCAAGGGCACCAGGAGGTAGCCCGCGCCCGTGCGCATCTAGGGGGACCAACGGGAGGTGCGGGGGTGGCCGGGGTTCGCCGGAATGGAGCCCGAGGCGGCGGCCGGAGCTCGGGGTTTTGCGGGATCGGCGCTGCAGTGCACGGGGGGACGAATGGTTAAGTGCTTTGGTTCCTGAGGTTGCGGTGAGCACGCGGGTGGGCTCAGGAGCGAGCTGCGGTGGCTGTGGCCACGGCCACGCCATGGCCGGCGGCGAGGAGCAATCGGCTCCGGTGAAGAGGCGGCTAGGGTACGAACGAGCGCGAGGAGGAGGGGGAATGGAAGAGTAGCTCACAGGGGTTGCGACGGTGGCCTCGGTGAGCTCGGGGAGGCACCGGAGCCGACGAATTTGACGAAGATGGCCGGCGGTCCCGAGGTTGAAGAAGACGGCGGTGGCGACGTTGCAGGGGCTCCCGCGGTGCGCTTCTCGGCGAGGAGGAAGAGGTGGTCGAGGCGGATCTCCTGGGTACTTCGGGTGGCAGTGAGGAGCACAGTGGCTACGGCGAATGGCGTCGGCGACGACGAGCTCCGCTCGGGCGCATGCAGGGAGGAAAGCAGAGGAGGGAACGGGGTCCAGGGGAAGAGAGGGGAGGTGCAGGGGGCGAGGGGAAGTGCGTGGCGTGAGGGTGAGGCTCGGGAACGCCTCGGTGGAAGCAGGAGGTGGCCGAGGCGGCATCGGCGCTCGGCACCGAGCTGCTTCGGTGCGAGGGGAGGAAGATGACAAGGGGGAGGAGGTGGGCTGGGCCGCCAGGTGGGGGAGCTGGGCCGGCTACAGGTAAGTGGCCCAGGTACGGGTCTTTCTCTCTCTCTCTTATAATTCTGTTCTGTTTTATCTTTTCTATTTTCTGCAATTTGTTTTTGATTTGATTTAAAATATCAAATCATTTTATAAAATCCTGGAAACAGTTATGGGTGTTTTCTGAATTATTTCAGTGACCCCTAACAATTTTCCAACATTTATTTGAACATTTAAATTATTTATAGTATTTAAATGCCCAAAGTCAAATACAATATGGTTTAATTCAGTGACCAAATATGCCCTGCAAAAATATAAACCATTTTTGGTAGATGCTTCCACCTCAAACCAGAAATGTTGAACATTTTTAGAGGACATTTTGAGTTCAATGAAAAAGGTTTTATTTTGACCCTAGTTGAATTCATTTGGTGTTAGGGCTTAGTCAATCCCCATCTCAGGTTTAAATGAAATTTAAACATGATGTAACACTCTAATGCATGCACTAGGCATTGTCAGAGCTAGGGATGTGACAACTTACTTCATGTTGATAGTAATTGCTAGCGCCTTTAGGATATTAGTAACCTTTGCGATAGTCCTTGAAGTCCGTGGTATCTTCTTCTTCCAGATACCATGAACTACTTATGGCAGAAGTTCCTCGTTGAACTGAAATATCACAACAGTATTATTTTTGATGAGTTCTCCATTATATATTGTGGCTCTGCCAGTTCTACCTTTCCGCATGGGTTATCCGGAAGAAATATGTTGAACTTCGTTCGACATGCTAATCCATGCATCCACAACTCAGAAAATCATATGTTCTTTTGAGTTGTCCCATCTTAGTTGTTTCCGACCCTCGCCTATCAATTGATAGTCAAGAGTATGCGTGCATTCGTTCGTCGATGCCTATTACTCTTGTGGTCCGTCAAGCCATTCTGTCCTGAATGACTTGGAGAAACAAACTCCAGTACCTCATCCATATCTAGGATTGGGTCAAAGTAGCTGTATTCCGCAGATCAAATGCCAATCCAGCTTTTGTTCTGATCTACCTTGGAGTATTACCATCTTCTATATCGGGATTGTTATAGGAATTGCACACCATCCTATGAACTCTTGTACAGTGATACTTCTTGCCATCCTTTTTCATTCCTCGGTTCCGTGTTGATGCAACCGGAATACCGACAAATGAATTGTGATGTGTGAAATCAATACTCCTAGCAACCTCGTTGCTTGGTAGTTAAAGGATAATAATTTTATTCTTAGTATGTTGGTTATTGAATCACCATTCTAAGATTGATCGTGCTACCTAGTCCTTATTTTGGTGCACCCTTCGATTGATGAGTTAGGATCTTGTCAAGTCCTCACTCATTTGATCATATCGTCTTGCCCTGAAAGGCAAGATTGTTCTCGAGCTTAGTAACATACCGGTGGTTCGTGATTTTCCGAACATCTTCTCGGAAGTATCACCAGGTCGTCACCTGACCGTTATGTTGAGCCCGTGATCAAGTTGGTTTCTTGTGAACCACCTTCTTTCCAAGAATCGGTGTTAGATATCCCTGAGCTAGTTGGTTAAGCTGGACAACAACTTGGAGAGTTGGAAGATAAAAGCTTGTCTGACTTAGTTCATTCCAAAGGGATATTCTTGTGTAGTGTGTGTTGAAGAAAGATGATATCTTCATCGATTGGTCCCTGTGATCAGTTGTTGGACCTATTGTCTTATCAATCCTTTGATTTGAGTGTTGGCCATTGTCAAATCAAATCAGTACCAACGATGCTCGTAATGTTGTCTTATTCGGGGTTGATCCCTTGAGCATACACCATTACATCTTTGGTCTGACCAATGCTATCACCGTGTTCACTTAACTATGGAATTCCTTTAAAAGGAAACCCGGATGAATTGTTGTTGAGCCCATTGACAACATCCTTATCTCCTCCATGATTTTGTTGAGCATTAAGCTAGTGTTGGAAATTTTTGAAAGCATTTCTTCATGCTAGCTCATGAAGCATATGTTTGGATGAAGGTAGTGACTTCCTTTAATTCATGTGCATCTGATGCAAGTTGCCGCCGTGGATTCGAGAAAGTTAGTTTTGCTTCCTCTGGAATCATCCCAAGTCAGTCATGCATATGTGCGAAGTATTCTATGGTTTGGAGACTTGCAACCTTCATTCCATATGTGTCCCTAGCACACTAAGCCACTGATTGATTTGTTCAAGGAGAAGAAGTTCCTTCTTAAGAGCATGCCTTATGCAAGGACTTCAATGTCCTCGATTATGGTTCCCCACCTGAACTCGGTAGTGTTTTGTTGTAAGACTACCATGTGATAATGTTTTATCTAGGACAACGTGTTCACATGTTTGTAGCAGAACCCGCTCATGTTTTGGAGCTTGCTATCGTAGTTCATTCCCCGAGAATCTCGCAGCGTTGTCTCGTCGAATTGTGTTGCAAACTTTCATTTTTCTTCCTAGACTCGATGAGTCTGGAATATCCTGACACCAACCAGATCTGAATCTCAGGCAGATATGATGGTTGGAATATTTCCCAAGAATTATAATATCGGTCCCTCGAAAACCGGTAAGGTGGATGTCGTGGCCAACACACCCAGCCGGAAGACCTATTATTATAATATCTTGATTGAGGAAGTTGGCCACCTCCCCATAGGGATTTCGTAGGATTTACTCCCTAGTTGCTCCTATGGATTTTGAGATCCCGAAGTCCGACCTTTTTACTTGATGTTCTAGATATCAAACCATATCTATGAATGGGTTACGCTAGCACATCAAGGAGAACATTAGAAGCGGAGTGCTAAATGTCTCTCGGTCGATCGTCCAGATTTTGTTCCTTGGCTCGCTAAGATGAAATCTGAGAAAGTGTTATCCTCCATCACCATTCATCATGGTAATAAGTTGTGTTACCGGACCCTTGACACGGATGTTGGTAAAACCTTGATGAATATGGAAATGCTCAAGTTCTTGAGAGCACGCACAAGCGCTACGTGTTATCATCGGCACTAACTGGGATTGCTCTCAGTTTCCTCGGCAATGCTATGATCTTTTCAAACAGTGAATTCACTCTCTGTTGTTGGGTTCTTCCCCAGTTACCAGAATCATTCCCAGCATTTGCATTTTGTTCCTAGCTTGCACCACCAATGTGCCATTCTACCGTGGGTCTCTTCCATTTCCGGTGATAAGCAAATTCATCCATTGCGTTGTCTTCAACAAGGTAATCCACATCATCCAAGTCTGAGTATGCCATTCTACTGACCCCCTCCAAACGATCGCTTGGGAATTGCCTTAGGCTGATATAGAGAGTCTCAATGATCTCTATATCAAAGGTAATTCTTTTTGCCACTTAAGGGGATATTTCTACGAGTCACCTTCCCTAAGATGCCTCGTTGTGGTATCATGGCAACTCAACTCCTCGCTACGTTGGCAATCGATTACCACCTTCTTAAGCGTGAAATTGTTGTCCACCTAGTGAACCTTCGTCATCTGCTTCACTCCATTCCTATGGATGTGTGCTTCGCCTCTCAGCTCGAGAGATGTTGCTATGTCTCATTCCGTGAGTTAATCCTGAGTTGTTCGACCTTCGAGAAGAACCATTCTTTTAGGGTCTCTCTTTTCCTCTCGTTGTCATGTTAGTTGGAGTTCTCAGAGCAAGACTTCGAGACAATGGTGGTGAAAGAATCAACGTCCATTTGAAGTGCAACTGGATCGTGAAGATTATGCTAGTTTGCGTTCCCCTTTCACCTTACCCTACGCTTGAATCTCGAGACGCGATTCTTTTTTAGTGGGGGTGAGTTGTCACATCCCTAGCTTCTGGCATTGCTCTAGGTTAGCTTCATGTGTGCATCATGTCTATATTTTTGAAACTTGAATTGAGGAATATTGGAAGCCTCAAAACCCTAAATAAAAGAGGGGCAAAAACCCTAGAAATCTCATTCATTGCTCCAAAAGGCTCTTCTTAAATGTTTGATAATTTTTGGTAAGGGTTCTGGTCCCAACCAAAATATTGAACATTTTTAAGGATTTATTTTTGGGACTTTGAATTTAAATCATTAGCTATTTGAATTTGAATTATATTCATATAATTAGAATATAATTTCAAATACCCCTGAAATATTTTATGAGCTTTTGGAAAAGTCCATCTAGCAAAATAAAAAAAATATTCAGAGGAGTTTTTGGCATTGTTTGAATTTGTTTAAATTCAAACAATGGCAAAAGATATTAAATAAAAGAAACAGAAAAGAAAAAAAATAAAAGGAGTAAAGCCTACCTGGCCTCACCCGTGCAGCCCACCAGCCGGCCCAGCTACCCCCCCCACCTGGCCGGCCCAGCCCACCAACGCCCTCCCTGTCGTCTTCCTCCTCGGGACAGTAGGACAGAGGCGCGTGGCCGGAGCGCGCGCGCACGCGCCCGAGCCACCTCCTGCTTGCCGCCCCGCCCCGGATCGGCTAAGGATGCCAAGCACCCCCTCAGGCCTCTCTCAACTCCCTCCCGTGCTCATCCCCTTCTCCTGCTCTCCCTCTCGCTCCGCACCTCGGACCCGAGCGGAGCCGCCGCCACCGACGCCGATTGCCGCAGCCACCGTGCTCCCCACGCCTCACCGACGCCCCAGGGAGCTCCGCCCCGACCCCCTCTCCCTCCCCACCGATCCACAGCCCTCCGGAAGCCCTGCATCGCCGCCATCGCCGTCGTCTTCTACCTCGGACCCGCCGGCCATCTTCGTCAAATTCGCCGGCTCCGGACCGTCCACGACCTCGCCGAGCATCTCTTCGTGACCGTGGTGAGCCCCCGGTCCTCTTCCCCCTAATCCCGCCTTCGTTTGTTTGCCGTAGCCGCCGCCCCCTTGCTTACCGTAGCCGTCGCCGCGCGGGCTCGTCGCCGGCGAAGCCCCGGTGACCAAATGGCCCCGCGCGTGCGTCCGTTGCACTCGCAACGACCCGTGGAGCAACGCTAGCGTGGCAGCTAGCTCGTTTGCAAGCCGCAGCGCTAACCCCGCACCCACCCGAGCTCCGGCCGCCGCCCCGCTCGCCGCCGTTGCTGATTCCGACCACCTCAGCACCTCCCGCTGCTACCAAACGACGCGCCTCACCACGACGCGTCCGTAGAGATCAACCGCGGCTCAAACCGCTGTCTGTACGCGAAACCCGAGCAACTCCGGCGTGTTGGCGCCCCGGGTTTGGTCGCCGCCGGCTGGTCTCCGGTGACGCCGACGTGGCGCACTTACTTAGTCGCTAATGACCCTGCTAACAGCCCTATCTCTCACTGACATATGGGCCCCACGCCCTTAACTAACCACGGTTAACCCCCTGTTTAGTTTAAGTTAACCACAGTGGCCCCACGCGTCGGATTTGACCTAGCTGACGTGGCCGTTGACCGGTCCCACCTGTCAGTGAGTTAAAACAACCCTGTGTCACTGACGTGTGGCCCCCACACGTCAGGTTTGACCAGCAGCAGCGTCTGTTGACCTGCTGACGTCACGGTGACGCACTGCTGACGCAGTAAATGTTTCTGGAATTTAAATAATTCTTAAATGATTTATTAATTCCAGAAAATGCCTAAAACTTCAATAAATCATAGAAAATTAACCGTAACTCCAAATTAAATAAATTATATATGAAAAATTATCAGAAAAATTCAAGGAATCCATCTGTACCATTTTCATGCATGTTAGAACAACTTATAGGTGCTGTTTAGCACAAATCAATTAAATGACATTTGAATAATCACATATGGAGTTTGAATTTGAATCTTGTATTCAAACCAACCCCATTTAACTTGTTGCTAGATGCATTAGCTCAAAACACATTCATTTTGCATGTCATGATCATGCATCATATTGTGCATTGCATTGATTGTGTTCCCTTCTGTGTTGCCGGTATTTGTCCCCTCTCGATAGTCGTGATACCGATGATGTGATCGTTGACACTGATGAAAACTCAATGTTATCTTCAGAAGTGCCAGGCAAGCAAAACCCCCTTGTTCATTCCGATAAAATCCCACTCTCTCGCTCCTGCTCTCTTTTACTGCATTAGGACAACATCGATTCATCTGTTACTTGCTGCGGTAGCTGAACCCCTTTATCCTTTGCATGACCTGTCATTGCCACAGTAAATAGATGAAACCCACTAGCATGAGTAGGAGTTGTTTGAGCCCTGATGTGCCTACTCATTCATGCTTGTTTGTCATGCCTGCTACTGCTTAGAGTTGAGTCAGGTCTGATTCATCGAGGATGAATCAGAGGCGTGTGAACATGTCCTACTGTGTGTAAGCTAAGAGTGTGAACATGTTTTGGTAAAGGTAGCGGTGAGAGGCCATGTAGGAGTACATGGTGGGTTGTCTCATTGCAGCCGTCCTCAGGAACTGAGTTCTGTGTTTGTGATCCATGATGCAGCTACTACCACGCATTGGGCCCGAAACCAATGGACCCTCTCGGCTTCTTAATTGCCCTTGTCCTCTGTCCAGGAGTTGCAAGTAGTTTCTGGTGTTTGTAGTATGCTGGAGGCCGTGCGCAGCGCTGACCGTAGGGGTGGGCTGTGATGCGGTAGGCACGTGGCACGGTGTACCGGGCGCCCGTTTGGTGTCTCGGGAACCCTGTTCACATCGTTTGGGGCTGTGAGCGAAACTCCGGCCGGATCTCCTCATGGATGGAACCAGAATAGGCGATAAACCTGGACTAGAGACTTGAGTGTTTAGGCAGGCCGTGGCCGACACCCACGTTGGGCTTCCGCTTGAAGGTTTCCGAGTACATGTCGTGTAAACGGCGGTAAGTGGTGAGAGCGTGTGTGAAGGAGTACACCCCTGCAGGGTTAATATGATCTATTCGAATAGCCGTGTCCGCGGAAAAGGAGTTCTGGGTTGCTTATATCAGTTCATAGACAAGTGAAAGTGGATACTCTAAAATACGCAAGATAAGCGTGAGTGCTATGGATGGCGTTCTCGTAGGGAGACGGGAGCGGATCCATAGTGGTGTATTGATATGGTGAATATGTCGACTCGTGTGCGCCACCTCAAAAGAGTTACTCACATTCATAGTTCAGGTTAGCCACCGAGTCAAAGCTGGCTCGCTGCAGTTAAACCCCACCATCCCCTTTGTTGATAATGATGCATATGTAGATAGTTCTGATGTAAGCTTGCTGGGTACATTTGTACTCACGTTTGCCTATTTTATGTTTTTGCAGAGAGACTTCGGTCTCACTAGTAGTTCCGCGTGGACTTCGACGTTTAGCTTGATACCTCAGCTACGATCTTGTGCCTCGGCAGGATCTGGTAGATAGTCAGGCTTCTCAGCCCTTTTCATTTATAGATGTCTGTACCCAGACATGATAGCTTCCGCTTGTGTTTTGACTTGTATGCTCTGAGTGTTGGGTCATGAGACCCATGTTTGTAATATCTCGCTCCTCGGAGCCTATTGTTTAAAATACTTGATTTGTAGAGTCATGTTGTGATGCCATGTTGTATTTGCACATATCGAGCATATTGTGTGTATGTTATTGAAATGCTTGGTATGTGTGGGATCTGACCATCTAGTTGTTTATCTTTAGTAGCCTCTCTTACCGGGAAATGTCTCCTAGTGTTTCCACTGAGCCATGGTAGCTTGCTACTGCTCCGGAACACTTAGGCTGGCCGGCATGTGTCCTTCTTCGTTCCTGTGTCTGTCCCTTCGGGGAAATGTCACGCGATGAATACCGGAGTCCTGTTAGCCCGCTACAGCCCGGTTCACCGGAGTCCTGCTAGCCCAGTGCTACAGCCTGGATTCACTCGCTGATGACCGACACGTTCGATGCTGGGTCATGGATGCCTGTCCCTGTAAGTCTATGCCACTTTGGGTTTACGACTAGTCATGTCAGCCCGGGCTCCTTATCATATGGATGCTAGCGACACTATCATATACGTGAGCCAAAAGGCGCAAACGGTCCCGGGCAAAGGTAAGGCGACACCCGTGGGGATACCGTGCGTGAGGCCGCAAAGTGATATGAGGTGCTACAGGCTAGATCGATGTGACATCGAGTCGGGGTCCTGACAGCGTTGGTATCAGAGCTTGACTGCCTGTAGGATTACCAAGCCAAACTGGTCGAAGTTGAGTCTAGAAATTCTTTAGTTATATAAGGGAATTGATTGTGGGATGGAACGTAAGGCTCTTTTTACTCCTTATACCTTATGCCCTTCTGATCAGAGTCATCTTATCTTCCGACGGGGGTTAAGGAACTAGGCTTTCTCTTCTCTCTATCAGGATCACGTGTTACTAATCAGTGGACTTATAAGATTGTTGGATCTAAGTCTCAGTTCAGTTCCTACTACTTCCATATGTTAATTGTTGATCTCGAAACCTTGATATTGTGCTCCTGAGTGGTTATGCCACCATTTTTGTGAATGTCTCAAATCTTTTTCTGAGCATTTACAGCCGTTATGCTGTCCGAGTCATCCCAGGTTTCTAAGTAGTCTGATGCATTTGCAAATCCTTTCTTCCCGTTTCAATGTTCCCATGGGCCAGATTAACCACACTAATCAGTGAGTTGAGGTACTCCGTTGCCTTGACATTTATGTTGGAGTTATTATTATGACCCTAGGTGTTTTAGGGAGTCACCTAGTAATCTAGCAATGATTTGTGATCCCAGTGTGATGATTCTGGCTTTTATTCTCGAAAGCATCCCGTGATGCCACTTATTAGTAGGTATTCTACTCCTTGGGCTTTGAACCTGAGATTCACTCCACTTACTTCATGTTCATAGTAATTGCTAGCGCCTTTAGGATATTAGTAACCTTTGCGATAGTCCTTGAAGTCCGTGGTATCTTCTTCTTCCAGATACCATGAACTACTTATGGCAGAAGTTCCTCGTTGAACTGAAATATCACAACAGTATTATTTTTGATGAGTTCTCCATTATATATTGTGGCTCTGCCAGTTCTACCTTTCCGCATGGGTTATCCGGAAGAAATATGTTGAACTTGGTTCGACATGCTAATCCATGCATCCACAACTCAGAAAATCATATGTTCTTTTGAGTTGTCCCATCTTAGTTGTTTCCGACCCTCGCCTATCAATTGATAGTCAAGAGTATGCGTGCATTCGTTCATCGATGCCTATTACTCTTGTGGTCCGTCAAGCCATTCTGTCCTGAATGACTTGGAGAAACAAACTCCAGTACCTCATCCATATCTAGGATTGGGTCAAAGTAGCTGTATTCCGCAGATCAAATGAGTATCATCACCACCAAGCATATAAGAATCTCACAAACAACAATAAGATAAGAAACATCACAAGCATATAAGTATCACAACATCGAGAACCGCCACAATGTGACCCAAAGGCTTAAGCGCCAGGACGTCGAGCACCGCGGAGGTCGTCACCGCAAAGAGCACCGAAGCCCAGGTCGTCAGTGCTTCCGCCAGCGCTACCGCCAAGACCGCCTCCACCTCCGCCTCCGCCTCCGTGGATCGGAGTGGTCGGGCTCCGTGTCTCCGGAGTGCTGCGAAGACCACCGCCAACGGAACATCCACCTGTTCCCTAGATGTTGAAAAGACATATTAATGGGATATATGACTATGTTGAAAGGCATGACATGCTTTGGGTGAATAGATTGGGGATGAACTAACCGGCGAGGGGCCAGCGTTCTGTGCCACAAACTCCTCACAGGTCAGCAGCACTGGTTGTGCTGGAGGGCATTGTGCTGGCTGCAACTGAGGACACCTGCCGGCCGCCATTTCCTGAAAAGCCTGCTCCAGCTAGCGATCCCTCTGCACTTGGTGTTCATGAAGCCTCTGATGCCACGCCATGGTCTCCTGGCGTGTGTACTCCAGGTAGGCCTACGGTATGACATGATGGAACTCATAAAACTACTAGATGCGGAAAATAAAGTGAGCAATGAAGATAAGAGGGAAAATACTTACAGATTGTTGCTCCTGAAAGAGGGACTGTGAACTGGACACTGGCTGGCTCGTGCGCTGGCTCAGGCTCGGGTCGATCCGATGGAGCTGTGTGTAGGAGATAGTCGGAGTGACCACAGCATCGAGAACCGCCTCCCGACCGTGCTCCTTGGGCCCCATGCTCACCACCGCCCTGTCGTCCAGATCCGCCGCAATAGGGTCAGGTGTGTCAGGATGTAACTTCAGATACGCTGCGGAGTAGGCCTCCTTCCTCCACGCGGTCTTCTTGCCGTAGTACTTGGGCTCGCCAGGCTTGGGGTCCTTCCGCGTATGGACGATCTCCTACGCCTGCATGTGTGAGAGCGGCCACTTCAGTTTCTCCTCCTGCACCACCAAACAGATGTTAGTCATACATAAGTAAGTGATGGTAAATAGAAGAAGAAGAATGTTTAATGGGGTTAGTCATACATTAACTGCCTTGTGGAGATAGTAGTTTCGGTTTCCCTGAGCATGTACTCCCTCCTTCCCTCGGTTAGCCTTATTTTTGATTCTCATAGCCGCCCAGGCTCCAGCCTCATCACACCAAAGATCCACCAATGCTGCCCAGGACTCGTCTTTTCCATAACACCAATTTGGACACACCTACATAATAAAAGCATAATGGCATGTCAACATGAAACGGTGAAATGTACCACATGGTAATGAAAGCATAATGAAAGCATAATATATGAAAGCATAATGAAAAATCTTTTATACTTACCGTCAAGTACTCGGGCCTCTCCAAGGTAATGCCCATCCTCCGCGCTTCTTCCTTGGTCATCTTCACACCAAGAACGTCGTGGTAGTATGTCGAGATGGCCACATAGCGCACCTCGTACTGCATCTGGCGGGCCTTCTTCTTGCATTGGCGCAGCACGATCTGGTCCGCTCTAGCCCTATGCTCCGGAAGAACTCGATAGAATTTCTACAATCATGCATGAAACAAGAATGGAAGAAGCCATGAGCTAAATCATTCATGAAACTAGAATGGACTTGTGCTTCTAAAGAGAACTCACCCAGAAAGTAGTGATCACGGCCTTGGCATGGGTCTCATGGTCCGCGTGGAGGGCCGCTTCCCAGTGGTCCCAGCTCGTGGCCAAAACCCGACGGTCCGGCTGCCTGACTGGATCCGGACAGTACAACCCCGACTAGTATAACTTCAGCAAGACGGTAATGAGGCCGTTGGGAATACGGACCCCTTTAGAATATATCCAGTTGCTGCAAAAGTATGAACTATTAGCATGTGACAAGCAAAATAAATAACAACCGGAATATGCATGTGAAAAGCAAAATAATGAACCACTTACTCTTTTCCCGTGGGCTCAATGAGCCACTTCTGCTCCTCAGTAGCAGGAACCTGCTTTGGTAGCTTTGCGTTGCCATGCAGCCATCCCTTGTTGTCAACCCCCTTCCCGTCACCACCATCATCCCCGCCACCACCCCCCTCCTCGCCTGCCTCCCCCTCCCCAACCTCC
>NC_041385.1:739076075-739076993 GCF_002162155.2 Triticum dicoccoides
CTCGCGTGCCTCCTCCTCCACCTCCTCCTCCTCCTCCCTAGAGTGTACCTCACTAGAGGAGGGTACCTCACTAGAGGAGGGCCTCGAAGACAACACCCCTAAGTCGGTGAGGGTGCGCTCTTTCTGGCCGCGACCCCCTGTAGTGGCTCTCCCCACAGCACCTCGTGCTCTAGAGGCTCTCCCCCGCCCCCTCCTCCTCTAGGGGCACCTCTCCCTTGACCTCCCTGTGAGGAGTCATCGTCAAGTAGCCGAGGGGGAGGATTATGTGCTCGACCACTCCGACTAGGCAGGCCGACGACCTTGCGTAGGAAACCCACGCCATCGGCCGTCCCCTTGCCCATGTTCCACGAACCTGCATTGAAAAGAGAAAAAGCAATTAGTAAATTAATGAAATGAAGAAAAAGGCATGATAATAAACACATTAATAAAAAGGCATAAAAAGGCATATTCCTAAACTATAGAAAAAAAAGACTTGAAACGTACATCTGCTAGAACCCATATGAATCATCACTGTTGTAACCTCTTTCTCGGTCCGTCTCATCATCACTATCAATCATATCATCTTCGTTGTCCCCACAGCAAAATCCGGGCCAGACCCACAGCAAAATCCCCTCCGTGTAGACCCCACGCGTCCGTTTCCCCCCTCCAGGTGCCGGCGGCGGCGCCGTCCATGAGGGGGGCACACCCCGGACACGCGTGCCGCCTCTTCGGACATGCCACCACACCACCCCGCATGTATGAGGGCCCGGTGCGACGCTCCAATGGCATTGCTACCCCCAGTGCCCCCCTCCCGCCTAACCCTGCAGCATTTGACCACGCGATCTAGCCCTTTGACTTTGCACGGACGGGCTTTGACCAGTGGACCTCCCCACCCGGTTGTGTTAGGTCAGCCCATAGGAACACTCTGGAGCTACACCC
>NC_041385.1:739383163-739416376 GCF_002162155.2 Triticum dicoccoides
GTCCGTTTCCCCCCCTCAAGGTGCCGGCGGCGACGCCGTCCGTGAGGGAGGGCACACCCCGGACACGCGTGCCGCCTCTTCGGACATGCCACCACACCACCCCGCATGTATGAGGGCCCGGTGCGACGCTCCGGTGGCATTGCTACCCCCCAGTGCCCCCGTCCCGCCTAACCCTGTAGCGTTTGACCACGCGATCTAGCCCTTTGACTTTGCACGGACGGGCTTTGACCAGTGGACCTCCCCACCCGGTTGTGTTAGGTCAGCCCATAGGAACACTTTGGAGGAACATCCGGGCCAGACCCATAGCAAAATCCCCTCCGTGTAGACCCGACGCGTCCGTTTCCCCCCTCCAGGTGCCGGCGGCGGCGCCGTCCGTGAGGGGGGGCACACCCCGGAGCCCCAAGACGGGCGTCTACGCATTCATGAACACTTTCACATATGCATCGGGACCCGTGTGATGTTTCGGTGACATAGCTACACCCCGAATCCCCCCACCAACCAGAATTCCTTCCGTGTCGACCGTTTCCCCCTTCCGTGACACGGCGATAGCGACGTTCGTAACGGGGGGCAATCGATATACCATCGGGTATGTTGTTTTAGATAAGGCATAATTATCTTATACAAAAACAAAAACTAAAATAAAGTAAAAATAACAAAACAGAGTAAAAATAAAAAAATTAATTAAAATAAACGTATGTCGTAGGCATATCTGTGCACACACCGAGGTTGTCCCACGGATCGATGGCGTGGCGTGGCACACGGATCGCTGATGTGGCAGAGGGGCCTATGCCGACGGCTTTGCTGTAGGCATACCTCTGCCACGGATATGCCGACGGCCGCCGTTACCGCCCGTCGGCGTAGGATCAACGCCATCAAATGGTCAGCGCTGACCGGGCAGGTGGGCCCTGGCTATGCCGACGGCCTGTCCTATGCCGACGGGCCCCGTAGGCGTACCTCGGGCGGTCCCGACGGCCTTGTCTATGCCGACGGCCCCGTCGGCATAGATGAATATATGCCGACGGCTTTTCTGCGCCTACGGCCTTTCCTTGGCCGTCGGCATAGGTCCATAGATGCCGACGAGTGCCGTCGGCAACCCCAGTTTTTCTGGTAGTGCACCTCCATCACTGCAGCCGCCACCGTCCGTCCGCCACCCCAAGGCACCTGCAATATGCATGGAGGACCGTCGCGCCATCGGCCGCGGAAAGAGCCCCCACTTGACGACTAGCCGTCCCAGGGACGCCAAAGCCTTGTCGGCGCCGGATCGGCTTGGACGCCAGAGCCGAGCCTGTGAAGGCCATGGAGCGGCGGCGAGAGGAGAGGAATCATGGGGAGGAGGCGTTGAGTGGGTGGGGATGCGCCGCGGCCCTAGTGAGGATGACGCAGGGGCTACGAGTACTCATCGATCAGTCCTCCACGCCTTTCCAACTGGGAAAATTATATCCGGCCAGTGCATGGGCGAGCTCATTATCTCGTTATCACATTTCAGATAACCTTTTTTTTTTGCGAGGGCACATTTCAAATAACCTAGCTATATAAATATTTACCAATGATAATCCATAAGTAGAGGGAAACCCTATTAAAAAAATGGTTTAAGTAAGGTGCTTCATCCAAACGGTGGGGTTGGATGGGAACCAGACGATTGCTTATTTTTACAGTTTCAAGCAAAAACAAGATGTAATGTTTCGAAATGATTTTTGTTACTGTATTTTGATACGGCACTTGTAAAGGAGTTCTCAACATCCAAATTAGGAACTGAAATTTTAAGAACCTTTATACGGTCGAGATGAACTGTCGGGCAAACTAAAATGAACGGCACACAAACTCCACTTTGATGAAGGATCATATATTCACATCGCAGCATTTTTACAGAAATGGGGATTATGTTATCATCCCTGTCTTCCCACTCTTATGGTCAAACTGAAGTTATAAAAGGAGAGAAAAAAAAAGAGGAAAAGCACATGGTGTACCATTTAGACACATATATGTATATATCCATGGCTACCCAGAAGATGCTCCATCAAATATAAAACCTCTCCCGGAGCCTGGACCGACCTGACCGGCCACGACGGAGCTCATCTAACTCATCATCGTCTGCTCGTTCTTGAAGCGCTCTCGGACGGACAGTATGAACGCCGTAGCCCTCTCGTCGACATCACCGGCCGCGGCGTAGGGGGCGCTCGCGGTGGCGTCGATGGAAGAAGGGTACCTGGGCTGGTAGGCGCGTGCGGTAGTGACACTCGGGGCAGGCTTGACCTGGGCCTTGCCGGCGTACTTGGAGTACGCCATCGCCACCTTCCCCTTGATCACCCTGGCGCCGTTCTTCATGGTTCCCTCCATTGCACTGTGTTTGATTCTGCTTAAGCTTTGTGGCTGCGCACTTGTGTTGTGTGTGCCTTTGCTTTGCGATGCTGGAATGACGAAGCGGTAACTACCCCATTTATACTAGGTAGTGCGCGTGAGATAGGCCGACAGACTGAAGAGTATTCCATTCCATGTCACTTCTTGGCGTTTTGATGCCATGGGATAGGATAATGAACATGCGTGCACCCAACGAAACGTAGCTCTGGCAAAGTGGATCTGGGAGGTGTCGCTGACAAGAGATTCCCGTGCTTTGGGAGGGTCCAGTGCAAAGTGGCACGAGGAGGTGTCACCCAACGAAACCTAAGCTGGTTTGTGGTCTGTATGATTGCATCTAGCAGACTAGCAGTGCACCATGATAATATACGGTTGGTCTTATGACAAAAATACACGTATGCACGAGCACATGCTTGCCAAGGTTCTTTGCCGCCCTCTCGCCCTTTCCAGATCACAAAGAGAAGATCGTCGGTTCGGATATTCTGTATGCGCTCCGAATGTTATCCTCATCAGGTTCCTGATTCCTCTCTATCCCCTGTGAATCATCCATCAACTCCTCGTGTAGTTGTTGTAGGTTCTGTACGTGTATGATGCATCTTACAAGCCACAGTTGCACTGGGGACGACGGTTAACCTACATGGTGTTGAGGCTAAGGAAGAAATATGCAAGAGGGTACTAGCCTGAACCTGAAACTAACGATTACTAGTTTTTCAGTCAGAAGAGTCTGATCACCTCTAAGCTCTAGCTGCCCGCGTATTGTAAGAAATTTTATTTACCAGTGGCAACAAGATATAAATCAATCCATGGACGCAGCAGCTAGCTGGTACCGGCCAGTTGCATGTATGAGGAAACAAGACGTTTCCTGAAACTGACGATAGAGCTAGAGACACCGGTGGGCACTAGCAAAGTGCATGCGTGCGGTAATTGCTGGGTCAAAAACCTGGAACCTTTTTCCATGTGAAGATGAGAATCAAAGCATCTTGGTCTTATCCGACGCTGTGGCCGTGAGTATTATTCGGAAACGGAATCAGTCGACTGGATTCTTTTTGCCATCAGTTGAATGTTTCATGGGATTTCAGTCTATTTTTCTTTTCTTGTGATGATCGATTTTTTGGCAAGATCAGCTGCATTTTTTCTCGTTTTAGTTGCACTTCTTAAGGAGTATACACTAATTGCACATTAATTGAAAGCATGTTTCCATTTATTTCTTTTATATTTGATCGACTGTTTAGTCCGGTTGTTTTCAGTCGACCAGTGAG
Organism: Triticum dicoccoides; assembly: GCF_002162155.2. Classification (NCBI taxonomy): domain Eukaryota; kingdom Viridiplantae; phylum Streptophyta; class Magnoliopsida; order Poales; family Poaceae; genus Triticum; species Triticum dicoccoides. The sequence goes on from NC_041385.1 coordinate 739,386,778, forward strand.
TCAAAAAATTCCAACCAACTTGGTAAAGTTGGATCCCTTTGGAAAAATCTTGGAGCGCTTGGTTAAGAACGGCACACAAACACACATTGACCGTGAGTCTTCGGCCCCTGTCCTTAGAGCATCTATAGCAGGCGCCCTAGACCCTCCTTCACTGATCGGTCATAAAATTTTGACCCAGATAGACGCCTCAAACGAGTCTCAAACACCCGTGCTGACCGACACTCCTCATATCTAGCCCAGATATGAGGCTAATATAGGGGCACCCGGACGCCTCCGAACACGTCCGTTACGTCGGACCCGGCCACGCTGACCCACTCGACCCCATATATATTGTTCCCCATCCGCTCTGCGGAACAAACTCTAACCACTTCACACTCCTCTCCCCTCCACTCCCTCCGCCACCCGAGCTTGTCTTCGGCGATTTCCGGCCGTCTCCTGCATGGTGGGCAGCGGATCTAACTCCGACCAGTCCGGATCTGTCGACTAGGGTGTCATGCAGTCCGCATTGCACTCCTCCGCTCCTGGGAGGACAGGGCCTGACCGACGGACGGATCTGTCCGGCACGACTCCATAGCGTCGGCTCAACGGGCGCTCGGGCCCTTTGGGGCTGGATCATTGCGGTCCCAGTAGCCGGAAAATCTCTCCTTCCACATCACCGGCAGGGCAGACTATGTGTCCTACCGGGAACAGACAGCCCGCCATGAGAAGGAGGGATAAGGGCCGCCGAGGCGGAAGGCGGCTGATGCGGCGGGGCGGGCGGCCGCAGAGAAGGAAGTCATCCGCGCCCGCATTGTGAAGAAACGACAGCGGAGGAACACGTGCGCCCTCATCCAAGAGCAGAATCGGGTGGTCCGTGCCATGGCCGGGTGGCCACCGAAGGAGGGGAAGGAGGACAGCTTCGGCGAAGAGCGGATCCGGCTCGATCCCTACTGCGACTTCGACCAGTACTTCCGCAAGAAGGACGGCAAGGACGTCGGGAAGGGCAAGGGCAGCCGTGGATGCAGTGGCAGAGCTTGGGCCAAAATTCTGGAGGGGCAATGGGCTGAGGAGGGGCTAAATTATGAGGTCTGGCCTTATTTTCCTGTTCTTATGGCCCAAATACCTAGGGGTAGTGAGGGATTTCTTCATGGGCTGGGGGGCGGTGGCCCAGGTTGCACTCCAAGAAGCTCCGCCACTGCGTGGATGTTCTTCACAATAGCCAAACATGCCAAATTTTGATAGTTCGATGGCATGTTAGTAGTAATGGAGTAGCCGGACGATGTGTGTAATGCATCGACGTAGTTGCATGAGTTTGTGTGGATTTGAGATATGATAATTAAGACGTCCGGATGTGGACTGCATTATTTAAGACGTGACATGTCAGTGTCCGTGAACACGCCGAACGCATCCGCGGGTGTTTAAAGGGCCGAATTTACCATCACGGCGTAGATGCTCTTATTCCGCCTTTGAAAGGATCGCGACGACTTGACGGGGAAGGAGGCATCCATGGGATGGAACGAGCACCGTCCATGAAAAAGCGGTGTAGGTTTCGCTCTTGATACTCACTAGACTAGATGACCGAGGCGCTAGGCAAATAATAGAATGGGTAAGCGTTTCCACAGCCAGCGAACTTATCCAACCCCGGCCGGTGATGCTCACTGGATGGTGGTCGTGGTATACGGTACCGTAGGTCTTGAGCATTCTTCGGCGGAGTCCACGTCCCAACACCTGGGGAAATCGTGTCCGGCCGGTGATGAGATAACCGCCGGCCGAATCACGTTAGGTACTTGGGCCGACGTATACATTTTGCCTTATCCTACGCTGTTTAACACTCCCTTCTTTTCGGTTGGCTTAATTTAAAAATCTTTTCAACCAAGATAGATGATGAATGATGGAATTAATTTTTATAGTTTGTAAAAGCATTTAATTAATACTCTCATTTTTATAAATATTATGTATACCGATGCATTAGTTACGTCACATGCATGCATGACCATTAAATGACCAATAACCTCTAGATTCATTGATGAGTTTTTTCTTCATTTTTGCATGAGTGATTTGATACAACTTGAAATCTGAACATGGATGGTAAATACTCCATCCGTTTTAAAATATAAGTCTTTGTAGAGATTTTACTATGAACTACATACGAAACAAAATGAGTGAATCTACACTTTAAAATGCATCTATATACATCTGTATGTGATCTATAGTGAAATCTCTACAAAGACTTATATTTAGAAACGGAGGGAGTAATATAGTAGAATTGAGACTTAAAAATCGGGAAAACAAACTTTTCAGATGAGCCCTATAAACCGGAAAGAAGGGAGTACGTCCTGCGCATTCCATTGCTGATTACCAACACGCCAACCCAAATGGACGGTGCTTTTGTCCTCTTTTTTCCGTTTGGGTTGGCCGCCCGCTCGGCGTCCGCTCATTTTAAGATTTGGGTCGGCAATGCGCGCAACGGAAAATTTTGAAAAAGGCCCGCCATCATAGATCATGCCAGCGGCCATGTCGTCGCCCGAAGTTCATGCCGGCACCATGCCAGCTTCAGAAAAACACCACATAGTTGAGCTGGCGCACTTGCCAGCGGCCGGCACACATGCCAGCACACAAAAAAGGATGGGAGTTCGACCACGCCATCGCGGCCGTGGGCATGCCAGTAGACTTGCCAGCATACAAAAAAGAATGGCGTTCGCCGCCATAGGTCACTCGTCGTCGAACTTGAGCATGTCGGCCTGCATCTTCTCAAACCACGACCTCTTTCGTGGCGACATGGTGTTGAGATCCACCTTCATGATCTTCACCCCTGTCGTCATGCTAGTGAGAGCCACTTCGTTCGCCTTGGTCATGGCATTGGAGGCCTCGATCTCTAGCATCTTGGCTTGCTTCTCCGCCTCCATCTCAAGCATCCTCATTTGCTTCTTCGCCTCCATTTCAAGCCCCCTCCTTTGGATTTCCATGAAGGCGTTCATCTGTTCGTCTTGCCGGCGCTTCTCCTCCCTTGAGTCCTTCTTAGTCATCATGTCCTCCACGGCTGTGATCAAGGCATTCGACTCGCATCCCACTTGTCCTCCTTCTTGGAGTTGGTCTTCCCCCGCGGCCGTGGCTTCTTGTCGTCCCCAACCTCCCCCACGGCCTTCTTCCCCACACGCAACATGAGGGCGGCATATTACGCCTTGAACTTCTCCTCGTCTTTGATGACTCTCCAACAATGCGAGAGGTTTAAGGACTTGATATCGTGTTGGCTTGAATGCCTCCAAAGTTTGGAATGCCTACAAATGAATTGCATGCAAGCATATTGGCCAATGGATATGGAAATGGACATGCCAACATAAACGGAATGACACAAAGAGGGGTGCTTACTAGTATACCATGTCTTGCATGCTAATGTCATTCACGGGGTGTGCCTTGATGCTCTCAAGTGTGGCATAAAACTTGTTGCACTCTTGTTGGATCTCCTTCCAACGCTTCAAAATGGACACCCACCCGCGCGTGCTATGCATTTGGTACGGCGGAAACTTCTTGCGCTCATGGAACTCACGATGAACACGAGTCCAAAAGGTTGATGCCTTTTGTTCAGCCCCGGTCTTGGGGTCGTGCCCAATGTCCCTCCAACACTCACAAAGGAGCTTATCCTTAGCCGCCGTGTACGCCTTGGTCCGCCTGCTCTTGCGCTTCGTCTTCCCCCCGGTGGCTTGGTTGGCGAGCTCGTCCTCGAACAAAGGCTCCCCTTCCATGTCCAATTCATCCTCGTCCTTGAGTCTGTAGTCCTCTAGAAACTCGTGGTCAAGCGGGAAACCGTCCAGGTCCAAGCCGACCTGATCATGCATGAAGGCGACCTGTCTTGATCAAAGGTGGACAACGTGAACGGCCCTCGGTCGTCCTGATTTTGTGTCTCATCGGGATCGTAGCCAGCCCCGGCAGCACCGCCAGCGGCCGCCACGCCACCCTCGAAGATGATGTTCTGCATGTAGTCGTCTCCGCCGGAGGCCGGCATTCTGTCGAACAGGTTGCGTGCGCCCAACAGCACATCGGCTGGCATGTGCCGCACGCGTTTCCTCGCCCCTCCGGATGACGAGCCACCGGCCACCGGGGTGGCATTCAGGTCGATGGCTGCGGACGCGGGCGTGGAAGGCGCCACCACACTCACCTCAAGGGAGTGTTCCCCGGAGAGTCGGAGGCTTGCGGGTAGACGTGGAAGCCGGGAATCGGCTCCATCACCGACGCGCTGGGCGACTCAGGCAGCACCAGCCGAGGAAACGCAGATGAGCCGGTGCTGGCCGGGGTTTAACCCTAGGTACACTACTAGGGAAAAGCCTATACACATGATCTTACCAGCAGCGAGTTTTAAAATAAGGCGCTGCTGCAATTTATCAGTAGCACGCTCCACCAGAACTCGCTGCTGAAATAAAAGTAGCAGTAGCGCGCCTCCACTAAGCCACGCTACTACTATAATTCCCACGACCCCGACGCGAAGCTAGTTAATGCAGTAGTGCGTTAACTAGAAGGGCGCTACTGCTAGGTAGTTTATCAGTAGCGCCTTTACCTACACCGCACTACTGCTAAAACTAGCTATCTCCCGCTAAGGGAGTCCTGACAGCCGAACTATATACTTTGGCCAGACTGTTGGACTATGAAGATACAAGATAGAAGACTTCGTCCCGTGTCCGGATGGGACACTCCTTGGCGTGGAAGGCAAGCTTGGCGATTCGGATGTAGATCTCCTCCTCTGTAAACCGATTCTGTGTAGCCCTAGCCCCCTCCGTTGTCTATATAAACTGAAGGGTTTAGTCCGTAGGACACAACAACAATCATACCATAGGCTAGCTTCTAGTGTTTAGCCTCTCTGATCTCGTGGTAGATCAACTCTAGTAATACTCATATCATCAAGATCAATCAAGCAGGAAGTAGGGTATTACCTCCCTCGAGAGGGCCCGAACCTGGGTAAACATCGTGTCCCCAGCCTCCTGTTACCATTAGCCTTAGACGCACAGTTCAGGACCCCCTACCCGAGATCTGCCGGTTTTGACATCGACATTGGTGCTTTCATTGAGAGTTCCACTGTGTCGTCGCGATAAGGTTTGATGGCTCGTCTCGTTGTCAAAGACAACATCACCTCCGGGGGAGCCCTGGCTCTAGGCCAAACTCTCCAGCTGGGCGGCTTCTTTATGACCGCCCGATCGGCTATTGCGCCGACAATGACTTCTCAGGTCATTAAAACTAGCCTCCACGTTGATTCGGAATTTGCCGAACAGATGGACCCAATGGAGCTCCTCTCCCTCAACGAGCTCTTGGATTGCATCGCTGCCCTGGGCGTTGCTACATACTATGACCGGATCAGGCTTAAACCTGACCAAAGGGAGATTTACTCTCCACCGGCCACCCATGAGATAGCGGTAGTGGAAGAGAATCATCCTAATTCTCCCTCTACTTTAAGGATGAACTATGTCCGGATTTCTGAGCTCTCCGAGCGGACACCCGCTCGCGGGAGGACATGACCCCGGCCCTAGACTCGGGATCGGGTGGCGGGTCGAAGAAATCGGGCAATGCCCCAGAACCCGAGCCGTTAAGCTCGGAAGCCTCTTTGCCCCTGGGTGCCAGATCGAGTCGGGATTCAGATTCAAATCCACCCACCCACCCAGATTTATCCAATCTTTCCCATTTCAGACAAGAGCCCCAAGAAACAGTACATCATTACTGGGCCGGATTCCTCCTTGTGATAAACAGGGTCAAGGACTGTCGCAAGGCAGATGCAATCTCCCTCTTTTGCAAAAATTGCACGGACAAAGGGATTCTCAACGCTATAAGTCACCGTGACATAGTACACTTCGCTGACTTAGCGGCCATAGTGCCAAAATACTGCGCGATGGAAAGCGTCTGGAAAACCCAAACAAGTTTCTGGGACAATCCGGCTCTAGCCAAATCCTCTATCCAAACTAAAAGGGTAAACTCTCGTAAGTCACCTGATTCAAGTACCAAAAAAATAAAGCCCGCCGCAAGGCGTGGAACCATATTGGAAGAATGGCTAAATGGGCCATGCAAGATTCACAGCACACCGGATACTACGCGAATGCATAGCCTTAGAGCATGTTGGATACTCCGGCAAGTAGCAAAGAGCGGCGAGGATCTCCTCATAAAACATACAGCAGAGCAACATCCCACCGGAGACAACAATACGGTATTTACAGTCTTTGAGACTTTCTCCTCAAATAATAGGCGCAAGCGAGCTCAGTGCAGCCTCGCAGAAGTTTGCCACGTGGCAACAATAAACCCATGGAATGACATGGCTATAACTTACAATGCCAGTGACGAACCTCAATTCCGAACAGTCCGAGCACCAGCCGCTTTGGTCCTTAGCCCAATCGTGGATGGCTTCAGGCTCACTAAAGTGCTCATGGACGGCGGAAGCAGACTAAACCTCATCTATGAGGAAACCCTTAACAAGATGGAAATTGACAAGAGCCGTATTGAACGAAGCATCACGACCTTCAGGGGAATCATCCCTAGTCGGGAGGCACAATGCGCGGGAAAAATCACACTGGATGTGGTATTCGGCACGCTAGAGAATTACAGGTCCAAAGAAATTACATTCCAAGTGGCCCCGTTCAGCAGCGGATACCACGCCCTCTTGGGGCGGGACGCATTCAGGAGTTTTTAGGCCATACCCCATTACGGGTACATGAAGCTCAAAATGCCCGGGCCCAATGGAATCATCACTCCAGCTAGCGATCCGGACGTCGCACTCCGCGCCGAAAATAAAACTGCTGCCCTCGCCCTGGAGGCATTATCAGAAGCCCTCGCGGTCGAAGAACTGACAACACTGCGAGCAACAATGGACAAAGACGACGTTATACTCGACAAGCGACCTAAATCCACCTCCTTCAAGCCAGCGGACAAGATAGTCAAATTCCAGGTCCACCCAACGGACCCTTCGAAGACAGCTTCCATCGGGACACAGCTGAACCCCACAATAGACGCCGCACTGCGAGACTTCCTGCGTGAAAATTGGGATATTTTCGCCTGGCATCCTTCAGACATGCCGGGCAGCCCACGCAGGCTGGCCGAACACGGCCTCAATATACTGAAAGGATATAAGCCAGTCAAGCAGACTCTTAAACGCTTCTCAGAGCCTAAGCGGCAAGCCATGCGAGAAGAGCTAGCCAAGCTACTCGAGGCCGGATTCATCGAAGACATCAAACATCCGGATTGGCTAGCAAACTTGGTAATGGTACCAAAAAAGGACAAATCCTGGCGCTTGTGCGTCGATTTCAAAGACCTGAATAAAGCTTGCCCTAAGGATCCCTTCCCCCTCCCCCGCATTGATCAAATGATCGATGCCACCGCAGGACACGACTCATTGTGTTTCCTTGACGCATACTCCGGATACCATCAAATAAAGATGGCAGAGTCCGACCAGGCCGCAACGGCCTTCATCACTCCGTACGGCCCCTTCTGTTTCAACACCATGCCCTTGGGGCTCAAAAACGCCGGCGCAACCTATCAACGCATGATTCAGACATGCCTGGAAACACAAATCGGCAAGACAGTAGAGGGCTACGTAGACGATGTGGTCATCAAAACAAGACACATCGAAACTTTAATAGATGACTTGAGGCTTACGTTCGATAATCTCCGAACATACGACATCAAGCTCAACCCGGAGAAGTGTGTCTTTGGAGTACCCTCCGGAAAATTGCTCGGCTTCATCGTTTCCAATAGAGGAATTGAAGCCAATCTGGCAAAAATCCGAGCTCTGACACAGTTGGCTATCCCAACAGACCCCAAGCAGATCCAGAAACTAACTGGATGTGTGGCTACCTTAAGTCGCTTTATCTCCCGCTTAGGAGAGAAGGCACTACCGCTGTATCGCCTTCTTCGACGCACCGAGCACTTCGAGTGGACGGATGCGGCCACGGCCGGACTGGAAGAAATAAAGGCACTCTTGGCCACAAACCCAGTCCTGACCGTGCCAAACATTGGCGAACCCATGTTATTATACATAGCCGCAACAAACCAAGTTGTGAGCACAGTGCTCGTTGTCGAACGAGAGGCAGACGGACACAAGTTCCCGCTTCAAAAGCCGGTATATTACGTGTCCACTGTCTTCACTCCATGCAAATCTCGGTACCCACACTATCAAAAGATAGCATACGCGGTCTTCATGGCATCCCGGAAACTATGACACTACTTTCAAGAGTGTTCGATCACAGTGGCCTCCGAAGTACCACTCAATGACATAATAAATAACCGCGACGCAACAGGCCGAATTGCTAAATGGGCTATTGAGATCCTCCCGTTCGACATAACATACAAACCACAGCGGGCCATTAAGTCACAAGTACTGGTGGACAAGTTCACCAAATGGATAGAAGCCAAACCAGTTAAAACGGTTGAATCCAGACCAGTGATAGAATTCATATCGGAGGTTGTACACCGTTACGGTGTCCCCCACAGTATCATCACCGACAATGGCTCGAATTTTACAGCCGAGGAGGTGAAAACCTGGTGCGGCAAAATGGGCATTAAGCTCGACTACGCCTCTGTCTATCACCCCCAAACAAACGGTCAAGTCAAACGTGCAAATGGTCTTATCATGAGCGGCATTAAACCCAGACTAGTGCGATCCTTGAAGGAATCATACACGCATTGGGTCGAGGAACTCGACTCCGTACTCTGGGGGCTGCGGACCACGCCAAATCGTACCACTGGATACACACTATTTTTTATGGTGTACGGCGCAGAAGCAGTACTGCCCTGCGACATAATCCATGACTCACCTCGCGTGCGCATGTATGAAGAGAAGGAAGCCGAGCTAGATCGGCAGGACATCTTAGATGCGTTGGAGGAGGAGCGTGATGTCGCTAAAGCCCGTTCCGCATTCTATCAGCAACAGGCTCGAAGGTATCAAAGCAGAGAAGTACGGGCCAAAACTTATAACATTGGCGAACTCGTTCTACGCCTCATGGAGAAGAAGAAGGACAAGCTCAAACCCAAGTGGGAGGGTCCCTTCATCATTGATAAAGTTCTCACTTAAGGAGCGTACCCTCTGCGCAGTGCACCTGATAACAGACTCGAGCCGAACCCAAGGAACGCGGCCAGACTTCGGAGATTCTAAGCCTAGCGCCGAACCCAGTGTTCGTCTCCTTAACTCTGCCTCTTCAATTATGTTCTCTTCCCTCCTTTCTCGCCCCTTTTTCCTTTATTTATACAGCCATAAAACTGTACGGATGCCCTGAGCACTCCGGCCGCATTATGTGTGCACACTATACCTGGGGGCTTCCTATTCGGAAGCTAAATATAACTACTTTAATGGCTTCTTGCCAGCCACATATGCATTTTCTTTCCATATGTGCCTTTTCTTCACCATTATATGCATCGATATGACTTAAGTTTTGGCCATGCTGGGTTGCCTGGCTCTTGTATTTATGCCCTACGTTCCCGTTAATTCGGCTAGGGCATAAGGGGAGCACCTCTGCGATTGTTACTGCCGGTTGAGCCGGATGTGTACCTCAGACTGGGTGAAGCCGAAAGCTAGCGTTCTTAAGGGAATATTCGGTCGGTGAACAAAAGATGTTCTCGTTCATAAGAACGAAAATACCCAGATGTTTTGTTTCCTGCGCTTCTGTTCGTAGTTCGGACATGCACATCGATGCATGCGCACCTAGAGAAAGGAACCCCTAACGGAACTATTCTCTCTCGAAGATGTTTCTTACTATCCATGTAATATAACATAACTAGTTGGGTACTTGTCTGTTCAAGCACTTATGACCCCTACACCTGGTTTCCACGCATACCCCGGTTTTCATAACTGTGCGGGTATTCGGATACACCCGGACTGTCGGATTCGGGGGCTGAAGCGAATAGGTCCGCCATGACAAATGATTTTCAATCTAGCTAGGGAGTACATGAGCCCATTCAAATTACATAGTCATATAGACTGGCTGTACTCTTCCTCTATACCATCCAACAGGCTGTCTAGCTTACAATCCTGTTGGGAATACTTTGCAGCTAACGCTACTTGGTCATATACCAGAGTAACGGGTATCTCTTGTCCATCTAACCCAGTCGGTCTGACTTCGGCCATATGGTTCGGGTCAGCCTTGGCGTATCACGTCTTCACCATGGCCCAAGCTTCTCTCGCACCTTGCCAGCAAGCTGATATCTTCCACAATCGGAAGCGCCGCCGTGATCCTTTAAGCATCTCTACAAGTTCGCTCATGCCTCCTAGCAGGGAAGCGGACGGCCACAAAGCCTGGGCAATACCCTGCATCACCTGCCGAGCTCGTTCGTGCAGTTGTGAAAGCTGTTGCAGCATATCGCCTACGGAACCGGGCATATCCTCTTCAGGGCGGCCCGTCAACATACCTGCAGACATAACTCTATCAATACGCCTCCTCGCCGAACTATACTATAGTTCGTTCAAGCACTTACTATAAATGCCACGTCGAAGCCTCCGGTTCTCCTTCACGGAGTCCGCGAGCTGAGCCCGAACATATTTCAATTCGACGCTCAGTTGGAGATTAGCATCTTGCAGCTTATTCTTCTCCTGAATAGACTGCGTCAGCACGCGTTCGCCCGCCTTCAGCTGACTTCGCAGATGCAGCTCATTATCTCCCACGGTCTTCGGATTTCCTCTGGGATTGCCTGCCGAATCTTTCGTCAGATTTATAAACCATGTCGAACATACAAACTGGTAGAAGGAAATTATTACCAGAAGAAGCCTTTTTGGATTCCTCTTGTTCGGCTACATTGGCCTTCATTTGGGCCTTACACTCCTCCAGCTCTTGAGACAACTGGGCATTCTTCTCTATAAGAACCTATGCATTTAATGATCCTTAAATCAGTTGTGCCAACTGTTTCAAGTCTCAGGGGCTACTACTACACATACTTATTAAATTTTCTTACCCGTATATCCTTCACATACTGGTCCATTGCTCTGGCAAGTCCATCTTGAGCAGCGCGGACATAGGCATGTCCGGAATTGAAGGCATTACGCCTCTTCGGAAAAAAATACCACCACGGAGTACGGCCCGTCGGCGCCGGTGATTCATGGCGCTCTCCACTTCTGAATTTGTGGCAGAAAGCATATTGTATCCTCCGCAGGAGGACAGTTTGGCATTGTCCCCACGTCAGCCTCCGCCCGTGAATCCTGTCCAGGAATCCGGCTGCTGGAGGCATGGCCGGTAGGGTCCCCGGGCATAGTCCGGAGTTTCCTGTCAGGATGTAATTAAAGCCGTCACGCCTCGACAAAAAGACCAAATAAACCACGGGGCAAGTTTAATGAATACCTCTGCGCCTGCGTATCGCTCCTAACCGCCTTCCTTTTAAGCCTACCTTGTCTAGGCGCCTCTTGCTGAGAAGCCCCCGCGGGTTCCGCACAATGTCCCGACTGTCGTTTCTATAAAAGTACGGCATGTGAGCTTAAGGTACGGCAAAATGAAGGAATTCTTTTGGAAGGTTGGAACCCCGACATTACTTACATGCGACACGGGAAGCAGTCTGGGATAATCCGCGATGATGGCCACTAAAGGGCCGCCACTGCTTGCCTGATAGAAAGCCCCGTCGACGAATTCCACGGATATGTCTGGATCTTCTTCAAGTCCGGGGTCGAGAGCCCGGCCGGGATCCTCTGGCTGCGGAGAGGGGCTGTTGAACTCTTTCACGGCCTTCCTTAGTTCCTGTTTTGAAATGGCAAGGTAAATAATTGTGACAAAGAAGGTGAGAGCGAACAGAGTCGAGTAAAAGATGACAACTTACCTAGCTTCGGGGGTTGTACATGGAAAATCCATCCCGTGGTTTAATGCGGAGGAACTCCTCTTCTTCTCCCTTGTACAATTCGGACAGTATCCTCGCCAAAGATGTGGCGGAGTCCGGACCTTTGCGACCGCAGCGGGAGGCATCGTCTTCTCCATTGAAGTGCCACATGGGTTTTCCCCTATATTGAAGTGGCTGCACTCCCCTTATTATGCATATTGACATAACTTCGATTATTGTCAATCCTGATTTGGCCAGGGTTTGTATCCGGTTCATCAGATAAAAGACTTCCCTGTTATCTTTCTCTTGGGGGCTCCAAGGGCGCCAGCTTTGGCGTTTCTTAAGCGGAGTATTTGTAAACTCAGGAAGGCCTGTCCGGACTGGGTCCGGAAGGGGAACGTCGTCAACATAAAACCACTCCGAGGGCCAGTCTTCGGACGCCTTCTTCGGAGTACCAGGCAGGTATCCGGTCTGGGCGATGCGCCATATTTCGGCTCCGCCCACTTGATATATGGATCCCTCCTGATTGCGGGGGACGAGGCAAAATAACCTCTTCCATAACTCAAAATGAGCTTCACAGCACAGGAACAGCTCGCAGAGAGGAACATAACCCGCGATGTGCAGTATGGAGGTGGGGGTAAGATTATTCAACTGGAGACCGTAGAACTCCAGGAGCCCACGGAGGAATGGGTGGATTGGAAACCCAACGCCTCTTAGCAGATATGGAACAAGGCATACTCGCTGCCCCCAAGATGGGTTAGGGAATCTCTCCTTCTTCTCCCCGCCATTATAAGTGGCTAGTCCGGATCAAACGGGGACCATGTATGCGGGCGGAAGGAACCCTTTAGTCTGCAGCTCTATTAGGCGGCTGTGAGGGATGGAACACTTTTCCCAATCCCCTGGTTTCGAGCTAGGGGAGCGTCGAGTGGGGCTGCGGCGACCGGTCATGATGGGATGGCCTCTTTTGAACGCGCTCTGCAGAATGCTTGCTTGGGAGAAGGTGGTGTGATTTGGATTCGAGGATCCCCGTCTCTTCAAATAGGCGGCTTGCCTACGGGATTAGGGTGGCAAATGTAAAAATGCCCCGGCCCCTCGCCTTCGATCGACACGTGGAGGTGGCCATTATTGAAGCACAAAAGCCGAGGAGTACAACCTTACTGGGAGGCCGGACACTATTCTCTACGGCAGGTGCACCGGATTTGGAGAAGAACCTGCCTTGCAATGCCGAAGACAATCTGCGCGCCAGACTCATCGTCATTGAAGCCTGGTTCGGGGGCTACTGAGGGAGTCCTGGATAAGGGGGTATCCGGACAGCCGGACTATATACTTTGGCCGGACTGTTGGACTATGAAGATACAAGATAGAAGACTTTGTCCCGTGTCCGGATGGGACTCTCCTTGGCGTGGAAGGCAAGCTTGGCGATTCGGATGTAGATCTCCTCCTCTATAAACCGACTCTGTGTAACCCTAGCCTCCTCCGGTGTCTATATAAACCAGAGGGTGTAGTCCGTAGGACACAACAACAATCATACCATAGGCTAGCTTCTAGGGTTTAGCCTCTCTGATCTCGTGGTAGATCAACTCTTGTAATACTCATATCATCAAGATCAATCAAGCAGGAAGTAGGGTATTACCTCCATCGAGAGGGCACGAACCTAGGTAAACATCGTGTCCCCAACCTCCTGTTACCATTAGCCTTAGACGCACAGTTCGGGACCCCTACCCGAGATCCGCCGGTTTTGACACCGACACCCACCACCCACGCTCTCCTCTATCCGATTCACACTCACACTCACACTCTCTTGATCTCCCCCTCAACCCCCCCCTCGCGTCGGTCCTCCCCCGCCGACCACCGTCGCCTACCCCTCCTTCCTCTACGCCGCTGTCACCTCCTCCTCCTCGCTGGACTCGGTACCGCCCTCCTTCTCCGTCCTCCCTTGAGGCGCCGCCGGCCGGCCCCTCCTCGCTCCGCCCTTCATCCTCCGTCCTACTCTCTCCTCCCTCCTCCAGTCGCCCCTCCTTCTCCCTCCTCCCCCCTCCATCCACAACCCCTCCTACGTACTACATTTTGATTTAGTAGGCTAGTTCATATGGAACATTTTGATTTCGTTCATATGATTTAGTTGATTTAGTAGGATAGTTGATTTAGAACATTTTGATTTTGTTGATTTAATAGGCAAGTTGATCTAGTAGGCTAGTTGATTTAGTTGATTTATAGAACATTTTGATTTAGTTGATTTAGAGAACATTTTGATTTAGTTGATTTAGTATGCTAGTTGATAGCTTTGAAGATTTGGCACCACCTAGCTAGATCTTAGGATTATAATTGTCCATCAAATTGCTTCTCGCGGAAGATTTGGCATTTGGTTGTTGGTTCTATTCTAGAAGGTGTTAGTAAGCTATGAAAATATAACTGAAGAAGAACCAAAAAATCACATGCTATTGTTTTTCTTTCGTGTGAAGTGGATCGTTAATCCTTTTCTCATATTGCTTTAGGAAAATGGCGCTGCCACCACCACCACCACCATGTCGATTGTGCAAGTCAAGGTGCGCCAGTAGCCTTCCTAATGGCAAGCTGTTCGGCATCTAGTTCCAGCTGAGTTTTTGTCATGCGGCGGTAAGAAATTATATGAAATGTAACAACTATTTTATTTTTAGTGTTGGCATTACTGCATTGTGTCATTTTTCTTTTTTTACACAGATCGTCCCATGCAATGTGAGGTTGAAATTCAACCAGCTGACAGGAGACACTGTGACATTTGAGACTCCTGAGGGACCGTACACTATGGAGGTCGAGAAAGGACGCAATATTTCGCAGATTGGAGGAGATGGATGGGCCCGTTTCCTCACCCGTATGCGCCTTACTGGTGGTGAGTTGATCAGCTTCTCCTTCAAAGCAGAAAGACCCAAGCTGGCTATCATTTATATCAACCTGGTGGAAGATGATGAAGATACGAAGATGATGAAGATAATGAGGACCCACTCGATGAAGATGATGAGGACCCACTTCATGAAGCCATCGTAGCTCAAAGAATGAGGCTGAGCGAGGAGGAGGTGTGCAACCTATGGGACATAATTCCGCCACGTGCTGACTTTCTCGGGGTGCCATTCGTGACCCGCGTGACAAGTACCATGGTCGATCAACATGATATGGTATGTTATACTTACAAATGCAAATTATCTGTATGCTTAGTGTAGAGTCCAATGATATGTTGTGTGGAATCTAGTCGATGATATGCTTTAGTGTAGAGTTCGATCACATGCTTATTGGTGTAGAATATAAGGAACTATTAATAGTGTAGATAATCCATATATACTTATTTGCAGGAGTATGTGCGAGGATATTTATTAATTGTTATGTTTTTCTTATTCAGAAATTGGCAAAGAACCTATCTGTGAGTTATGGTATCGAGCCTGATGAAGAAGGCTCGGCTGGACTATGCCTTACCGCAAGGGGCTCCGTCACAACCTGTACTTACTGCGTGGAAACGGACGGTCGCACACACTTAAACTCGGTTGGGTGGAAGAGGTTCCTCGATGGCAAGAATCTTCGTGTTGGACAGGCCATCCTAATTACTATCAGGAACACCAACCGCCCAAGCTTGAGGATGATGATCATCTTCAATATCATCTAGAACTACATATGTGTGTGTGGCTATATCATCTAGAACGACATATGATGATTGTCTTCGATATCATCTAGAACTACATATGATGATCATTGTCGATATCATCTAGAACTACATATGATGATCGTGGTCGATATCACCTAGTACTGCTTGAGGATGCATGTTGACTATATATGAAATTGTTAAACCACGACGAGTAATTTGGAACGGAGGGAGTACTACCTAGTACCTATAATGCTTTAGGAGATTGATATCTAGTAGTACCTAGTATCTGGACCGAAACGTGGTAGGAAGCGGGGGAAAATGATGAAAGATATAGCAGTAGCGAGGGGCCAGGAAACCGCTACAGCTAACTAATAGTACCGCATTTCAGAAAAGCGCTGCTGTCAACAATAGTAGCGCGGGTACCGACCGCACTACTAATAAGAGTTAGTTGTAGCGTCGTAGTAGTAGCGCGGCTGCCCGCGCTTCTGCTAGCCTCAAAACCCGCACTACTACTAGGGTTTTCCCTAGTAGTGGTACATCAGCGCCTCCCTCGTTGCCGCAGCGACACGGGCGTTGGTGGCCTCCTGCTGCACAGCGGCGGCGATGACGGCCGCCGTGATGGCTTCCTTCCTTGCGTCCGTCGCGTGCTTTTGGCCCTTTCTCTTCGTCGACTCCCTCGCCTGCTCCTCGGGCTTCAGCTTCTTCTTCGGCTTGGGCACGGCAGCGGTCTTGCGGAGGGGCGGGGCGAGGCTTGCCTTTGCCAGAGGGGCGGTCGTGATGCCGGACGAGGCGAGGAGGCAAGGTCGGCGGCGGCATCGAGGTCGTCGTCCATGGCAGTCGGCGAGAACGCGCGCGGGCGGGAGGGTTTTGCGAAAGTGGAGGGAAATGGTAGAGGGGATGTCACCGACTGGTGGGCCAGGGGGAGGAGAAGACGGGCGCCGCGCGCGTCTGCCTCGTGTCCGCGCTGACGCAAATGAGGCTAAAAAATTGACCGGAAATGGGTCGGTAGGCGGATGAAACGCGGACGCGCGTCCGTTTGGGTCGGCACTTTGGGCCGACTTTTTTGTCTGCACCGACCCAAACGAACGCGCGCAGACGAAATTGGTCGCCACGTTTGAAGTTGCTCTGATATAGGTAGATATTTACTGCAAAGAAATTTTGGAAGATAACAAGAACTACGAGGAAGAACACGAACCTTTGGAATCCGTTGGCTATGGTGGTTTTTTCCTTTTGTACCGCCCGCTGAATCTGCTTTGGCTGACTGTTTGTCGTCCCGGCCATACGATCACTCGATCTAGGCCACCAGCGGGAGCAGCGTGCGGCGGCTAGCGCTGCCATCGCTCCCGATTATCCCGAGGACCATGCGTTCTAAGAGCATCTTCAGCCGTTGGCTCATCAGGGGACGCATAAAATCGCTGCCTCAAGCGAGCCAGCACTAAAAATCGGCGTGGGGGCAAGTGGGTTCCTAGCCGCCAACCCGAGGGCCGCCCCCCAGACGTTGTTTATGTTTAAAAAAAAGGTATTCGGCAAGTTCGGCAAATTGAACAAATTATTTGGCTAAAATTCGGCAAATTGGGCATATATTCGACATGTTCGGCATTACATAGCAAAGTTATTTAAAAAATGCCGCAACTACAACTTAAGGGCCGAAGAAGTCGCTGAGCGCAGCGAAGTCGCCGACGTCGCCGCCATCCTCGCCGTCGTCCTCGTCGGCCTTCACCTCCTTGACGTGGCCGCCCCTCCTGGACCCCTGCCCGACGTCGCCCTGGCGGACCGGTGGCGGGGGCGGCGCGCCGTCGTCGTTGTCGTCGAGGAAGACGACGCCTCCCTCGTCGCGGCCCCGTTGCCGAGCTTCGAACTGCTCTAGGGCGCGGCGCTGGCGCTCCATCTCCATGCGCGCCCAGTCATCACGCGCCCATTTCAGGGCCACTGCGTCGTCGAGCTCCCCGCCTGCGATCCCGGGCTCCATCTTCACGGCGGCGAGCCCCGGATCTGTCTTCAATTTGACGTAGCGCGGAGGAGCCGAGAAGGAGGCGCGCCGGCCGCACTCATTGATGACGATGCCGGCGCTGCGGGTGCGTCGGCCGAGCGGCGTCTTCGCTGCGGGCTCGGCCTTGACGCCGAACACCGCTGGCGAGCCGGAAGAATGGGAAGAAGAGCGGGGGGAGGAGTGAACTGTCGGGCCAACTAAAATGAACGGCACACAAACTCCACTTAATTTGATGAAGGATCATATCTCATATACCAACATTTTTTCATAAATGGGGAATATGTTATCATCCCATTCTTCCCACTCTTATGGTCAAACTGAAGTTACAAAAGGAGAGAAAGAAAGAAGGAAAAGTACATGGTGTACCACTTAGACACGTGTATGTATACATCCATGGCTACC
The DNA here is from genome assembly GCF_002162155.2 of Triticum dicoccoides. Classification (NCBI taxonomy): domain Eukaryota; kingdom Viridiplantae; phylum Streptophyta; class Magnoliopsida; order Poales; family Poaceae; genus Triticum; species Triticum dicoccoides. Next base: position 739,404,522 of record NC_041385.1, read on the forward strand.
CAGAAGATGTTCCATCAAATATAAAACCTCTTCCGGAGCCTGGACCGACCTGACCGGCCACGACGGAGCTCATCTAACTCATCATCGTCTGCTCGTTCTTGAAGCGCTCTCGGACGGACAGTATGAACGCGGTGGCCCTCTCGTCGACATCACCGGCCGCGGCGTTGGGGGCGCTCGCAGTGGCGTCGATGGAAGAAGGGTACCTGGGCTGGTAGGCGCGTGCTGTAGTGACGCTCGGGGCAGGCTTAACCTGGGCCTTGCCGGCGTACTTGGAGTACACCATCGCCACCTTCCCCTTGATCACCCTGGCGCCGTTCTTCATGCTTCCCTCCATTGCACTGTGTTTGATTCTGCTTAAGCTTTGTGGCTACGCACTTGTGTTGTGTCTGCCTTTGCTTTGCGATGCTGGAACGCCGGAGAGGTGGCTACCCCTTTTATACTGGTTTGTGCGTGAGATAGGTAGACAGACCGAAGACTATTCCATTCCATTTCACATCTTGGCTTTAGATGCCAATGGATAATGAACATGCGTGCATCGACGAAACTTAGCTCCGGCAAAGTGGACCTGGGAGGTGTCACTGACAAGAGATTCCCGTGCTTTGGGAGAGTCCAGTGCAAAGTGGCACGAGGAGGTGTCACCCAACGAAACCTAAGCTGGTTTGTGGTCTGTATGATTGCATCTAGCAGACTAGCAGTGCACCATGATAATATACGGTTGGTCTTGTGACAAAAATACACGTATGCACGAGCACATGCTTGCCAAGGTTCTTTGCCGCCCTCTCGCCCTTTCCAGATCAGAGAGAGAAGATCGTCGCTTCGGATATTCTGTATGCGCTCCGAATGTTATCCTCATCGGGTTCCTGATTCCTCTCTATCCCCTGTGAATCATCCATCAACTCCTCGTGTAGTTGTTGTAGGTTCTGTACGTGTATGATGCATCTTACAAGCCACAGTTGCACTGGGGACGACGGTTAACCTACATGGTGTTGAGGCTAAGGAAGAAATATGCAAGAGGGTACTAGCCTGAACCTGAAACTAACGATTACTAGTTTTTCAGTCAGAAGAGTCTGATCACCTCTAAGCTCTAGCTGCCCGTGTATTGTAAGAAATTTTATTTACCAGTGGCAACAAGATATAAATCAATCCATGGACGCAGCAGCTAGCTGGTACCGGCCAGTTGCATGTATGAGGAAACAAGACGTTTCCTGAAACTGACGATAGAGCTAGAGACACCGGTGGGCACTAGCAAAGTGCATACGTGCGGTAATTGCTGGGTCAAAAACCTAGAACCTTTTTCCATGTGAAGATGAGAATCAAAGCATCTTGGTCTTATCCGACGCTGTGGCCGTGAGTATTATTTGGAAACGGAATCAGTCGACTGGATTCTTTTTGCCATCAGTTGAATGTTTCTTGGGATTTCAGTCTATTTTTCTTTTCTTGTGATGATCGATTTTTTGGCAAGATCAGCTGCATTTTTTCTCGTTTTAGTTGCACTTCTTAAGGAGTATGCACGAATTGCACATTAATTGAAAGCATGTTTCCATTTATTTCTTTTATATTTGATCCGGTTGTTTTCAGTCGACCAGTGAGTCAAAAAAATTCAATCAACTTGGTAAAGTCGGATCCCTTTGGAAAAATCTTGGAGCGCTTTACGACGTGGTGCAGAACAGCACATAAACACACATTGACCGTGAGTCTTCGCCCTCTCCTTAGAGCATCAGGGCGCCTTAGATCCTCCTTAAACATCCGGGCAGCCCGCCCGGTCACTGACCGGTCATAAAATTTTGACTTAGGCGAACGTCTCAAACGGGCTTCAAACGTCCGGGCTGACCAGCACCCCTCATATGCAACCTAAATATGAGTCTAATATAGGGGCGTCTGGACGCCCCCGAGCACGTCCGTCACATCGGACCCGGCTCACACTAACCCACCTGACCCCATATATATTGGTCCCCATCCGCTCGCCGGACCAAACCCTAAGCACCTCACACTCCTCTCCCCTCCACTCCCTCCGCCACCCCGAGCTTGTCTTCGGCGATTTCCGGCCTTCTCCGGCATGGTGGCCAGCGGATCTGACTCCGACCAATCCGGATTTGTCGACTGGGGTGTCATCCCGTGCGGGTTGGAGGAGGTAATGTCAGTCCGCATTGCACTCCTCCGCTCCCGGGAGGACAGCGCCCGGCCGACGGACGGATCTGTCCGGCACGACTCCATAGCGTTGGCTCAACGGGCCCTCGGGTCCTTTGGGGCTGGATCATTGCGGTCCCAGCAGCCGGAAAATCTCTCCTTCCCCATCACCGGTCGGGCAGACTATGAGTCCTACCGGGAACAGACAGCCCGCCGTGCGAATGAGAGGATAAGAGCCGTCGAGGCCCGTATCGCAGCGGAAGGCGGCTGAAGCTGCGGCACGGGCGGCCGCAGAGAAGGAAGCCATCCGCGCCCGCGTTGTGAAGAAACGACGGCGGAGGAACACGTGCGCCCTCGTCCGAGAGCAAAATCGAGCGGTCCATGCCATGGCCGAACTGTCACCGAAGGAGGAGAAGGAGGACAGCTCCGATGACGAGCAGATCCGGCTCGATCCCTACTACATCTCCAACCAGTACTTCCGCAAGAAGGACGACAAGGGCATCGGGAAGGGCAAGGGCAGCCGTGGATGATCTTCACCACAGTCAAACATGTCAAATTTTGATAGTTCGATTGCATGTTAGTAGTGATGGAGTAGCCGAACGATGTGTGTAATGCATCGATGTAGTTGCATGAGTTTGTATGAATTTGAGATATGATAATTAAGGTGTCCGGGTGTGGATTGCATTATTTGAGACGTGACAGGTCAGTGTCCCTGAATACACCGAACACGTCCGCGGGTGTTTGAAGGGCCGAATTTATCCATCATGACCGTAGATGCTCTTATTCCGCCTTTGAAAGGATCGCGATGACTTGACCGGGGAGGAGGGATCCATGGGATGGAACGAACACCGTCCATGAAAAAGCGGTGTAGGTTTCGCTCTTGATACTCACTAGACTAGATGATCGAGGCGCTAGGCAAATAATAGAATGGGTAAGCGTTTCCACAGCCAGCGAACTTATCCAACCCCGGCCGGTGATGCTCACTGGATGGTGGTCGTGGTATACGGTACCGTAGGTCTTGAGCATTATTCGGCGGAGTCCACGTACCAACACCTGGGGAAATCGTGTCCGGCCGGTGAAGAGATAACCGCCGGCCGAATCACGTTAGCTTTTTTTTTGCAAGGCAAAAACTTTATTTCTCAAATAATAGCGAGATCATTTATAATAAAATAAAAAATAAAGTCCGGGATAGCATCTTCCCAGAACTCTGAAGATCTATTCGCTAGAGATGATTTAGCTATGCAATTAGCTACACCATTTGCTTCACAAGGGCATTTACTTACTTCTTATGATACTAGTGTATCATAAGTTAGTATCATGCATATGATACTAGTGTATGATACTACCTCCCTAATGCATAGTATGATATGGTAGTATCATATATGACTTTTTTTGTTGCCATGCATGACACATACTAGTGTAGCATTTATTATGATACGGTATCATGATATGATACTCAACCCTCTCTTACTTCATTTAATTCTATGTCATATTATCAAAGTTGCCTAGTTGGCATGCATGATACTACCTATAATACTCCCATTACAACCAGCCTTACTTTGCATAGTCCAGCCCCATCTTTTTTATCTCCAGCAGAATAGCCGATTCATGCCCAAGGAAAGCTTCGGAATTGAGAGCATCAGCTGCACTTAAGTATCAACTGCATTTAAGCTTCGGAATGGCCGAATCACGTTAGTTACTTGGGCCGACGTATACATTTTGCTTTGTCCTGTTTATCCTACGCTGTTTAATACTCCTTCTTTTTCGATTGACTTAATTTAAAAATCTTTTTAATTAAGGTAGATAATGAACGATGAAATTAATTTTGTAGTTTGCAAAAGTATTTAATTAGTACTCTCATTTTTCTTAAAATATTGTGTATACCGATACATTAATTACACCGCATGCATGCATGACCAATAATTTCGTCCTACGCGTATACCTAGGTTGCTTTATCACCCTGATATAAACTATATAAGACAAAAGTTATACCTTTTGAAAATAGAACATCTGAAGTTTATATTGGTTTATTTTTTGTAATATATGATTTGTATTAGGTTGGTCAAATTGACGACCTAGGGATACGCGCACGCCCTATAAACTGAGAGAGAGGGAGTACATTCATTGGTGAATTTTTTTCTTCATTCTTGCATGCAGTGATTTGATACAACTTGAAATTTGAACATGTGATGGTAAATGATATAGTAGAATTGAGACTTATAAATTGAAAAAACAAAGTTTTCATATGAGCCCTATAAACCAGAAAGGAAGAAGTACGTCATGCGTGTATCATTGTTGATTACCAACGATGCAGTCCCTGAGAGCAACTCCAACGCGTCGACCCAAATAGACGACACTTTCATCCGCTTTTTGTCCGTTTGGGTTGACCGCCCGCTTGGCGTCCGCCCTGTTTAAAATTTGGGTCAGCAGTGCGCCCAACGGCCGCGACCCATTTCATGTCCAGACGCAAATTTTGAAGAAGGGTCGTGGCCATAGATCATGCCAGCGGCCATGTCGTCGCTTGGAGTTCATGCCGACTGATGGGGTTATGTACCTAGGGTAGGGTCATGGACCTGATCTAAGTACCTTACCCAAGGACACCCTTAGAAGAAGTCGCCTTCCAGTTGACTAACGAGGGACACACTCGACTGACTTGAAGGACTCGACCACGAAGACTCACTCGACCACCAGAAGGTCAAGAGGCACTCTGCACTGCAACGGCCTGTAATCAAGTAGACTTTATGATAGTAAAGGCACTTTATATGGGGCGTTACCAGTAATGCCCCAGACTTAACTCACCTTAAACCCTCTCCTACGTGGGCTGGCTGGGGTCCTGGCGCACTCTATATAAGCCACCCCCCTCCACAGGTAGAGGGGTTCGGCACCTTGTAACTCATATACTCATAATCCACACGTAGGGCTATTACTTCCTCCGAGAAGGGCCTGAACTCGTACATCCTTCGTGCTTACAACCTCTCCATAGCTAGGACCTTGCCTCTCAATACCTACCCCCACTCTACTGTCAGGCTTAGAACCACGACAGTTGGCGCCCACCTTGGGGCAGGTGTTTTAGCGATTTTTGTGGAGAAGTTGCGATTCTTCCGAGTACTTTCATCATGGTGTCTGCTGTTGTTTTGGTCGAGGGTCAAGAGATCCGTCTCGGCACTCTCACCTTCATCGCCGACGACTCCGCGTGGCTCCATGAGGCTCCACTCGACGTTGATGCGCTCCCCGTCCGCGGTGCGACGCATTTTCGCGCATATGTCCGCGGCGTTCTGCTGCGGCAACTGTCGACCCAGTATCGGTCGGCTCCTCCATCGTCCACCCTCCCGGTCTCCCGCCAGCGCAAGCGCTCGGGCCGGTCGAGGCTTCAGCGATGGGTGAGGCACGCGGTGGCTCGCCAATCGGTCACCACCCAAGTTGCGGCAATCGAGCCCGACGAATCCCTCTACGGCTTGTTCGACATGTCGACTGGCTCCGTAGAGACTGCATCCGAGTGCGGTAGCAGTGATCCAGCGGCGGAAATCTTGATGGTCGACGGGCCCCGCAGTCCCCCTGGCTTCGCCCGTGATGATGGAGAAGGTGACGGAGGCGACCCCGCACGACGCCACGAAGAGTACCAGCCCGAGCCACTCGACTCTCTGCAAAGAGAGGAACTTCGCCGCAGGAACGTGGATGCCCTGCGTACTCCCATCGTAGGAGAAACCCCCGAGGCTCGTGCCTTGGAGGAGGCGCGTCTGGCCAATTTGGCCGAGCGCACTCGACTGGAGAACCTTCAGCGAGCACTCGACGAGCGCGCGCGGCAACGAGTTCCTGACACCAATCGACGTCAACTCTTCCCGCCGACTCAGGTATATCGAACCCCAATCCAGAATTTAGCAGCTGCGACCCGTATAGCAGAGTCCATCCAGCCTTCGCAGTCGGAAGCTGGCAGAGGTTTGCTGCAGATCAGGGATCTGCTCCGGGCAGCAGGAGATCAGAATTCAGCCGTGTCTCAGTCGCGCAACAGAATTCACAGTCGATCCGTCACTGCGAATACGGTTCAGTCGGCTCACAGCCCCAGATCACCTCCGCGGCGTGAAGGGCGCGAGAATCGGCAAGATCAATATGGCGACCGACTCGACCGAGATGATAGGCGTCGAGTGCCCAATTCCCCTCCGAGGGGTGGGTCTTACGCTCCTTGGCAGCAAGATGACAGGCGTCAGTACAGTACAGAGCGAAGGGTTCCAGTCGACCCCAGAGAACTAGGCTTCGACGCGCGATCCATTATCGTGCAAGGTTTGGTCGACCGGAACAGAGCCCATCGAGGCGGACTCGACAGAGATGTACCCACAAGCAGTCGAGTGCATGTTTCTGGTCCTGAATGTTTCAGTAGAGCTATCAGAGCCGCAGTTATCCCTCCCAATTTCAGGTTGGCAACAGGAGTCAGCAAGTTCACTGGTGAGTCTAAGCCTGAAACTTGGCTTGAGGACTACCGAGTGGCAGTTCAGATTGGTGGTGGGAGCGACGAGGTGGCCATGAAGCATTTACCCCTCATGCTGGAAGGTTCTGCCAGGGCATGGTTGACTCAATTACCTCCTAGCAGCATTTACACTTGGGAGGATCTGTCCCGAGTGTTCATCAGAACGTTTGAAGGAACTTGCAAGCGACCAGCTGGACTGACAGAGTTGCAAGTCTGCGTGCAGAAGGCTAATGAGACTCTCAGAGAGTATATTCAGAGGTGGATCACTTTGCACCACACTGTGGAGAATGTGTCTGATCATCAGGCAGTCTGCGCCTTCAAAGATGGCGTCAAGAACAGAGAACTGAGTTTGAAGTTTGGTCGAACCGGTGACATGACCCTGAGTCGGATGATGGAGATTGCTACCAAGTACGCCAACGGCGAAGAAGAAGACCGACTCCGAAGCGGCAAGCACAAGCCGAGTCAGTCAGAAAAAGGAAACACCAGTCGGAAACAGAAGCGGAAGGCGGAACCGGCAGCTCCTGGAGAGGCTCTGGCCGTGACTCAGGGAAAGTTTAAGGGGAAACCAAAAGGATCCTGGAACCCCAAGAAGGTAAAGGATAAAGAAGGGAACGACGTAATGGATATGCCATGTCACATCCATACGAAGAAAGACGAAGATGAAGAGGGGAATATCATCTACCCAAAGCACACCACCCGCCAATGTCGACTCCTGACCCAGCAGTTTCAGGGAAAACAGTCTAAGGACAAGGAGAAGGAGTCGGACAAGGCCGAAGACAAGGAGGACAGTGAGGAAGGATATCCGCATATCAACTCCACTCTGATGATCTTTGCGGATGTGGAAAGCAGGAGTCGACTGAAAGTGATTAACCGAGAGGTGAACATGGTTGCCCCAGCAAAAGCAAATTATCTGAAATGGTCTCAAACACCCATCACATTCGACCAATCTGATCACCCGACTCATATTGCCACCCCTGGGAGGCAAGCTTTGGTGGTCGATCCAGTTGTCGAAGGCACTCGACTGACAAAGGTGCTGATGGATGGTGGAAGCGGGCTGAATTTGTTGTATGCAGACACACTGAAAGGAATGGGCATTTCGATGTCCCGACTGAGCACTAGTAACATGAGCTTTCATGGAGTTATTCCAGGGAAGAAAGCCGAGTCACTCGGCCAAATAGCCCTGGACGTGGTGTTTGGTGATTCGAAACATTTTCGCAAAGAAAAGTTGACGTTTGAGGTCGTGGATTTTCAGAGTGCATATCATGCCATTTTGGGGAGACCAGCTTACGCACGGTTCATGGCTCGACCATGTTACGTGTACCTCAAATTGAAGATGCCCGGCCCCAAAGGAGTGATCACTGTCACCGGTGATAGGAAAAAGGCAGAAGAGTGCTTTCAGAAGGGTTCCAAGATTGCCGATTCCCAGGTGACAGCGGTCGAGTTTGAGGAATACAAGCAAAACGCAGATCCAAGTGACTTGCTACGATCAAAGAAACCCGCCACAGAGTCTGCATTCCAGTCGTCCGGTGAGACGAAGCCTGTTCACATTCACCCGACCGACCCCGATGCCGCTCCGACCCGCATCTCCACAACACTCGACCAAAAATAGGAAGAAGCGCTCATCCAGTTCCTCCGTGAGAACTGGGACATTTTTGCATGGAAGCCCGCTGACATGCCAGGTGTTCCCAGGGGACTGGCTGAGCATCGCCTAAGAGTCGACTCATCTGCAAAACCAGTCAAAGAGCATCTTTGGCGGTCCGCCGTCCAGAAGAGAAAAGCCATTGGTGAAGAAGTGGCTCGACTGTTGGCGGCAGGATTTATCCGAGAGATATACCACTCCGAGTGGCTCGCTAATGTCGTCATGGTTCCTAAGAAGGACAAGTCGCTCCGAATGTGCATTGATTTCAAGCACATCAACCGGGCCTGCCCGAAAGATCATTTTCCTCTCCCTCGCATAGATCAAATTGTTGACTCGACCGCGGGATGCGAGAGGTTATCTTTTTTAGATGCCTACTCCGGGTACCACCAGATCCGTCTGTACGGACCCGACGAGGTAAAAGCAGCTTTCATCACTCCATTCGGGTGCTTCTGCTATATCACCATGCCATTCGGCCTCAAGAATGCCGGAGCCACATTTATGCGAATGATTCAGAAGTGTCTACTCACTCAAATCAGTCGGAATGTGGAAGCATATATGGATGATATTGTTGTCAAATCACGAAAAGGTTCCGACCTGCTCGTTGATCTCGCCGAAACATTTGCCAACCTCAGAAGATATGATATCAAGCTCAATCCAACAAAGTGCACATTTGGAGTTCCTGGTGGCAAGTTACTCGGTTTTCTCGTTTCCGAACGGGGAATTGACGCTAACCCAGAGAAGATTGGCACTATTCTCCGAATGAAACGCCCTGTGCGAGTGCACGATGTCCAGAAGCTTACTGGATGCTTGGCCGCATTAAGTCGATTCATCTCACGACTCGGTGAAAAGGCATTGCCTCTTTACCGACTGATGAAGAAGACAGACAAGTTCGAGTGGACTCCAGAAGCTGATGCAGCGTTTGCCGAGCTAAAAGCTCTGCTCTCCACCCAGCCGGTGCTTGCTGCTCCAATCAGCAAAGAGCCTCTGTTGCTCTATATCGCAGCCACAGGACAAGTCGTCAGTACTGTGCTTACGGTCGAGCGGGAAGAAGAAGGAAAAGCTCTCAAAGTTCAGCGCCCAGTGTATTATTTGTCTGAAGTCTTGACTCCATCCAAGCAGAGATATCCTCATTATCAGAAGCTTGTGTATGGAATATACATGACCACAAAGAAGGTTGCTCATTATTTTTCTGATCATTCCATCACAGTCGTCAGCGACGCTCCACTATCAGAGATTTTGCACAACAGAGATGCAACTGGTCGAGTGGCCAAATGGGCGATTGAACTTCTTCCCCTTGATATCAAGTTTGAGGCAAAGAAAGCCATTAAGTCCCAGGCAATAGCAGATTTCCTTGCCCAGTGGATTGAACAACAGCAGCCGACTGAAGTTCACTCGGAGCATTGGACCATGTTCTTTGATGGCTCTAAGATGTTGAATGGTTCCGGTGCTGGGGTTGTCCTGGTTTCCCCCAGAGGAGATAAGCTCAGATATGTGCTCCAGATTCACTTTGATTCGTCCAACAATGAGGCAGAATATGAGGCCCTCTTATATGGGTTGCGCATGGCCATTTCACTCGCCGTCCGTCGCCTGATGGTCTATGGCGACTCGGATTTAGTGGTCAACCAGGTGATGAAAGAGTGGGACGTGAGAAGCCCAGCCATGACTGGATACTGCAGTGCAGTGAGGAAGCTGGAAAAGAAGTTCGAGGGGTTGGAGCTCCATCATATACCCCGACTGAAAAATCAAGCAGCTGATGATCTAGCAAAGATAGGTTCCAAGAGAGAAGCCATTCCGAGTGGTGTGTTCTTGGAGCATATACGCACTCCGTCAGTCAAAGAAGATCCTTTCACCGAAGAAACTCCACAGCCCAAGAGTGCCACAGATCCGACTGAAGTTGAAATCCCAGCGGTGGTCGACTTGATCATGGAGGTTTTTGTGGTTATTCCTGACTGGACAGTTCCGTATGTCGCATATATCCTGAGAAAAGAGCTTCCGGAGGATGAGGAAGAGGCTCGACAGATCGTCCGTCGGTCTAAGGCCTTTACCGTAATCAAAGGACAATTGTACAGAGAAAGCGCGACTGGAGTTGGTCAGAAGTGCATAACACCAGAAGAAGGTCGACTCATCCTCAATGATATTCACTCGGGGACCTGTGGTCATCATGCGTCCTCTCGGACCATCATGGCCAAAGCATACCGAGCCGGATTTTACTAGCCAAAGGCGAATGAGATGGCAAAAGAGATAGTGGATAAGTGCGAGGGATGTCAGTTCTACTCGAATATGTCGCACAAGCCTGCGTCGGCTCTGAAGACCATCCCACTCGTCTGGCCTTTCGCAGTATGGGGACTGGACATGGTCGGTCCTTTGAGAACAGGACGAAGTGGCTTCACGCATGTACTGGTGGCAGTCGACAAGTTCACCAAGTGGATCGAGGCTAAACCAATCAAGAACCTTGACACCGGTACTGCTGTTAGCTTCATCAGAGAACTAATATTCAGATATGGAGTCCCGCACATCATCATTACGGATAATGGGTCGAACTTTGACTCGGAGGAATTCAGAGATTTCTGCAACTCCGAAGGCACACGGGTCGACTACGCTTCAGTCGCCCATCCGCAGTCGAATGGACAAGCAGAGCGAGCTAATGGACTGATTCTTAAGGGATTGAAGCCTCGACTGATGCGTGATCTCAAACACGCAGCTGGAGCTTGGGTCGACGAACTTCCCTCAGTACTTTGGGGACTGCGGACCACACCTAATCGGTCGACCGGAAGAACTCCATTCTTCTTGGTCTACGGAGCTGAAGCAGTCTTGCCGAGTGATCTTCTCCACAATGCTCCCCGAGTTGAAATCTACAATGAAGCAGAGGCTGAACAAGTGCGGCAGGACACAGTCGACCTTTTAGAGGAAGAAAGGGAGATGGCTCTGATCCGGTCGACCATCTACCAACAAGATTTGCGTCGTTTCCACGCCAGAAATGTGAGAGGTCGAGCCTTCCAGGAAGGAGATTTGGTTCTCCGAGTGGATCAGCACAAACCACACAAGCTTGCTCCTTCTTGGGAAGGCCCCTTCGTCGTCACCAAGGTTCTCCACAACGGGGCGTACCGTCTTTACAACGTCAAGCATAATATCGACGAGCCCCGAGCGTGGAACGCGGAGCTACTCCGCCCATTTTATACTTAAGTTTTATCACTCGGATGAGTTGCAATCAAGTACTTCTGTAGTTCATGGACCTCAAAATAATAGTGTCATAGTTCCTCCATAATTTCTGTCACTTTTTATTTTTGTCCAATAAAATTCCCCCTCAGTGGGTGACTTAGCCGCGAATCCGTTTCGCCTAAGTTTGTAAAAATCCTACCGAGTGGGGAGCCAGACTCCCACTCGGAGGCTTAGCTGCGAATCCGTTTCGCCTAAGTTATCAAAATCCTACCGAGTGGTAAGCCAGACTTTCACTCGGGGGCTTAGCTGCAGCCCTGTGCTCGCCTAAGTTACAAAAATCCTACCGAGTGAAGAGCAACCCTCTCACTCGAGGGCTTAGCTGCAGTCCAAGCACTCGCCTAAGTTATAAAAATCCTACCAAGTGAAGAGCAACCCTCTCACTCGGGGGGCTTAGCTGCAGTCCAAGCA
>NC_041385.1:739417359-739427155 GCF_002162155.2 Triticum dicoccoides
TGCCGAGTGAAGAGTAAACCTCTCACTCGGGGGCTTAGCTACAGTCCAAGCACTCGCCTAAGTTATCAAAATCCTACCGAGTGGTAAGCCAGACTTTCACTCGGAGGCTTAGCTGCAGCCCTGTGCTCGCCTAAGTTATAAAAATCTTGCCGAGTGAAGAGCAACCCTCTCACTCGGGGGCTTAGCTGCAGTCCAAGCACTCGCCTAAGTTATCAAAATCCTACCGAGTGGTAAGCCAGACTTTCACTCGGGGGCTTAGCTGCAGCCCTATGCTCGCTTAAGTTATAAAAATCCTGCCGAGTGAAGAGTAAACCTCTCACTCGAGGGCTTAGCTGCAGCCCAGTGCTCGCCTAAGTGGACTGAAGAATAAGTCGATTGCAGTAAAGGCGCCTTGCTTTGAACCTGCAAAAGACATTTCGAGCCAAAGGCAATCGTATTCAAGCACCAAATTCAAGTTTGAATCGATATCTAAAGGAACCGAGAGTGCTCAGGCGTTAAGCCTGTTAAGGTTTATCGGTTACAATTCCACTCGGCATACCGAGGCAAATTTAAAGCGTCGAGCCAGAAGAAGTTTTTTTACCCCTCCTGTGGAGGGCTGGAAGGTGCAACGAATTCATCAAGGTCGATTCCGTCGGCGATCCGAGTGGCAGCTGCAAGAAAAGTTTCCATAAAGGACCTGAAGTCGTGTTTCTTGGTGTTGGCCACCCGAAGAGCCGCCAGCTTCTCTTCTCGCGCATCTTTACAGTGGACTCGGGCAAGACACAGAGCAACATCTGCACCACACCGAGCCGAGGACTTCTTCCATTCTTGCACTCGACCAGGGATCGTGTTCAACCGGGCCATCAGCGACTCAAGGTCATTCTGAAGTGTCTCCTCAGGCCAGAGCGTCGAGTCGATGCGAGATGTGTCGGCCTTCAGCCTTGCGAGATAGTCCACGACAGCTGCAACACGAGACTCCAGTCGGAAAACATCCATGGCAACTTCGTCGTTCACCGGAGAATTGACAGGGTCGAGGTTTGGCTCCAGCCGGCTAGTTTCTTCTTCAAAGTTTTGACAAAATTCTACAAGGATGATCACTAAGTCAAGGGGATGGTCGAATGGAAAAACCACAATTGGAAATGTTTGCCAAGCATAGAGGTTTACCTTCAAGCATAAGAAACAGCTTCTTGGCAAGACTACTCAGGAAGGCCTCCAGATCAGTTTTCTTCCCAGTCAATTTGCTGATTTGGTCGGTCAGGGCAGCTTTATCAGTTTTTAGTCGACTGATCTCCTTGTTGGCGATCCCAAGAGCAGCTTTCAGATTGGTATTGTCTTGTTCAAGCTTGGTGACTGAAGCTAACTTCTCGTCAGCAAGCTTGATCTTCTCAGCGAGTTCGAGGTCTTTCTTCTGTTGGGCCTCCCTTACCTTACCTGCAAGTTACAGCAAGGTCAGATTTTGAAACAAGCAAGGGGAAAAGCAGTCGTCAAGGTCTCACCAAACATACCTTTGGTCTCCTCCTTTGCCTTCGTCAGCTTCTCTTGAACCAGCTTCAAGCTCAGCTCGAGTTGAGTGTGCTTGTTTTCCAGCTCAGAGTAGCAAGCCACAAGATCACAGGAGTTCTGCGAAGAACCAATCGACTAAATGTCAAATATAATTCACTTCCGAGTGAAAAAGGAAAAAACACACGTTTCTAAGACTACAGCCGAATACAAGCATTCGACCGTAGTCTCGAGGACTACACCCAGTGGGTGCACTCAGCGTGCCCCCACTAATTCTGTTGAAGACAAAGTCGACCAGTCGACCTCAAAAAAAAAAGAGAGGTGTATTCTTTAAGACTGTAATCAACTGCAAGCAGTCGACCACAGTCTCGGGGACTACACCCAGCGGGTGCACTCAGCGTGCCCCCACCGGTTTGTGAAATCCAGTCGACTGACAGAAAGATTGACATCATAAAGCCTAAGGCTGACTGCCAGCAGTCGACCTTAGCCTTGGGGACTACACCCAGCGGGTGCACTCAGCGTGCCCCCGCTCACACGGAGTTTAATCGACACACCCAGTGGGTGACTACTATAAAGTCCGGGAAGGAAAAGTTTTTGGTAGCATATCCAACAGAACAAACAGTGGTCGACTGACCTGAACATTGCTTTGAAGGGCAGAACTGGCGTCATAAGCTGCCTGGCTCGCATCCCGGATGGTCTTTAATTGCTCCATCATGATTCCCGCCTGGCGTATCGCTTCCTTCGCCGCGCCAGCTTGGTCCTCTGGGACGTGGTGCGTCGTGAAGAGGGAGGGCTGCTGAGCACTCGTCAATGGATCTGCGAAGGACACCGTGTGTCGAGTGGTGTTCTCTTCCTCCGCAATCAGAATCTCAGGCGCCGTCACGTCCTGGGGCACCTTACTGGCGGGCTCTTTCCTACTCCTCCTGCGCTTCAGTGGTTCTTCATCCTCATCATCATCAGGGAGATTGATGACAGTATTGGGTGGAGCTACGGAGAAGAATCAGGATCAGAGATCGCGAGTCAGTCGACTAAGAACGGCGTTAAGAATACAGTACCTGGGTTCGAAGTTGCTGCGTCCTCCATCTCGTGGTCATCAGCCCGGGCTGAGGTTTCAGAAGTAGCAGCACTGCAACTCCAAAGGATCAGTCGACTAACTTCAGCGTCGACCAGAGACAAAGTTCACACAAAATAAGAAGACTTAGCAGCATGATTACCCTGATATGGTGGGGATAGACACCTTCATCTTCGGCAGGAACTTGATCGGCTTCGACGAGGCCGCCCTGGGCTGCTTCGGTGCCTTTTAAGTCGGCACCGGAGAGGTGGTCCGGGGGCGCTTGGTCGACTGAACAACGGTCGCAACCCCCTTGCCACGTTCAGACGAAGGGTCGTGGACCAGCTTCGACCGCCTTTCTGAGCGCGGCGGTACGACCTCCTCCTCCTCTTCTTCCTCGTCCTCAACGTCATCTTCATCGCCGTCGTCGTCATCATCATCGTCGTCATCCTCTGCAACGTCCGAGTCCCATTCCTCCTCTTCCTGGCTCTCGCCCCCGCTCGCCTCACCCTCCTCAGTCGGAGCTTGAGCCCCATTGGGCATCGAGTACAGCTCGGTGAGAGCCTAGCAGATATCAAGACAAGGATCAGTCGACCAGTCGGCAGGATAAACGGAAATGAATGCGACAAGAACGCAGTGGAGAGCAGAGCAAGCGTACCTTGTTTGGATCGCTGTTGTGGTCGAGTGGAGGAATCCTTCTGGCTCCGCGTGGGTTATCCTTATTTCCGGTAACGGCCACCATCCATCTTTCCAGAGTGACGTCGTCGACTGCTTCTGGATGGACTCTAGTCTCGTCTTCAGTCCCACGGTACAACCACATGCAGTGGCTCCGGAACTGAAGGGGCTGGATGCGACGCCTAAGGAAGACCTCCAGGAGATCCATGCCCGTCACTCCCTCCCGAACCAACTGCACCACGCGCTCCATCAACATCTTCACGTCGGCTTTCTCCTCCGGAATCAACTTCAGAGGGGAGGGTTTGTTCACTCGGTCCATGGTAAACGGAGGGAGTCCACTCGACTGCCCTGGCGTCGACTGGACCTGGCAGTAGAACCAAGTCGACTGCCAGCCTCTGACGGACTCGGGAAAGGTCATGGGCGGGAAGGTGCTCTTATTCCTCACCTGGATCCCCAGACCCCCACACATCTGGACAACTCGGGTTTTCTCATCACCTGGGCTCGCCTTCTTCACGGTCTGAGAGCGACACGTGAATATATGCTTGAACAAACCCCAGTGCGGTCGACAGCCCAGGAAACCCTCACACATGGACACGAACGCGGCAAGGTAGGCAATAGAGTTTGGGGTAAAGTGGTTGAGCTGCGCTCCAAAGAAATTCAAGAAGCCACGGAAGAAAACACTCGGCGGCAAGGAAAATGCACGATCAACATGGATGGCCAAGAGCACACACTCACCCTCTTCTGGCTGGGGGCTGCCACTCCTTCCCCGGAAGCCTCGCCGCTCCATGAGGGATCAAGCCCTCATTGGCCATGTCGAGGAGGTCATTCTCTGTGATGGTCGACTGGATCCAGTCTCCTTGGACCCAGCCCTTCGGCAGGCGGGATCTGGACGAGGACCCGCCGCGGCTGGTGGATCTCCCCTTCGCCTTCTCCGACGTCGACGCCTTCTTCGCACGTTCCAGCGCCGCCGTCTTCTCCTTGGCCATGGTTGCCGGCGAGATGCGCGTGGGGAAGTTGTGCGGGGGCGAGGGCGAGCGCGCTGGACGGGGACGAAGGGAGCAGAGAGAGAGAGAATGCTGAAGCACAGTACAGAAATCCTCACCGGGCGCATTTATAAGGTCCCTTCCGAGTGGATGACAGGTGGGCCCGGTCGATCTAATCATATCCAGGAACAGTTATGCAGACGGGATACGTGGCGAAAAAAGCGGCGCGGAGATCGAGGCGTCTATGTCCCGTCCCATCCGAACGCCGCGGTCCGCCCCGCTTCGCGCGCGTCCCCAAATTTCGCATCCCGCGGAATCCGCGAACAGCAGATCAGTCTGTCAGACACGGGGTTTCCGGCGATCCGTCGCTCGGAGATCGTCGAAGCCCGAAAGATCACTCGACGCAAGAATAGAATGGATCGAGTCGACTGAAGACAAGTTGCTCACTGTCGACGAAGAGATTCTTTGGTCCAGGACAACGCACGACCAGAGCGCAAAGGTTAATCAGAAACGACATCAGCTCCTTCCTCACTCGAAGCCTCAATCCATTCGGGGGCTAATGATGGGGTTATGTACCTAGGGTAGGGTCATGGACCTGATCTAAGTACCTTACCCAAGGACACCCTTAGAAGAAGTCGCCTTCCAGTCGACTAACGAGGGACACACTCGACTGACTTGAAGGACTCGACCACGAAGACTCACTCGACCACCAGAAGGTCAAGAGGCACTCTGCACTACAACGGCCTGTAATCAAGTAGACTTTATGATAGTAAAGGCACTTTATATGGGGCGTTACCAGTAACGCCCCAGACTTAACTCACCTTAAACCCTCTCCTACGTGGGCTGGCTGGGGTCCTGGCGCACTCTATATAAGCCACCCCCCTCCACAGGTAGAGGGGTTCGGCACCTTGTAACTCATATACTCATAATCCACTCGACCGCCTCCGGGCTCCGAGACGTAGGGCTATTACTTCCTCCGAGAAGGGCCTGAACTCGTACATCCTTCGTGCTTACAACCTCTCCATAGCTAGGACCTTGCCTCTCAATACCTACCCCCCACTCTACTGTCAGGCTTAGAACCACGACACCGACACCATGTCAGCTTCAGAAAAACACCACACAGTTCAGCTGGCGCACTTGCCAGCGGCCGGCACACATGCCAGCACACAAAAAGGGGCGGGAGTTAGACCACACCATCGCGATCGTGGTCATGTCAGCACACTTGCCGGCATACAAAAAATAATGGCGCTCGCCGCCATAGATCACTCGTCGTCGAACTTGAGCATGTCGGCCTGCACCTTCTGAACCACGGCCTCTTCCTTGGTGAAACGGTGTTGAGATCCATCTCATGATCTCCACCCCCGTCATCATGCTAGCGAGAGCCACTTCGTTCGCCTTGGTCTTGGCATTGGCGGCCTCAATCTCTAGCATCTTGGCTTGCTTCTCCGCCTCCATCTCAAGCATCCTCGTTTGCTTCTCCGCCTCCATTTCAAGCCTCCTCCTTTGGATCTCCATGAAGGCGTTTATTTGTTCTTCCTTGTCTTGCCGGCGCTTCTCCTCCCTTGAGTCCTTCTTGGTCATCATGTCCTCCATGGTTGCGATCAAGGCATTCGACGCCGCATCCCGCTTGTCCTCCTTCTTTGAGTTGGTCTTCCCCCGCGGTCGTGGCTTCTCGCCGTCCCCAACCTCCTCCACGGCCTTCTTCCCCCCCCCCCCACATGACATGAGGGCGGCATATTGTGCCTTGAACTTCTCCTCGTCTTTGATGACTCGCCAACAATGCGAGAGGTTGAAGGACTTGACACCATGTTGGACCTTGAATGCCTCCAAAGCTTGGAATGCCTACAAATGAATTGCATTCAAGCATATTGGCAAATGGATATGGAAATGGACATGCAAGCATAAACGAAATGACACAAAGAGGGTTGCTTGCTAGCAAACCATGTCTTGCATGCCAATGCCGCTCATGGGGCGTGCCTTGATGCTCTCAAGAGTGGCACAAAACTTGTTATACTCTTGTTGGATCACCTTCCAAAACTTCAAAATGGACACCCACTCGCGCATGTTATGCATTTCGTACGGCGGAAACTTCTTGCGCTCATGGAACTCACGATGGACACGAGTTCAAAAGGTTGATGCCTTTTGTTCGGCGCCGGTCTTGGGGTCTTGCCTAATGTACCTCCAACACTCGCAAAGGAGCTTGTCCTCAGCCGCCGTGTATGCCTTGGCCCGCCTGCTCTTGCGCTTCGTCTTCCCCCTAGCGGCTTAGTTGGCGAGCTCGTCCTCGATCAAAGGCTCCCCTTTGATGTCCAATTCATCCTCTTCCTCAAGTCCTTAGTCCTTCGAAAACACATGGTCGAGCGAGAAACCGTCCAGGTCCAGGCAGACCTGATCATGCATGAAGGCGACCTGATCTTGATCAAAGGTGGACGGCGTGAACAGTCCTCGGCAATCCTAGCTTTGTGTCTCGTCGGGATCGTAGCCAGCCCTGACGGCACCGCCAGTGGCCGCCGGACCACCCTCGAAAATGATGGTCTGCATGTAGTCATTGACGCCGGAGGCCGGTATTCCATCGAACAGGTTGCATGCACTCGGTAGCATGTTGGCTGGTATGTGCCGCGCGCGTTTCCTCGTCCCTTCGGATGATGAGCCACTGACCACCGAGGTGGCGTTGAGGTCGATGGGCGTGAGCGCGCGCGTGGAAGGCACCACCACGCTCACCTCAAGGGAGCATTCGCCGGAGAGTCGGGAGGCTTGCGGGTAGACGTGGAAGCCGGGCATCGACTCCACCGCCGACACGCGGGGCGACTCGGGCAGACCCATCCGAGGAAATGCAGATGGGCCAGTGCTGGTCACGGCCACAGTGGCGTTAATGAGGTTGTGCTGGCTAGGGTTTAACCCTAGGTACATCAGCGGCCCCCTCATTGCCGCCGTGATGCGGGCGTTGGTGGCCTCATGCTGCGCTGCGGGGGCGATGACGGCCGCTGCGATGGCTTCCTCCCTTGCGTTCGCCACGTGTCTTCGGCCCTTTCTCTTCACTGACGACCTTGCCCGCTCCTTGTGCGTCAGCTTCGTCTTCGGCTTGGGCGCGGCGACGATCTTGCGGGGGGGGGAGGGGGAAGGGAGCGAGGCTTGCCTTTGCCAAAGGAGCGGTCGTGATGCTGGACGAGGCGAGGAGGCGAGGCCGGCGGCGGCATCGAGGTCGCCGTCCATGGCGGGTGGCGGGATGGTTTTGGGAAAGTGGAGGGAAATGGTAGAGGGGCTACCACCGACTGGTGGGCCGGGAGAGGAGTAGGCAGGCGCCGCGTGCGTCCGTGCCGATGCAGATGAGACTCAAAAATGGGCTGGGAATGGGTCGATAGAAACACGAAACGCGGGCACACGTCCGTTTGGATTGGCGTATTGGGCCGACTTTTTTGTCTGTGCCGCCCAAACGAATGCGCGCGGACGAAATGGGTCGCCGCGATGAAGTTGCTCTTATATAGGTAGATATTTACCGGAAACAAATTTTGGAAGATAACAAGAACTACGAGGAAGAACACTAACCTTTGGAATATGTTGGCTATAGTGGTTTTTTTTCCTTTTGTACCGCCCGTTGAATCTATTTTGGTTGACTGTTCGTCGTCCCGGCCATAGGATCACTCAATCTAGGCCACCAACGGGAGAAGAGTGCGGCAGCTAGCGCTGCCATCGCTCCTGATTATCCCGAGGCCCGTGCATCCTAAGAGCATCTCCAGCCGTTGGCTCCTAGGAGGCATAAAAATCGCCGCCTGGGGGCGAGCCGGCGGCAAACTCGGCTCTAGGGGCTGTTGGGCACCCAGCTGTCGCCCCCAGGCGCCGATTTTGGCCCATTATTCGGCCCAATTTTGTCTAAAACGATCTGATATCTGCGTGAATCGGCCCATATTCGGCGCGGTTCGGCGTGTTTCGGTGTGAATTTTCCCATACAAATAGAAATCAATTAGTTCATCATATAGTTTGGCGTGGTTGAACCAGTTTCGATGTGTTTTTGCCTCCATAGTTCATCACAGAAAATCAATATAAATCAAATAGTTCAACAAATAGTTCAATACATATTATATAGTTCAACAAATAAAAACTCAAGTTTCATCACACGTCATTCCCGGCGTCGCCCCGGCTTCGCCCTTGAGCCTCCATAGGTGCTCCACCAGATCGTGTTGCAGTTCTTGATGCACCTATGGGTCTTGGATCTCCTGACGCATATTGAGGTAGTCAGTCCAGGTTGCCGGTAGCTGGTGATCAACTTGGGCAAGAGGACCCTACCTGTAATATGGTTCTATGTCAAACACTGGCTCTTCCTGCTCGCTCTCAATGATCATGTTGTGCAAGATGGCACAGCAAGTCATGATCTCCAACATTTGATCTTTTGACCAGGCCTGAGCAGGGTACCAGACAACAGCAAATCAAGATTGGAGCACACGAAATTCCCGCTCGACATCCTTCCTGCAAGCCTCCTGAAACTTCGCAAAGAAGGCATTCTTGCCTCCTGGCACAGGGTTTGAGATAGTCTTCACAAATGTCGACCATCTCGGATAGATGCCATCAGCTAGGTAGTACCCCTTGTTGTAGTGCCGCCCATTAACCCCGAAGTTCATTGGAGGAGAATGACCTTCAACAAGCTTGGCAAAGACATGGGAGCACTGCAGGACGTTGATGTCATTGTGAGTTCCCCGCATCCCAAAGAAAGAGTGCCAAATCCAGAGGTCCTGTGTGGCCACTGCCTCAAGTACCACACTGCAACCGCCTTTGGCGCCTTTGTACAACCCCTGCCAAGCAAATGGACAGTTATTCCATTTCCAATGCATGCAGTCGATGCTTCCAAGCATCCCCGGAAATCCTCTTGCTGCATTCTGTGCTAGGATCCGAGCAGTGTCTTTCGCATTGGATGTTCGTAAGTATTGCGGTCCAAACACTGCCACCACTGCCCTGCAGAACTTGTAGAAACACTCAATGGTGGTGGACTCGGCCATGCACCCATAGTCGTCGAGTGAATCACCGGGAGCTCCGTATGCAAGCATCCTCACAGCTGTCGTGCACTTTTGGATTGAGGTGAATACAAGTGTGCCGGTGCAAACCATCTTGCACTTGAAATAGGTGTCGAACTCCTGGATGGAATTCACAATCCTGAGGAAAAGCTTTCGGCTCATCCGATAACGGCGCCGAAATATTTTCTCATCGTGCAATGGAGCGTCGGCGAAGTAGTCTGAGTAGAACATGCAGTAGCCTTCTAGACGATGACGGTTCTTTGCTTTCACCTGCCCAGGCGCCGAGCCACCTCGCCCCGGCTTCTCGCGAGCAGGCCGGCGAGGGCGGCGAGCACCATGAGATGCTCCTGCTCCTAGACGTCGGCTTCGGCTTCCTCCTCCAGCAACGCCGCGAGCGCCTCCTCATCTTCCGAGTCCATCGCCGGGCCGGGCAAATCACCGAACACCTTGCGGGCAAGATGGGTGCAAACCCGCCGGTGTACAGGCCCTGCGCGGACGGAACACCGAAAAAGTTGCCCGGACGGCGGTGGAGAGGCTGCCTCGGCGAAACCTCTTCTTTTTCCGGCAGGGAATGGTCTATCTAGCTGTGGTGGGCGATGGAC